>NC_137692.1:2708683-2728683 GCF_963989245.1 Nansenia antarctica | reverse complement strand
TACTGATACTCTTCAGTTCCAGCACCTCAGCAAAGTCTGATCACGGATGAGCGGTGGTATTTTCACTACTTTAAGAATGTTGCCAAAGGTCATGACAAAACAATATGGAGTGTCAACATATTTGTTTACTGTCAAACTGTGTGTATGCATACTACACTGTGAGCCCTTCATTACCCTTTGCACATACCATATTTTGGCACATTTGTACCTACCTCTTTTTTTATATAGCCTCTAATTTATACATCTGTATACACCATACTGTACATATCTACCTTAACTGTACATATCTACCTTAACTGTACATATCTACCTTAACTGTACATATCTACCTTAACTGTACATATCTACCTTAACTGTACATATCTACCTTAACTGTACATAGCTACCTTAACTGTACATAGCTACCTTAACTGTACATATCTACCTTAACTGTACATAGCTACCTTAACTGTACATATCTACCTTAACTGTACATATCTACCTTAACTGTACATAGTTACCTTAACTGTACATAGTTACCTTAACTGTACATATCTACCTTAACTGTACATATCTACCTTAACTGTACATAGCTACCTTAACTGTACATATCTACCTTAACTGTACATAGTTACCTTAACTGTACATATCTACCTTAACTGTACATATCTACCTTAACTGTACATAGCTACCTTAACTGTACATATCTACCTTAACTGTACATATCTACCTTAACTGTACATAGTTACCTTAACTGTACATAGCTACCTTAACTGTACATGTCTACCTTAACTGTACATAGCTACCATAACTGTACATAGCTACCTTAACTGTACATATCTACCTTAACTGTACATATCTACCTTAACTGTACATATCTACCTTAACTGTACATAGTTACCTTAACTGTACATAGCTACCTTAACTGTACATATCTACCTTAACTGTACATAGCTACCATAACTGTACATAGCTACCTTAACTGTACATATCTACCTTAACTGTACATAGTTACCTTAACTGTACATATCTACCTTAACTGTACATAGTGTAGCGGGTACAAATATATGCTGCGCCTTTAAGACGAGCTCACATGAACGCGCATGTGTGAACGCGCAGGTGTGCTTGAGAGAGGAGCAGTGAGTTGGAACGAGCAACGTGGACGGAGCGGTAGCGGTGTGGGCTCTTTGCAAGTATATAGTTTTGATAAGAAGATATTGCCGAGTGGTCATACAAAGTACGGGATACGTTGATTTGCGAGTGTTTTGTTTGGGAAGAGCAGGCCTGAACGTCGTCGGTATCGAGAGGTGAAGCGTGCGCCAGCTCACCCCTCCCCCACCCCGTGTGTGAACTGCGAGAGAAAGGAGCTACTCGTGGTTGGTGTTCATTGTCCTGTACAGAGGAGAAGCGTGCGCCAGTGAGGCGTGGGTTCAGCGAGGTTTCTCGGAGTTTGCCCTGCCAGCCATCAGACACCCTTGACGTGCGATCTCTGCTGGATGGGTAATCTCTGCACTACACCTTGCCATTAGCACTGGCCAACCACGCATACCGTGCGCGGACGAACAGAACTGTGAACTGAACGGACTAACGCTCGAACGCGCACAAACCCACACTGGGAGAAAAGGACTGCTCATTCAGACTGATGTTGTTAAATGTACTCTCTGTGAGACTGCTAGACTCTCTGTGAGACTGCTAGACTCTCTGTGTGACTGCTAGACTCTCTGTGTGACTGCTAGACTCTCTGTGAGACTGCTAGACTCTCTGTGAGACTGCTAGACTCTCTGTGAGACTGCTAGACTCTCTGTGTGACTGCTAATACATTACCATATTGAATTTATTGACCCAAATGTTAACCGTTTTGTGTTTGGATAATTTTCCATAAGCTCTGTGTTTATTTTTGAGTAAACATTTGAATGGAATAACAGCTGTAATTTCCCATTTCATTTACTTACCTGGGGGTAGGGGCGCCTCACCTGTTTAGCTAGACCTAGGTAAAGTAGGGGGTGGTGTCAGGTCAGTTCGGCACTTACCTCGCACACACTGCACACACTTTTCACGGCCACCTACTAAAGCCCACTTTACCCCGTCTAAGAGGTTGACGTTAACCCAAGCTACTAAACAGGAAACAACTTGCTCACTCACCTGAACATTGAGGCCATAGGTATTGGGTGTGGGGGACCTAGATCCTGTCCCACTCAGTCCTCCCCAGACTAAGTACTTTGTAACCCCTACAAGGCGGCGGTAATAATCCCGACCGTCACAATTGGCGTCACGAACAGGATAGAATAAGCAACCATTTTTAAGTGGAAGCCATGGCAGAATTAGAGGAACTTAAGAAGCAATTTGAGAGGATGATGGAGAGGTTCAATGACCAAGCTGAGGCCCTGATACAAGCTAGAAGCGAGCAAAGAGAAGCTCTGGCATTAGCTAAAGCAGTCATAGATCAGCAGAAAGAAAAGCCCCCTGCATCTATTGTGTATATCCCCAGAGACCGCAAGATTTCAGATTTCAGTGGTAAACAAGGTGATGTAGATATTGAAGAATGGATCACATCAATTAAATCTGCCCTTCAAATCATGAAGGTCCCTATAGAGGACCAAGCCGAGTTCATCAAGCAGCATCTTCAAAACGAAGCCAAACTCACAGTCAAGTATATGGCAGACAAAGCTAAGGATGCAGAGACCATATTTGAAGCACTGCGTAAGACTTATGGTGACAAAGTCCCTTTAGGCACCCGGCTCAAAGAATTCTATGACCGCAAGCAGTTGGCAGGAGAGACCATACGTTCTTACGCCTATGACATTCAAGAAAAGCTAATGCGAATTTGTCGTAGAGATGCCAAGCGTGTCCCTGATTCAGACGGAATGCTGAAAGAACAGCTTGCTCTTGGGCTTCGAGATGATATCTTAAGAAGAGAGATCAAGAGGAGACTGAAGGAAAAGGAGAGTCTTACTTTTGCTGAGCTAATGCAAGACGCCATCTCATGGTCTGAGGAGGAAGAGGTTCAGGGGTCTGATAGTGCGCAAAGCAGTTCCCGTGCCAAAGGTGCCATTAATGCTACCAGGGCTACCGACGAACCTGCTTCGCAGTTGACAATGGAGATGTTGTATGAAGCAATACAAAAGTTAGCCATCCGTCAAGATGAACTGTTCCAGATGATGGGCCACAGTGGCACTGGCATGACACAAGGGAAAGGCGAGAGGGCAAGAAGCCCCCCTTTGAAAAATGAAGATGGGCAGTTCATCTGCTACACGTGCAATGAGCCAGGACATACCAGCAGACACTGTCCTCTGAACAGGGGAGCTATGGGCATAGCACGTCCTCCACTCAGAAGGGATGGGCCATCTGGGCCTGCAGGAAACGACCCCGGAGGGGCGATGCGCCAGAGTCCAGGTACCCCTGCAATTAGAAGTCACCTGGCAAGGCAGCCCTGTAACACTTCTCAAGCCTCAAGTGTAAGTGCCTTTGGAAACTGCTTGGTCGTTGAAGTGAAGATAGCAGGCGTGAAGACTGACTGCCTGTTGGACACAGGCTCAGAGGTGACCACAATCCGGGAATCTTACTTCAGAGAGTACTTTGGGAAGTCGGCGTTGTCCTCAGCCAACTGGGTCCAGCTCGCCGCTGCCAATGGCCTCGAAATTCCCGTCCTTGGATGCCTGGAGGCGGAGGTAGAGTGCATGGGGAAGACCGTTGGCAGGAAGTGTGTCTTTGTCCTTAAAGATGAAAGCCCAGATGTGGAAGAGATGAGAGGCCTCCCAGGTATCCTGGGAATGAATGTTCTAAGTGAACTGAAGGATCTTTTCGTTGCCACGGACGGCATGAAGAAGATGAATAAGTATCGGGAAACAGAGGCTAAGGTCCACAGGGTGCAAGCGAACATCAGAAAAGAGGCAGGGTCCCTCGGACAGAGTGACCGAATAGGATATGTTAAAGTGGCAGGCAGAGAGACAGTCATCATTTCCCCACTCAGCGAGCGCATCCTGGAGGGTTCGCCTCGACTACGGAGAGGGCTCGCCTCGCCTACGGAGAGGGCTCGCCTCGTCTACGGAGAGGGCTCGCCTCGCCTACGGAGAGGGCTCGCCTCGCCTACGGAGAGGGTTCGCCTCGCCTACGGAGAGGGCTCGCCTCGCCTACGGAGAGGGCTCGCCTCGCCTACGGAGAGGGTTCGCCTCGACTACGGAGAGGGCTCGCCTCGCCTACGGAGAGGGCTCGCCTCGCCTACGGAGAGGGCTCGCCTCGCCTACGGAGAGGGCTCGCCTCGCCTACGGAGAGGGTTCGCCTCGCCTACGGAGAGGGCTCGCCTCGCCTACGGAGAGGGCTCGCCTCGCCTACGGAGAGGGCTCGCCTCGCCTACGGAGAGGGTTCGCCTCGCCTACGGAGAGGGCTCGCCTCGCCTACGGAGAGGGCTCGCCTCGCCTACGGAGGAGGCACCCGTCCAGTAAGGACACCGACCCTGACATTGACACAGGCTGCCCTGACTTCATATGCATCCCTGCCACTACACACATGCCCCACACAAACACAGGCCTGGGTATTAGAGAAGTAGTTGAGGAGCTGGGAACTATGGGTGGGTCAGATGCAGGGAGTGAAAGTGAGAGTGTGGCTGAACCCAGACGGTCTCAAAGACAGACCAGGGGTAGAATTCCCTGTAGATTCAGGAGTGATTATGTTTTGAAATAATTTGTGCAATTGCAAATGTTTTATACTTACCTTCATGCATGTCCATGTTTTTAGGTATTGAGGAGTGAAAAGTGTTATGATGCCGTGTTTTATTGTTTTCAGCTCTTCTGAGGCATCCTTATGTACTGGTTGAAATGTTACCTGTGTTGTGAACCTACCTGTGGGTACTGTCGTATGGAGTGACATGTTGTATTTTTATTTCTTCTTTTACTGAGGTCGCATCGTCATTTGGATGTTGGATGGCATGGCAGGGTTTCGCAGGGGGGAATGTAGCGGGTACAAATATATGCTGCGCCTTTAAGACGAGCTCACATGAACGCGCATGTGTGAACGCGCAGGTGTGCTTGAGAGAGGAGCAGTGAGTTGGAACGAGCAACGTGGACGGAGCGGTAGCGGTGTGGGCTCTTTGCAAGTATATAGTTTTGATAAGAAGATATTGCCGAGTGGTCATACAAAGTACGGGATACGTTGATTTGCGAGTGTTTTGTTTGGGAAGAGCAGGCCTGAACGTCGTCGGTATCGAGAGGTGAAGCGTGCGCCAGCTCACCCCTCCCCCACCCCGTGTGTGAACTGCGAGAGAAAGGAGCTACTCGTGGTTGGTGTTCATTGTCCTGTACAGAGGAGAAGCGTGCGCCAGTGAGGCGTGGGTTCAGCGAGGTTTCTCGGAGTTTGCCCTGCCAGCCATCAGACACCCTTGACGTGCGATCTCTGCTGGATGGGTAATCTCTGCACTACACCTTGCCATTAGCACTGGCCAACCACGCATACCGTGCGCGGACGAACAGAACTGTGAACTGAACGGACTAACGCTCGAACGCGCACAAACCCACACTGGGAGAAAAGGACTGCTCATTCAGACTGATGTTGTTAAATGTACTCTCTGTGAGACTGCTAGACTCTCTGTGAGACTGCTAGACTCTCTGTGTGACTGCTAGACTCTCTGTGTGACTGCTAGACTCTCTGTGAGACTGCTAGACTCTCTGTGAGACTGCTAGACTCTCTGTGAGACTGCTAGACTCTCTGTGAGACTGCTAGACTCTCTGTGTGACTGCTAATACATTACCATATTGAATTTATTGACCCAAATGTTAACCGTTTTGTGTTTGGATAATTTTCCATAAGCTCTGTGTTTATTTTTGAGTAAACATTTGAATGGAATAACAGCTGTAATTTCCCATTTCATTTACTTACCTGGGGGTAGGGGCGCCTCACCTGTTTAGCTAGACCTAGGTAAAGTAGGGGGTGGTGTCAGGTCAGTTCGGCACTTACCTCGCACACACTGCACACACTTTTCACGGCCACCTACTAAAGCCCACTTTACCCCGTCTAAGAGGTTGACGTTAACCCAAGCTACTAAACAGGAAACAACTTGCTCACTCACCTGAACATTGAGGCCATAGGTATTGGGTGTGGGGGACCTAGATCCTGTCCCACTCAGTCCTCCCCAGACTAAGTACTTTGTAACCCCTACAAGGCGGCGGTAATAATCCCGACCGTCACAATAGCTACCTTAACTGTACATAGTTACCTTAACTGTACATATCTACCTTAACTGTACATAGTTACCTTAACTGTATATAGCTACCTTAACTGTACATAGCTACCTTAACTGTATATAGCTACCTTAACTGTACATATCTACCTTAACTGTACATAGCTACCTTAACTGTACATATCTACCTTAACTGTACATAACTACCTTAACTGTACATAGCTACCTTAACTGTACATATCTACCTTAACTGTACATAACTACCTTAACTGTACATATCTACCTTAACTGTACATAGCTACCTTAACTGTACATATCTACCTTAACTGTACATAACTACCTTAACTGTACATATCTACCTTAACTGTACATATCTACCTGAACTGTACATATCTACCTTAACTGTACATATCTACCTTAACTGTACATATCTACCTTAACTGTACATAGCATCCATCTCCTGTATATACCTCTAACTACCGTACTTGCCATACTGTACCTATCACTTATCACTATCATGTTTTATATCAACATTCACACTTCTGGTCAGATGCTAAACTGCATTTCGTTGTCTGGTATTTGAACTCTGCAATGCCAATACAGTTGAATCTAATCTAACCCTACACACCATACAGGGTCTACACATGAAAGCAATAAGTCAACACACCATCATAATGAACACATTCATGAAAGGTTCACCTCATGTGCCTCTGCCTACATTCCAGGCCCAGACCCGGCTGCGTGTCGAGCCGTCAGTTCTGACGGATGAACGAGATCCGTCCTAATCATCCAGATCCTGAGTAAACGCCGTGGGGTTAGAGACACCAGCCATCCAGCCATCTGCCCATGGCCAAGGAGCAACTTTCAAATTGTGTAATTACATGTGTCACTGATCACAAGAGGCTTCCCAGCCCAGAGAATCACAGTGCTACTAATTAGCCTACATTTCCCCATCGCTCTCCCATCCAGGCTTTCACGCAGCTGGTGGGAAAAGTTCAAGGAATTACAGCCTCCTTCGTTCTGTTTCTCTCCATCTCGAGAAGGAGCACCTGGCTCTGTGTTGTGGTGAACAGCGCTGTGAATGATGGATATACTCAAAGCATGGCGTCTCTCCTAAGAGAGAAAGGGGTATCTAATAACGTGTTTGGCTACGTCAACCCGGTTGATTGAGCTATCGGGTTTTTAGATACTGTACATATCTGCTTACAAAAGTGACCACTGCAGCGTGAGCTGGCGATTGATACGTGAAATCTGTTCTTAGCTGAGCGAGCAGCAGCGAGAGATTTAAAACCCTCACTGCACAAGACCACTACTGTTTGCAGAGGAAACTCAAACCTCAGCAGTTGTGATCATTTCGTAACTTTGGTGATTGAAAACAGAGTTTTACAAGAAGCTGTTGACTCCAACCCTCGGCATCAGTCGAGCCTCGGTAGCCAGAGCATGACTTATAAAAAAGTTGAACTTTCCTCTGTGGTTCTCTACGAGTCGTAGGGAACAGATCCTGGAAGTGTGTTCAAAGGCCTTGACTTCAATCCCAAGGATGAGACAGTATTACTTATAATACTGTATTAAGTGTATTAAGTGGGGCGGCTGTGATTCAGGAAGTAGAGCCGGTGATCGCGAGGCTAATGATCGCAAGGTCGGCTGTTCGATCCCCGGCTGGCCACATGTCGAGGTGTCCTTGGGCAAGACACTGAACCCCAAGTTGCTCCCAGTGAGCGGGCCGGCCGGCGCCTTGCATGGTAGCTTGCCGCCGTTGGTGTGTGAATGTGTGTGTGAATGGGTGAATGAGAGGCCGTTGTAAAGCGCTTTGGAATAAGGCGCTATATAAGTCAGTCCATTTACCCCAAAAAGTCAATTTACCATGCAGCTAATGCCTTTGACAGTCCACGTCTATCATTACTCTTCTGAAAACCAGTGCCCTGGGCCAATAAAACAACCAAGACCCCTAGACATGCGTAAGTACGTAGACGGACTGTGTACGCAGACAGACTTCGGACAGACATCACATGAAGATCCAGCCACCAATTAATTATTTAAAACATGAACACTCATACTGGAAAAACATGTCTTGGAAAAGATATTGGTCATTGATCAAATATCGGATCATTCATTTGTGGCAACACAAATACTCCTAATGCAACTGACTTAGTATGTTTGTTTCCAGATCTGTCTCTATGCATCCATCTTTTCACGATTAATTTAATGTTCCATGTCTCTGTATTACATGCAAACATGTAATTAACAGGACAAGCCGCATAACGATGATTAAACTTCACATGAACCCACAGTTGAGAGCATATGGTAGAAGATTCCTTTAGTTTGAGATATCAGACTGAGAAAATAGTTAAACATCTGGTCTTTACAGCCACTTGCACAGCGAGGGGAGGGGGGGGAGGGGGAATGAAAGAGAAACTTGTGCATCTCGAGTGTGTAACCACAGCAAGGCATATTCGGCTGAAAGATTTCGCCAGCAATACCCAAAACCATTGATGATCCAGCTCTGGATCCTCAGCAGGAGGATCCCATTAGTGAAAAAGCCAAGCGAACTTCTGTGACACATGTGGAGCCACCCTTTGAAACCAGAACTCTAATATAAATCAATTAGAATGATCGCTGCATTCAGAACTGAGACATGATAAGGAGGACCAGCTGGACATTGTGGGCAAACGTAAATTCAACTGAGGTTAGTCACATTTGGAAGAAATGTTTGCACCAAAATGGAGATGAAGAGTCAGAGAGAGAAAGAGAGATGATGAATAAGAGATACTAGATGGAGAGCAACTTGATTTGCAGCTTGAAGAAGGAGGAAGTGTCTTTGTCATACATACTTGTAAATGAGCACTGGGAATTCATAATAACACAGAAAGCAGAGAGACAGGAAGAAAAGAGAGAGAGAGAGAGAGAGAGAGAGAGAGAAAGAGAGCGAAGATAAGTTGGCAAAAAGGGGGCTGCAGACTTTCTCAAAGCTTGAGACCAGAGACAAGTGCAGAAGGCAGGGTCAGTCCAGACCTTGACGCAGTCCAGTCGTAAACCACGAGTCCTCTTCCCAATAACTCACAGCCCTGCGAGGCCTGCAAAGACTCTGGCTAGAGCCAGCAGGCTAATACTGCAGCGTCTGACAGCTCAGGACAGTCCAACCCATTACCTCAGTGCCATTAGCCCTGTGACATGAGCCTCCCCATCAGCCTTTTCCACTGCGGCCCAGTCCCCTGGTCCTGCCAGATGGGGTGGGGTGGGGAGGGGGGTGCTGGGTGGAGTACGTGAGAAAGTCAGTGACACTCGTTTCTAAATCCTAACTGACAAGCGGACAGGACAAGTCCGTTTGAAGCCGACGTCGGAAAAAAGGAGCGCAAAGAAAGTGTCACCTCATAAGAAAGGCCGTATGTTGTTGCAGACGTTGATGCCAGCGGCCAAGCAGCGTGTAGGTCTACTGTAGTTCGGATTAATCGTTATTTCGGTCGATTATTCCTCCCCTTTAGTAATACCAATTGGTATTGTATTTTACATCGTTGGAAAGCCTGATTAGTCACCTTTACAACGGGGTACAGCTCGTAAGGATCGTGCATTAGTGGAATGAGTAACACAGCTAAACGTGTGGGTAGCGGCCCCCCAAAATTAGCCAAAATCCCCATTTTTATTCAGCAATATTATTCTGTTGGTATTCACTCTCGTTTTGAGTTGCTTGGTGGATTGGATGATTGCACTCTCCCACAGTAATAAGGAAAAAATCAACACATATTGGCCATATTAAAAGGGGAGGAATAATCGACCGAAATAACGTTTCCGAACTTTATTTGAGGAGTTTATATCCGTAGTGCAAAGACAAAGTCTTGATAACACAACATCGACCTCATATATCAAAACACCCCAAAACGTTGGTTTCCTGGGCCTTTTCTGACACAACTGACCTTTGTGTACCTACTGTATGTTTGAAGCAGTGTGTGTCTCCCAGTAAGGGCCTTGTTGTGTGGTGGGAGGTGGGGTCCAGTAACAGAGCCTGTTTTATTGAGCCAGGGGGAAGCTGAGATTAGAGAGCAGCAGCAGCCAGCAGCCAGCAGCTCGGCTATCAACAAGGCCTTCACTACAGGAAGGCCTTACGTCACCAGACCAGCCAGAGGACAATGGGAGGCCTGGCACTTCGCTTACAAACGCAGAACACTAAGGTAGGAAGCTGTGGGAGTTCCAAAACTCACCACTCACTCACCCGCCTCCACAAGAGCAGAAAAGGGGCATCTCTCACATGCAGCTAGCTAACCTCTCTCTCTCTCTGAGCATGTGCAGTACTACTACTCTTCGTGTCTCCATCCAGGCCCCCCTTTGACACAAAACCTCCCCGCAAAAAAAACACAAATATCCTCAGTGCTCTCTCGGCTCTCTCCGAAACCCCTCACTGTCTGCTCCAAGGACACACAATACCCCTCTCCCACCCGCCCCCCCACACCCTCCCACCCCCCATCTCCTCTCCTCACTTCGTAAATCTTCACGGAGGAGGACTGCAGACGTTCAGACATCCGACAGCCAAAACTTTGGGCTTGATCTGCTCGCTGCAACTCCTTCTCCCTCAGAGAGGAGCTGTTGTGTGTCTATTCATCACCGCACTAATTCCCCTGAACGGAGATGACATTCTGGGCTCCAGAAAGTAATTTGGGTTGAGGGAGCAGAACTGATCTCTCTCTGAGTCTCTCCTGCGAAGCATCGTCTATGAAACATAAGAAGGTACTACAACGTTTACATTAGGATGCCAAATCAGGACATCGAGAAGGGAATAGGGAGAAGTGCTGCTTCAGGACATGATGGAGTGTTGTTGAGGTGGGCTACGATAGACTTCATACAACGGATAGATCCGGTCCCTTGTCTCCATTGGTCAGTTTGCGTTCCAGCCGTGCCGATATCCACAATATACGCGCGGCTAAATGGAATGTTGACTAATGACTACCCACCTCGCTAGCTGTGCCGATATCCACGATAGACCGCAGCTTCTCGTTCCATAACGCTTAAACGACCTATGGTTTAGCGACAGTGTGGACAGCGGTGTCAGTGATTGTCTGTGGTAAACGGCTGAGCAGGATGACATTTAGCCTTCCTCAGACTGCAGCGGCAGAGCAGATCACACAGGGTCAGAGGAGCCCACACTAGCCTATGGGGCTGGTTGAGTTACGATGAGGAGAGAAATGTAGTGGACCATGTCAACTACAGCGTGTCATGTGGGCTCAGTACCACAGAGGAGGGGATGTGGGGAGCTCGGGGGTTGCAGTGTTGCATGTCTCCTATGTCGGCATGACAACAAGGATAGGGTTTGTTTCAAAATTCATCTCATTGACATAAAATGGAAAACGGACTGCGCGTATATAGAGCGCCTTATTCCAAAGCGCTTTACAACGGCCTCTCATTCAGCCATTCACACACACATTCACACACCAATGGCGGCCAAGCTACCATGCAAGGCGCCGGCCCCGCTCACTGGGAGCAATTTGGGGTTCAGTGTCTTGACCAAGGACACTTCGACATGTGGCCAGCTGGGGCTCGAACCGCCGATCTGCCGACCTTGCGATCATTAGACGGCGGCTCCACTACCTCCGGAGACACAGCCTCTACCTCCACCAGCCTCTACTCCTGAGACACAGCCTCTACCTCCTGAGACACAGCCTCTACCTCCTGAGACACAGCCCCTACCTCCTGAACCACAGCCTCTACCTCCTGAGACACAGCCTCTACCTCCTGAGACACAGCCTCGACCTCCTGAGACACAGCCTCTACCTCCTGAGACACAGCCTCTACCTCCTGAGACACAGCCTCTACCTCCTGAGACACAGCCTCTACCTCCTGAGACACAGCCTCGACCTCCTGAGACACAGCCTCGACCTCCTGATACACAGCCTCGACCTCCTGAGACACAGCCTCTACCTCCTGAGACACAGCCTCAACCTCCTGAGACACAGCCGCCCCCTATTCACATGTTGCAGTTGCCTCAGCCCTCGGCTGTCACTTCCTCTGTTGCGTAATAAGACGAACCACTGAGGCAGAAAGGAGCAGATAAGTCCAGTGCGTCAGTTCAACCAGTGCAAGGTAAGAAGAACTCTCTAGAAGAACCACATCTGATGTCATACTGGCTAACAGAATCACATAGATCCAGGTGCATGCGAGCCAAAGCCTCACTCCCGGGCCAGAATCTTACAAGCAGGCAGGTTTTCCTCAGCCAGATGGCGTCTTTCCCAAGTCCTGTCGAACATGCTCCAGTTACAATACTGAAAAGTCGAAATTCCGAGGGAGAGAAAACCCAAAACTCAGACTCAGACACAAACTGCGTTCAGACAACTAGGAGTGTGCGCTGCCGGCCTCCCCTCCCAGAGACAGACGGAGAGGACTAAAGCAGCAATCAGGGAAGAGTTACGAGATGGAAGATGGCTCAATCGCCTTCCCTCCTCCTCCTCCTCTTCCCAGAGTAAACAACATTGATTTGTTTTCTTTTTCTTTCACAATCTCTGCCTCTGATGCCTTTTTTCTGTGTTTCTGTGCTCAAACTTCCTGACCGAGAGAGGAGGACAGAGAGGACAAGGCACCAGAGAGACTGCTGAGACTGCTGCACGGAGGACAGGAGGACAGAGAGACTGACTAGGAGAGGAGGACAGGAGGACAGGAGGACAGAGAGACTGACTATGAGAGGAGGACAGGAGGACAGAGAGACTGACTATGAGAGGAGCACAGGAGGACAGGAGGACAGAGAGACTGACTATGGGAGGAGGAGAGGAGGGGAGGAGGGGAGGAGGAGAGGAGGGGAGGAGGACAGAGACTGACTATGAGAGGAGGAGAGGAGGAGAGGAGGACAGGAGGACAGGAGGAGAGGAGGAGAGGAGGGGAGGAGGAGAGGAGGGGAGGAGGACAGAGAGACTGACTATGAGAGGAGGAGAGGAGGGGAGGACAGGAGGAGAGGAGGAGAGGAGGAGAGGAGTGGAGGAGGGGAGGAGGAGAGGAGGAGAGGAGAGGAGGGGAGGAGGAGAGGAGGAGAGGAGGGGAGGAGAGGAGGACAGGAGGAGAGGAGGACAGGAGAGGAGGAGAGGAGGGGAGGAGGAGAGGAGGAGAGGAGAGGAGGGGAGGAGGAGAGGAGGAGAGGAGAGGAGGAGAGGAGGAGAGGAGGACAGGAGGAGAGGAGGACAGAGAGACTGCTGAGAGCTGCATGGAGTTTGTGGTTTTCATCCTCTGTGACTCAAACCATAAAGGTGTTTTTGTGCCAACAAGTCACACCTACCTACAGTATAAAAGTCACTCTCAAAATATCACAGTTTTATGGGTTTTTTCCTCCACTTTTTGTTTTGTCACTCAATTTAAACGTTTTTTTTAGCCACCAATCCACACACAATACCCCGTAATGACAAAGTGAAAAAAACTGTCAACAATGACAGTGACAAACATGTCTTCAACAAGCTGAATTGAGTCCAACTGAGAGCAAGGAGAACAGTTCATGTGATTTTCTAAAGAATATATTTAGTTTCTCTAGTCCTGCAGGACGAGTCTATGACAAATGTAGTTTATTTCTACTTAAACACACACATGCATAGATTGTATATGATATGGGCCTGTATATGCTGTGGGGGAGTGTTGTGGAATGGCTCTTGTGGTCTGACCTGCCCCCTGACTTAAGGCCATAGTGACATCACAGGTGACTGCCCTCTTGACCATCTAGGTAAGGTGATAGGCTATGGCCTGTGACTGTATTTGCATATTGTGATAAATAAGGGTGAGACCCAAGGGGGGGCTCTTGACCAGGCAGCCCAGCAGAGGAGAACAGACACCAGGCTCCAGTGTTGGTACCGTATATGTATACCCTGTTTTTGTACTTTAATTAAATCGTCTTAAACTCAATAACTGTTCTTTGATTCATAACCAATAAGATAAATACACAACACAAACATACAACATAGCTAACATAGCTAACCCCACCCCTGTTCTTCACATGATGGATGGTGCAGAAACTGCATTGCCTGTGCTTGATTCACACTAAACCTAGTGCTTTGTGGTAAAACCAAATAAACACATTTCCAGCCACTTTCTTTGCTGTATTGCTTGAATTCACTGTTGCAACACACAACATAATTATGCATATATGATAGATTCTTTTCCATCAAGGGATTCTTTTTGGCCACTTGATTATAGACCAATTTTGCAGAGTGACTGAGATGATGTTGTCCCATCCACTGTGCTTTTTCCTCTCAGCCATTCAACTGTGTCGATGTGTGTAGTGTGTAAGTCTCCCCAGGCCTCAGGGTAGATGTGTGTAAGTCTCCCCAGGCCTCAGGGTAGATGTGTGTAAGTCTCCCCAGGCCTCAGGGTAGATGTGTGTAAGTCTCCCCAGGCCTCAGGGTAGATGTGTGTAAGTCTCCCCAGGCCTCAGGGTAGATGTGTGTAAGTCTCCCCAGGCCTCAGGGTAGATGTGTGTACGTCTCCCCAGGCCTCAGGGTAGATGTGTGTACGTCTCCCCAGGCCTCAGGGTAGATGTGTGTAAGTCTCCCCAGGCCTCAGGGTAGATGTGTGTAAGTCTCCCCAGGCCTCAGGGTAGATGTGTGTACGTCTCCCCAGGCCTCAGGGTAGATGTGTGTACGTCTCCCCAGGCCTCAGGGTAGATGTGTGTAAGTCTCCCCAGGCCTCAGGGTAGATGTGTGTAAGTCTCCCCAGGCCTCAGGGTCGCATTCCTGAGCAGTTGTGTTCCTCTCCATTCTCTCAGTTTGTCATGACAACCTGATCCACACAGTGTGTAACTGATTCCTATGCAAATCAGAGACCCTATCAAAACAAAGATACTAATTGGCCAGTCAGAACAACAAACTCTCAGACTCTGCAGTGCAGAAGAGCCACCAAGAACATTCTTTTTTTTGTTTCAAATC
Source organism: Nansenia antarctica (assembly GCF_963989245.1). Taxonomy (NCBI): domain Eukaryota; kingdom Metazoa; phylum Chordata; class Actinopteri; order Argentiniformes; family Microstomatidae; genus Nansenia; species Nansenia antarctica. The sequence continues at coordinate 2,713,650 of NC_137692.1, read as the reverse complement.
GCCCGTGGTTGGTTTGAGGAGTGGGTCTCAGCTCTGTTACCAAACGTGCCGATGCATGGTCCAACAACATCCTGCTAGTTCTGAGCACAAAGTGAAGTCTGTTAAGTTTCCTTGTAATAAAAGAACAGATGCTTCACCTACTAGTAAACACGGTCCAGTCTGAACGGAACCTGACCTCACCCGCAACTGAACGTACTCACCCGTAAACTCAGCAGAAACAAATGCATCATGGGAGGAATTTCCCAGATTTATTGTCAACAATCGTCTGATAAGATTTCTCTGTAAAAGCTAGATAGAAGAATTAAGCAATAATGCCAGAGATTTGCGTGATTTATTGTCAATATTGTCACTGGTAGAGGGAGTTGTTAGACACCAGTGTGGGCAAACCCCGACCAAACAGCAATATTTACCTTACAGCACGGCCTCAAGGGCATTATTAGTAATACAACAAATCTGACAATTGTGACGAGAAAACAATGTTTTAAGTGTTTATTTTGTGAGATTGTGGTGGTCCTGTACTGAGAAGTAGAACTCTTAGAAGACACAGTATAGGGGGAAGCAGGTGTCTCAGGAGACACAGTGCTGGGGGGTAGTAGATGTCTCAGGAGACACAGTGCTGGGGGGTAGTAGATGTCTCAGGAGGGACAGTACAGGGGGGTAGTAGATGTCTCAGGAGGGACAGTACAGGGGGGTAGTAGATGTCTCAGGAGACACAGTGCTGGGGGGTAGTAGATGTCTCAGGAGACACAGTGCTGGGGGGTAGTAGATGTCTCAGGAGACACAGTGCTGGGGGGTAGTAGATGTCTCAGGAGACACAGTGCTGGGGGGTAGTAGATGTCTCAGGAGGGACAGTACAGGGGGGTAGTAGATGTCTCAGGAGACACAGCGCTGGGGGGTAGTAGATGTCTCAGGAGACACAGTGCTGGGGGGTAGTAGGTGTCTCAGGAGACACAGTGCTGGGGGGTAGTAGATGTCTCAGGAGACACAGTGCTGGGGGGTAGTAGATGTCTCAGGAGACACAGTGCTGGGGGGTAGTAGATGTCTCAGGAGGGACAGTACAGGGGGGTAGTAGATGTCTCAGGAGACACAGCGCTGGGGGGTAGTAGATGTCTCAGGAGACACAGTGCTGGGGGGTAGTAGGTGTCTCAGGAGACACAGTGCTGGGGGGTAGTAGATGTCTCAGGAGACACAGTGCTGGGGGGTAGTAGATGTCTCAGGAGACACAGTGCTGGGGGGTAGTAGATGTCTCAGGAGACACAGTGCTGGGGGGGTAGTAGATGTCTCAGGAGGAGCAGTTAAGGTGTAACCTGAAGAGATGGAGGTCTTCAGTCTCCGGCGGAAGATCGGGAGTGACTCTGCAGTTTCAGAAACTGTTACACACCGTACCCACTGTAACCTACAATTACTCCAAACTACACCCATTCTGAATCTGCCTTGCGGTCAGTCCAGGCCTCGGTTGTCTGTTGACTAGTAACATTCATTCTTGCAGAGGAGAGTTTCATTGACAGAACCTCTAATAACAACTAAGACCTCTGCTGTGTTGTCATTTGTATTCTCTAGTTTTGCTACTGACGTGCAGCTAAACATCAACAACATGTCCTCTGTTTGCCCTCTGGAGGGTATCTGATCATCTGTACCTGAGAGTGAGAATGTTCTCTCTCAATACTTCTATACTGCAAAGGTGGGAACAGGTATACTAACCCTTGCAGAGGAGCTGTCGTACCGTACGCTGGTTTTTAACCACTTAAGTGTTCAGCAGACGTTAACCTCAAACACAGCTCCTCGTAATCCACCGCAAGCGAACATCAAACATCAAACATCAGGCCAGGATCTGGACAGCTGATAGGCTGCCACTTGCCAGACGTTTCCCTCCAGAAACAGTGGGGCTTCCTCCTCTAAACAAACCGCTAGGCCTGGTCGAGCACCTCTCAACACAGCTGTCGTGCTGCAGGACAAATGACGGCCTTCGGTCCTACCCAATGCCCTGAGAAACGCCGCCGCATCAGTGTGACGTCTGTCATACGTCTGTGTTATTGTTTGCCTAAGAAGACCCTCACGATCGCAGATAAATGATATTTATGACCTGTGTGTGCTGAAAAATAGACGGTTCCGACGATAGCTATTGTTTATGAAAAACACTCCCTCGACGAGTCTCGCAAGCAATAATACACGAGGGTGTTGTGTCATGGTTTGATATAAATAGTAGTGTTGTTCCTGATTACAGACAAACATCTCCCTCACGCTACATTTCATATTTGGCAGGGGGGGAAATAAACATTGACATTGCTCATATATATTTACTCGAGCACGCGAAATAAATGGATCATGAGAGTATGAGTCGAGTTTACAAACAGATGGAATTCTGGGGAATTTATCGGCCCTTGGGAGGGTCAAAATATTAACATCTTGGAGACAGGAGCCTTTCTACTGTGCAGTGTTTAGACTGCACCGCTGACCCAAGCACTGACCTCAGACCTGTCACGTGGGAATACCCCAGGCCGTGGCATAGCTGTATGCGGACGAGACATTCCTTGATTGTATTTGATTTAAGGATCCCCATTAGAAGCACGCGGATGTACCTCTAGTCTTCCTGGGGTCCTGAACATACAAAGTCCAGACATAGAGACATAATAAATGTACAATCTACAAAAGATAAAAAGACACTCAGTCAAGTTAAGTGTCTATAGTAAAGACATAGAGTACAAGACTATAACCGACTATCGACATAGCGATTGTGAGCAACACCAACATGTGGAATAATCAGGTACAATCAGTTGTACAACAGTACAACTAAGCTCACAAGATGAAGAGAAACATGTCCTATAATAAAGTATATTGCTAAACAGCTAGACAAAAGAAAGAGTTAGAACTGGAATATTTAAAATACCAGTCATCAGTCATATTCAAAAACAAATGCTGTTATTGGATTTGAACCAATTGGTCCATATCAGTCCTCTGTTAGTGTCGTAGCGTATTGAGATGCAACGATCGAACGAGTCTGGCATCGAATGTAATAATAAAGGTATTCTGCTGGGTGAATTGGGTTTGATTTGGTTTGATCAGACACTGAATTGAATAAAGGAATCCTTAGGGATATGACTATGATCCAGCTGTATCTGAGGGCTTACGGACCAACAGTTCACATTAAAGACCTCCTTAACATGTTCTGTAGTACAGGAGCCATGGATACGTTTCCTGACACACTGCTCTCACTCTTCCTTTGTTCCTGGGCAGACAGGAAGGAAGCAGGCAATGTGTATTGTGTTCCCACGATGCACTGTTTCTACGCTACCTTCCTGGTGCCATAACAGAACAGATTGCAGGTAGGTTTTTTTGCGGTCGGTCACATAACACAGAACAGAAGCATGGCTTTGATCGACTTCCCAGTCGAAGAATCTCTCTCTTAACAGCGACCGTCTAAAGGCCGTACAAACCAACGCTGACTGAGGAGGACTGTTCTGTTATCTTTTCCAATTCTCACGTCTCCCCTAGACGCAGCCTCACAATAACGCCACTGTCGCAAGAAAAAAAAAACACACGTTTATGGAGGTGTTAGCCTAATTCTGAACACTCTATTCCAACAGCGTTCAGTCACATTCCTCATGTACCCCCCGAGTACAATCCTGCCAAAGAAAACCCCTCCAGACCCAGACGCCCCAGGGCCAGAGTTGAACCCACGCTGTGTGTGTTGAACCTCAGCCCACGGGAGGAATGTGGACCTACCGTCTAGCTAGCTCATACCCAGGTCAGCTGTATAGAGGCACCACACTCTCTCCTTCTACTGCAGTAAAAGAAGACACAGTGCCAAAACAATATTGTATGACTTCATGAAATGGCAATGGCCCCAACAAACTCGCGTTTTTGGCTTTAGAGGGGAAAGGGGGTTGGGCCTAATAACTCGACCTCTTCTTCACGTGGAAAAACATGGGGGACTTAAAGATGTATATATATATATCTGCCCAACCGGTTAAAATAATCAATGGCCTGATGCAGGTTAAAGACAAGCCAACAGAATGAACAAATGACTCTCCACCACGACGGTGACATCACCTGTTCGTTAGCATCCAAATGTGCAGTGAGGAGTGACAATGGCCTACTTTCCAACTCAAAGACTCCACTACGTTCGTCCTTACGATGAATATAACACCGCTTCACTGCTTCGCCTCTGGACCACCGCCACTATGACCTTCTTCATATAACACCGCTTCACTGCTTCGCCTCTGGACCACCGCCACTATGACCTTCTTCATATAACACCGCTTCACTGCTTCGCCTCTGGACCACCGCCACTATGATCTTCTTCATATAACACCGCTTCACTGCTTCGCCTCTGGACCACCGCCACTATGACCTTCTTCATATAACACCGCTTCACTGCTTCGCCTCTGGACCACCGCCACTATGACCTTCTTCATATAACACCGCTTCACTGCTTCGCCTCTGGACCACCGCCACTATGACCTTCTTCATATAACACCGCTTCACTGCTTCGCCTCTGGACCACCGCCACTATGACCTTCTTCATATAACACCGCTTCACTGCTTCGCCTCTGGACCACCGCCACTATGACCTTCTTCATATAACACCGCTTCACTGCTTCGCCTCTGGACCACCGCCACTATGATCTTCTTCATATAACACCGCTTCACTGCTTTGCCTCTGGACCACCGCCACTATGACCTTCTTCATATAACACCGCTTCACTGCTTTGCCTCTGGACCACCGCCACTATGACCTTCTTCATATAACACCGCTTCACTGCTTTGCCTCTGGACCACCGCCACTATGACCTTCTTCATATAACACCGCTTCACTGCTTTGCCTCTGGACCACCGCCACTATGACCTTCTTTAATATAACACCGCTTCACTGCTTTGCCTCTGGACCGCCGCCACTATGATCTTCTTCATATAACACCGCTTCACTGCTTTGCCTCTGGACCACCGCCACTATGATCTTCTTCATA
>NC_137692.1:2633683-2703683 GCF_963989245.1 Nansenia antarctica | reverse complement strand
GACTGCTCGTAGAGAACACAGGACGAGCCTTATAACCTGGAGGAGACAATTATGGGTTCTAGTTCGACATATTGTGCCGATGGCAGCAGTCTTGTCCTTGGAGGAAACCCTCAGAGAGCCGCTGACACATCCAGAGGAAGTGGAGCTGTGAAAGGAGGCCTGAGACCTTCTTGTTGACATTTCTGGAAAACAAGTTTTCAAAAAATCTCCCTGCTTCCCGTCGTGTGCTTATATAATGTGTTGGGAGAACTCTGCTGAGAATGTTAGTCACCTAATTGTGATTTATAATGCGGCTAACAGACTTGAAAACAGATGTGTTCCCGGACAGAATAACACTCTTAACAGAGCATGTCAATGTATTGACATTTGATTATCTCCAGATAATGACATTTATGACAACATTAATAACATATTATTCCACTCTTAACAGAGCATGTCAATGTATTGACATTGGATTATCTCCAGATATGATCTCCAGATTACTTAATTATGACACATGTTACCAAACTGTCATTATCGCAGCTTCTTATGCTATGCGTTTTGATGGATTAAAGGAATATGAATTTGTGTGTCATCACTCACAGCGAAGTACCATAAACATACAGTATTTTATGAGTCCTTCTACCACCCAGACAGGCTCAAAGCTGACTCTATCCCCAATGAACCGTGATGGCTGCTGAAACAAACATACATAAGGAGTGAACCACAACTGGTTCAATAAAAAGGTCCATTAAATCTGAGGGAGAGGCCAGCGGGCCTGAGGTGCTGAACTCAGCAGACGGGTGTGATGATGAGAGTACAGTACCACCAGGACACACTCACGACTGAACACAGAGGAACAACCTCACTCATCTTCCATCGCTGAGGACGAGGTCCTACATTTCTTAAAGACTTAGAAAGCTTTAGCCAAGTCAATAGTGGATATGTGTATCAAACAGAAGACCCATACATCACATCCACATTTTTTGGGCCCCAGAAAAAAAGCTTAGATGACTTAACTGAAGTATGTGATTTGCCCATAAAAAAGGCGGTCTAACCAATGGAGGTTATTTGATGTCCTTCTGAGAACTGGGTTGAATTTTTTGGACAGACATGTAGGACAACATTGTATGTCAACTAATCACCAAGCAATGTGATTCATGTATCTGCTCTCTCTCTATCAGTCATAGGATGTCAATCCTCACCTGTGGATGCTACATGCCCGTGCATTAATGTGTCATTGCCATGTCATGTCAACACCAACATCAAGGTAACACTAATGTCAGAGCTCTCCTCACTTCATCAGAGAAAGGAGTGGTCCTTGTTTGAAAGGCCGCTTTTGCGCGTAGAAACTTTAATTTAATCAACTGCGTAAAAGTGTTCGTCTGAGAAATAGTAACACTCCTAAGCACATAAAGGTGTGGTAACTTAGTATTAACACACCCAACAGCGTAACCTTCATAACCGATCATCTTTAGTTAGATCTCAAAAACAATCTTAAGTGTGTTTGAGTATGGAAAGTATGGAAATGGAGGGAGGGTATAGTCGGAGGAGAGGAATTAAACGACTGGGGCATTCCAAGTACTTACCCTCGCTTCCATAGTGTTTCCCATTGTTCGCACCCATCCTACAGAATAATGCATAATCTATCTACGTGCAAAACTCAGCGGTATCCAAACAGGCGCACTTCCAGGATAACCCCGTCAATCCCAACATTATAGTCTCAAAATGACTTTCGCGAATAACGGTTCGGAGAGACCCGCGCTGCCTTCAAATGGTTAATCCAGATGTTGAACGGGGACAGAGAACGATTCAACATTACGCAAAAAAAACCGATTTAACAATTATTCAACCCAAAACAAGGTGGGTTTACACTCTCAATCCAAAACAGGGTTTTAATTCCAGGATTCTTTCGTAGGCTTGCAGTCGCTCACAAATTCAATATTCCAGTTTTTAGGGGTTTAAGTTTTAAAAAAGACATGTTTAAAAGCTCTTAGATGGTCTCCAGCTGCTGATCAGGTTGCGTGCGGCCGAGACCAGAACCCAGAAAGTTTTTGGACAATCGGGAGAAGACAAGAGAGAAAGACGCACTGAACTAGTCCAGATTTAAAGAGACCGCGGGACTTTATGGAGCAGTGATGGAGATGTGAGGGACCGTTCAACACTGCGAATTACACACACAGTAACACACTCTTATAGCCTGAGACATGGAGAGTAAGGATATTCATTATGTGCAGAAATTCCAACACCGCAAACACTGAGCAGATGACTCTGCTTAAAGCTACAGTACAGAATATGATCATTGGTCTCCCATACACAATTTGAATAATGGACATTATACTGCTGATTATTACACTGGTGTCATATAGCCTACAGCTGGGTTTATGCCGTTTAACTGATACAGTAACCATCATAAAAGGACGCGTGTAGATAGGTCACATAAGTGCCAACACAGTGGTTAATACTGTATCCTGTGTGAATGCAATGGGAAGCATTTCCCCCCAACAGTACCCCGCCTATGCATTCCCTGGATCACTCCAAAGAATTGGACCCCATTCAAGTGGCAACTGTATTTGGCCAGACTCTTCAAATGAGGAAGGGTTTCCTGTGCAATATAATGGACTAAGATAATATGTCACTATTATTGGAAATATTCTCCTGTGAACATGTTTCAACAACAGGAATGGGAAAGAGCAAGCTATGATATTTTTATCATCCAAAAGGTCCTTGAACTTCCATTCGGTATCACGTCCCATGGCCTTTGTGTCGCGCTGACAATGGGGGAAAGGTGTATGTTTGTTTTACATAACTACATACAAGTACTAAGACATCCATGTACTTCACAAGGAAACACACGTGGGTGTGGCTTGGGCTGCATTGTTGTGCTGAAACATGATTTACAATATCTGACAGAAACACATAATGCTGGAGAATAATGCACTTCCTCTGTTACTTTCCTAGATAAGTGCAATTGTATCTGTTAGTGAGAACAATAATATAAGACTATAAATAGTATAGTCTGAATCTAGTTTTAATCTGCAAAATGTTAATCCACCCCTGATCCTGCCATCCATCTGATCTCCATTTCATCTAAGCAGGAAAGACTCCTCATCTTCTTCTAGTTCTCTGGTGACGCAGCTGGTAGTGTGTTGAACACCGGTTTAAGAAGTTTTCTTGGAAAAAGATTGAGCTCAAAGTCGCAGGATATTCTTTTACAGAGTTTGATTGGCTCGCATGGTACCAATCAACTGGGTTCTTGGCTGTCTGACGGGGGTCAAATGCCAAGCCCCGAAACCTTTTACAGGCAAACATTTTCTACCGCACTGGAATGCACGCACAAGAATGTGTTCTACATCCTGACTTTAAGAGTTTTTCTGACGCAAATATGCGTGCAAGCGTGAAAGGTGAATTAACAATAAAAACATTTGCAGCCAACCCAATAAAATGGACTAGTTAACCAGTCCTTAAGTCTGAGAGTCAATACCAATATGACCTCCACAGACCATAATTGGTAAAAAAGCAAAAGGAGTTGTATGAGAACTCTACTGTACATTATTGTGAAAAGTCTAAACAAGTAATTTCATTTTACAAGCAATTTAGTGAAAACAATGGTAGTATCAAAAGTGGAAAGTATAGAATTCACGATAATTTGGTAAATATTGGGGACCTGAGAAACATAATCACCTATGACATAACCTAGTAGTGTAGTGTCTTCTATCATTACTGTTTATGAATGTTTAATTGCTGTTTATGAAGGCATACAACTTGTATAGGAGAATGTTTTTTTTTTTTAAAGATTCACACACTGGTGTCAAACCCACTAAATAAGCCATTAAGACTCAAAACTATTTGCTAAAAAAGGTTTTTGCCAGTGACAATCATTACAGTTTTAAGGCCTGATGTGATGTTTTTTTTTTACAAAAAAATACCTATTTGCTTGAAAGATATCTTTTATTCAGTCGTTTGGAAAAAATAAGGCTGTCATTTTAAAACGCTCTTAACCTGCATCCTTCTCGTTTCACACACGACACACTTTGACTCTCAGGTGAGCTCTGGGAGATGGTTATTGGCTAGCCAATGTGAAGACACACCCACAGCAGCACAGGGGTAAGGGTCTGCAGGAGGGTTTGTATTGAGGTCAGGAACAGACTGGGTCGAGGCTACAGACATTACACAGTAGGCTGAGGCCGAGTCCGGTGGGCTGGCGTCCAGCCCTGTTGCATTCTGGGAAAACACGGTCATGGGCGAGGTGGCGGTGTGGATGCCGTTGGACTCGAGGGCAGGAACGCTAGGGCAGTCGGTCTCACAGGGCATGGGGAGAGGAGGAGGAGGGGTAGGGATGGCCTCAGTGGGTATGGTGGGGTCGTCAGTGGGTGTGGTGGGGTCGTCAGTGGGTGTGGTGGGGTCGTCAATGGGGATGGTGGGGTCATCAAAGGGTATGGTGGGGTCGTCAGTGGGTGTGGTGGGGTCGTCAGTGGGGATGGGGGGGTCGTCAGTGGGGATGGGGGGGTCGTGAGTGGGTATGGTGGGGTGGTCAGTGGGTATGTTGGGGTGGTCAGTGGGTATGTTGGGGTGGAAGTCAGGTTGAGGTGTTGCAGGGGTCATCTTGGTCAGCCTTGCGTTCAGCGCCCTCATGGTCACAGGGATGGACATGCATCTGAACCAGGAAACAAAACAGAGGCACAACTACATTATTCTAACGTTGGGATTTTTGCCATATTGAATTAGTACAAGAAAGATGGTTCTACCAATCACACAGCTTGAGCAGCATCAAGGAGGGTGACACCAAGAGGCTGAACGAGCTTATTAGGAAAGATGGTTCTGTCCTCTGTGTCACCCTGGACACAGTAGAGGAGATAGCCAATAGGATAATGAGGACCAAACTCCTGGCCATCAGGGACAATCCCTCCCATCCCCTACATGACACTGTGGCAGAGCAGAAAAGCTCCTTTCAAAGAAAAAGCAACATTGTTTTGCATTTTTATCTATATTTTGTATTTGTATCTTTAGCCTATTATCCAATGATCACTTTATGTTGTTGTTTTTGTGGTTTGAGATGCTGCGATGCCTGAATTTCCACTAGTGGATCAATAAAGTAGCTCTCTATCATAGAGGGAGGGGCTAAGAAAGGGGAGGGGCTAAGAAAAGGGAGGGGCTAAGAAAAGGGAGGGGCTAAGAAAAGGGAGGGGCTAAGAACAGTTCCCTGTCAAAACCTTTGGACTTAGTGTCCAAAAACTTTGTGTAAAAAAAACTTTGTGTCCAAAAACTTTGTGTAAAAAAAGACTTTGTGCTAAATGCCAAATTGTAAAAGTAAGCTTGCCTAATGTGTCATTTTCTGCCAATGAACTCCTCAACAGAATAAAACAATATACCGTTTTAGGACTCTGGAGATGTATTCATCCACGGCCGGCTCCTCAACACCCTCCCCAAACAGGCTGCAGGTCAGCCGCCGAGAGTCTGCTACGTCCACCAGCACTGCAGACAGAGAACACACCACTCAGACACCGTAGTAGTGGACGAGTAGAGGAGAGGAGAGTAGAGTAGGGTGTATTATTGTGGTTCCCAAAACAACGCCCTCTCCGTAACCCAAACACTCACACACAGCCAGGGCGTCACTGCCAGGTAGGTGAAAGGTCACGGAGAGGCCGGTGGAAGACTCTGGGAGAACCTCACAGTGGAGGTCACACACCGGACCTGAGGGGGGTTCTGTTACACACGTCAACAACGTCATTACCAGGTCGGAAATCACTGGAGGAGCAACCAACGTGTGTGTGTGTGTAAGCTTTAAGATTTGCACAGCTTGACCTTGACCGTGTTGTCATCAGACGTCAATATGGATGATTCATGATGACTCATTATTGATTATTTGATCAAAGCAATTCAGCTCAATTAGGTTCAGGAAAATGACATGACAGTATCATGTATTTACAACATAAAAAAACAGTTACTGTGTAGGCTACTTCACATGAGTAGATTCAAAGTGATTGAATGAGGATTCTGTATATTATGTAGGTTTGGTGGACTAGTCTAGTATTTTTTGTTTCTTTTGTTTTCTGTTGTTTCTTTTCTTCTTGTTTAGTTGTAACTGTGTTTGACACCTTGTGTGTTTTAACCTGACTGTGTGTTACTGTGTTTTAACCTGACTGTGTGTTACTGTGTTTTAACCTGACTGTGTGTTACTGTGTTTTAACCTGACTGTGTGTTACTGTGTTTTAACCTGACTGTGTGTTACTGTGTTTCAACCTGACTGTGTGTTACTGTGTTTTAACCTGACTGTGTGTTACTGTGTTTTAACCTGACTGTGTGTTACTGTGTTTTAACCTGACTGTGTGTTACTGTGTTTTAACCTGACTGTGTGTTACTGTGTTTTAACCTGACTGTGTGTTACTGTGTTTTAACCTGACTGTGTGTTACTGTGTTTTAACCTGACTGTGTGTTAACCTGACTGTGTGTTACTGTGTTTTAACCTGACTGTGTGTTACTGTGTTTTAACCTGAGTGTGTGTTACTGTGTTTTAACCTGACTGTGTGTTACTGTGTTTTAACCTGACTGTGTGTTACTGTGTTTTAACCTGACTGTGTGTTACTGTGTTTTAACCTGACTGTGTGTGGGTCTCCTGCCCTGTGAGGTGTCCTTGAGTGTTATGAAAGGCACTGTACAAATAAAATGTATTATTATTATTATTATTAGTCTTGGAGGTGTGGGTCTGGGCTGGGTCTGGGGGAGGTGGTACCTGGGTCTGGGCTGAGTCTGGGCCCGGGGGAACCTGGGTCTGGGCTGGGTCTGGGGGAGGTGGTACCAGGGTCTGGGCTGGGTCTGGGTCTGGGGGAGGTGGTGCAGCTGGCCAGCAGGGTGTTGAAGGCACACTGGTGTCGGAGCAGGTCCAGCAGGGCGGGGACGTGGGCGGGGTGGGTGAAGGGAATGGTGCTCACCAGCGCCCCCTTCAGGCCGGAGGCTGCCCATGCAGCTGCAGGCAGGACGTACTGGTGCATCTCTTCACCTGGGAGGGGCTGAGGGGGGGGCGGGGTCAAACCTTTCTACTCTGTATAACAGACTGTTAGACTGTGTACTTTGTATAACAGACTGTTAGACTGTGTACTTTGTATAACAGACTGTTTATATAAAAGTAAGCTAGCCTAATGTCATTTTCTGTGTATGGGTCTGAAATCTTTGCCAACGTGCATCACCATACTGACACGTTTACTTTTATATATCGTTAGCCTCGTAGCATAATTGCCTACATCATATTTTGGCCAAATGTAGATATCTGCCTAACTCTACTCTCCTAACACTGCTGATTCACTGTGCATTATTGTCTACTATGCCATCAGCCTATCAGAAGGCTTGTTCCATTCCAAAATCACTATCTGCCCAAGTCATCTCTTTGACATAGGCAGTTTTGACACTACATACAAAGATGGCTCGGCTGACCACAAGTGAAGCACGACTATGAGGCTAACGCTATGTAGGCAAGCTTACATTATACTTGAATGCTGCCTAGCTCAGATGTACGATGGAGAGGTCCGTGTTGAAGTGTTAAATGCACAACAGCGCTACACTTCTGAACCTGATCATGTTTAAACGGTTTACAAACCACTAGGAAGCTGGCGTCCTGGTCCTCCAAGGTTTCCTCACAACTCTTTTCTCCCAGTGAACTCTGCCTCAGCATCAGCTGAAGAAACGGCGCCACCTGCTGATAAACATCTGGCATGGCGACATCTATGAAACAACAAAGCAGTCAGATACCAGGAAAGATCATATCCAATCAAACTGTGAATATCAGTGCAACACAATATTGTTCATTTACGAAATAACACACAAGTTCAACTTATATATACATATACATGCCATTTAGCTGACGCTTTTATCCAAAGTGACTGACATTGCAATGAGTGCCATTTCAGTATATATGGTACCAGCAGGAATCGAACCCACAACCCGCCATGCTCTACCAACTGAGCCACAGATGACCACATCAACACCTGTAGTTCGGTTCACCTTGGGGCAGACATTCCTCTTACTGGTAGGAGTGTCAAAGTACTGTATGTATGTATGGTTGTATGTATGTACAGGTGTGTATATGTTACGGTACATGTGGGAAAACTAGGGTTAGGGTTAGATGCTAGGGTGCTACAGTTAGGGGTAGGGTTAGGGTTAGGATTAGACATGCCAGCATGTACCAAGTCGACGTAGCACCTAACCCTAAGTCCCTAACCCTAGTTTTCCCACATGTACCGTATTCCCACATGTACCGTAACATATATATGTCTGTGCGTCTGTCTGTCTGTATGCCTCTACCAACCTGTAATCTGTGTGGCCTGGTCTATGAAGGAGGAGAGTGTTGGTAGGGGAGGGAGGAGTTTGAGCTGGAAGCAGGCAGGCACGGTCTCACAGGCCACCTCACTCAGAGGACTGTACACTGGGAGACTGTAGAAGCACATTATGTTAGCATATACCAACTGAACACTAACGCTAGCTGACCGTCACAATATCCTGTCCCCGAGTCTCCACAGTTACCCCTGGGCGTCGAGCTGGGGGGGCTGGGGGATCAGGGACGTCATCTGGAGCTGATGGGGGGAGTCGCTGGACCCCACTGACACCAGGGCCCGCTGGCCAACACTCTGCCTGTCTGCAATCCGATATTACAAATACTTCAGTTGTTCGTCGGCTACAACGACATTTCTGCTTCGATGTGTTTCTATTAAAAGAAGTAGAAGCCGCACACTCAAGTTCCAGACGCAACAAAACATGTGGTTTAATAGGACAACGGTTTCATCCGTAGCCTTTGTCAAGTCTTAAACGATAGTATAACAGTATAGTATTTAAGTATTATAGTACTTAAGACTTCTGAAGGCTACGGCCGAAACTGTTGTCCTATTAAACCACATTTTGGCGCGTCTGGAACTTGAGTGTGCGGCTTCTACAATTGGATTGTGTTCTGTCGCCAGCGCCTCGCTCAGATGTCACAATGTCTGCGGTGTGCGCTCTCTTCTTTTCTACAATCTGTTTCTATACCTGGATCAGACTGCTCCAGGAGGACGTCAAAGGGGCTGATGTAGAACTGGATGCTCATTGGCCCTCCTGAAGAGAATGGGCAGGAAGTGACATGTGAGTGTAATGGGAGGGTGGAGGAAGAGCCAAAGAACTATGAAAAAAGGCTGGATTCCTTCAAATCAAACCAAGGCCTTTGGCCCCTAGTCACAGTTTTGTTTTGTTTGTTTTCTGTTTTGTCTGTCTGACCGTTTCCTGTAGAATTGTAAAGCGTCCTTGGGTTTTATGAAAGGCGCTATATAAATCCAAGTTATTATTATTAAAAGTGTTTTCTGGTCGTTCTGTTTCCTCTACTTGCTACTGCACCTTCTCTCCCTGTGATCAGATGGCCAATCCTGCCGTTGAGAATCATGTCCACATGAAGGTTGCAGTCCTTCAGTGGTCTGAAAGACAGAGACAACTTGTAGGGTTCACAAATGAGTCTTTTGGCATGTTGTTGACAGCTCAGTTTTATAGGCATCGCTATGTCGGTATGGCGACTGTCAGTTATAGTCTCGTACTCGTAAAAACTTGTTTTTACTATAGACACTTAGCTTGACTGAGAGTCTTTTTATCTTTTGTAGATTGTACATGTATTATGTCTGTATGTCTGTATTTTGAATGTTCAGGGCCCCAGGAAGACTAGAGGTACATCCGTGTGCTTCTAATTGGGATCCTTAAATCAAATCAAATCAAACTCATTCTATTTCTCTCACCTAGGCAGATGGGATATCTTCTGTAGATCTTTTCCCAGGTATTGCAGTGCTGTGTATATCTTTATCTTCATCTCACTACAAAATAGAACGTCTTAGATTCATGACAACAACAGTTAAATGATACTAAATTCAACGTTTGTCAAACAGATTATACCTGTCTCCAGATATGTTGTACAGCGAGAACAGTTCTTCAAGCTTATTGGAGAATTCTTCAAACTTCTTGGACCTGTGATGAGGAGACAGTCTGAGGAATGGCGTTCAGGTTTAGGATTCAAAAGTTCATATTTTGTTAGAACTTTGGAGGATGAACATGCTTACATCCAAAACAAACTCATGACCAGTTCCATGTCGTTAGCCTCATAGCATAATTGCCTAAGTCATATTTTGGCCAAATTGAGAAGTCTGCCTAACTCTACTCTCCTAACACTGCTGGTTCACTGTGCATTATTGCCTACTATGCATGTTTTAAAGAAACGTGTTAGGTGACCTCACTGGTTTAACTGTCAGACGGTATGTGTATCACCTCCTACCTTAACAGTTGAAGAAGAGACGCGCTTGACTGGAACAGACACACACCAAAACAGAGAACCGTTAAAGTCAGGAAACACAGACGTTATTGGAACCAATCAAATTCATTTATGGTAAATGGACTGCACTTATATATCGCCTTTATCCAAAGCGCTTTACAACGGCCTCTTATTCACCCATTCACACACACATTCACACACCAATGGCGGCAAGCTACCATGCAAGGCGCCGGCCCGCTCACTGGGAGCAATTTGGGGTTCAGTGTCTTGCCCAAGGACAATTCGACATGTGGCCAGCCGGGACTCGAACCGCCGATCTGCCAACCTTGCGATCATTAGACGGCGGCTCTACCTCCTGAGACACAGCCTCTACCTCCTGAGACACAGCCTCTACCTCCTGAGACACAGCATCTACCTCCTGAGACACAGCCTCTACCTCCTGAGACACAGCCGCCCTATATTCATGTAAGGAGAGGCGGGGGGGTGTCCTACCACCGGAGCTTCTCCATGCTGGGCCACCTTGACGTCCTCCACCCCCCCCCCGGGCAGCAGCAGCACCTCCAGGTAGAACATGTCAGCTGTCAGGTAGCAGGTGGTCTCCGTGGGGCTCAGGTGGGACCCCATCCTGTTCGACAGCAGAGGTCAAGGGTCGTAAACACGGTTGTAGACAGAGACTACGGCATAGTTATTCATGTTTTCTACAATTAATAATTGGAATCATGAATTAATTAGATGGTATATCATTAAGTCAAGACAATGCATCATATCAAATCCAAGTTCCCCAAAAAATATTGGTGTTTATTTTCTTAATTTCAAAAAAAGACACGCAGCAATGTCTTGAAAAGGAATAACAGTTTGAATCCTCCCCTCTCCTCTCATTGTCCCGTAGAGGGATACAGAGTCTAGACATTAAATGATTAATGATTAACAGTCCTTAAGGAAAGCATTATATTGACAGTTAAAGTATTTCACCCTCTTTGTTTGGCCATGATCTCCAACCGGGACACCATGGCACTCAGAGTGGACACTGGAGACAGAGCACAGAGAGAACGGAGACATTTTGTTCTGTCAGAAGTACGAAACGAAGACACCCCTTCAAGTGTTGATATTTACTGAATACACCCAACTAAAACAGAACAGTGATACCTGCTACCATATGCATTAGACTTTGAACCTTGACAGCATTGATAGTTAATGTGGTACATTAATAAGTAATAATTCACAAAGGAGGACACATCTTTACCATTCAGAGCTTCATGGAGTCTCTTTAGACATCTGATCAGTGGCTCACACGGTTTCTTGTCGCCTGTGGCTTTGTCCTGTAAAGTGTAAAACACAGTTTAGAACAGCCATGGGCTCATTTGACCCCTGTGAGTAAACCAAAATGTTATATCTTTGCACTCGATCACATTTCAGGACCCTCCTTTCATGACTTTTCCTAGATATGTGCGTTCTACCACCCGGCCGGTATCCTTACATTTTCAAAATCACATCAGGATAAGCGAGTATAAAGCTATTTTGCAGTTTTTCTGTGTAGGAGGCAGGCTAATTTACGAGACGAGTCAACTAGTGGTCGTTGTGTGTAAGTAGCAGCTTGAGCATTGTAAAGAGGGGGTCGTTTGACCCCACGAGGCGGCTCTTTTAGTAGGTAAAAAAGGCACGGCTTTTGAAAAGAAACACTTCAGCATCTCAGGTATCCTGAGGTGAGCAGTGAGAGCTTAGACACCAGTGTGTCTGGAGGAGGGCCTTAGATAACCCGTCCCAGGAGAGCTCTTAGAAGCTGAACGTGCTTCAGAAGGAGCATTTCTGACGGCCGACATCTGCATGGCCCAGATCCAGCTGCCTGATCCTGTCAGACCGGACCACACATCTCTGCCCAGTAACCACCCCAGCCTCTGCCTAACCCTACACCCCCCCCGCCGCAGGCCCAGACTGCTGCCAAGATCAACTTCCTCTGAGTGAGGCCCAACAATCATCTACCGCCCCCCCCGCTCCACCCCCTGCTCCACCCATACCAAATCACAACTAAGTCACCAAGACAGTGTACAGTCTGTGAGACTCTCTGCAGTCACATAGCTGCACGGGACAGAGAGACAGGGCATAACAGCACAGCTGCATACAATGTAAATGGTGAACAGACTGACTTATATAGCGCCTTTATCCAAAGCGCTTTACAACGGCCTCATTCACCCATTCACACACACATTCACACACCAATGGCGGCAAGCTACCATGCAAGGCGCCGGCCCGCTCAATGGAAGCAATTTGGGGTTCAGTCAGTGTCTTGCCCAAGGACAACTTCAACATGTGGCCAGCCGGGGCTCGAACCACCGATCTGCCAACCGTGCGATCATTAGACGGCGACTCTACCTCCTGAGACACAGCCTCTACCTCCTGAGACACAGCCTCTACCAGCCTCTACACAGCCGCCCACAAATGTTATAGTTTTGGTAAAGATTCCAACGGTACACACACTTCCGTTTACATTCAGGGCTCTTAGCAGACGCCTTTGATCAAAGTGACTTACAACAATAGTCAACTTTCATCAAATAAAATAGTATAAACAGGATAAAACAACAGTAACATAACCCGTAACACAACATAATTAACACATAGGTCATAAGACCTGATACATAAGGTGTATTATAACGCTGAGGAAAGGGAGATGTTTCTCATCCCTTCGCTCTATCGTTCATGTATACATTCAACATGTATACATTCAACATCACACATTTTGATGTCTAAATCTAAATGGTGGAACGGGAGCACCGCTTCCAAAGACGGATGTTTAGATTGGAGTGTTTCTTATATCACTGCTGTGCCAAAAACTAGCCTTTTAGTCTAAACCTACTGAAATAGTGAAAATACCACCGCTCATCCGTGATCAGACTTTGCTGAGGTGCTGGAACTGAAGAGTATCAAGTAGAGTGCAAAATAACAGCATCCGCACACTCAAACACTGCAAAAAAAACGTTGTTTATTGCGAGCTTTGGGTCATAGACTTTCTTCAAGCAGTTTACTTTAAACCTACTGGAAACAACTTGTTTTCTAAGCAGGGAAGCAAGGAGCAACATGACCAGAATGACCCCGGGGGGGGCAGGACGGACTAAAGTAATCATAGGGGACAGTGGGCTGAGTTCATTTCATTTTAATTGCCCATCTCATGCTAGTTCCCCTCGGGTGATGAAGAGTGGAGGAGGAGGAGGAGGAGGAGGAGGAGAAGGAGCCGTTGATAATGAGGCATGCAGTACAACTGGACACTGGCCAAGGATCTCAGGACCAGATGACATCACTCAGATCAGCCTATCAGATCAGATTCCAGTAAGCCAGTCTACAAAGAAAGGCATTTCTGGAGGAAAGAAATCGACCTTTCACTAAATAAATTGTTGTTAGCAAATCTATGAATATAGGCCTTTACATTCAGCAAATGAATTATGTTGTCATTCTGAATAAGTAAGATAAGAGCAAGTTCAGCCACAGATTTGTTCTCCCCCGTCAAAGTACAAAAAGATTTGGACAGTCCTTTGTTCCAGCTGCACTCCGACTCTACAACCAGGCCCTGCAGGGTGGGGGAGACCTGGAGCTGGAACTTTGGAACTTGGAACTTTTTACTTATTGAGCCTGCACTGTTTTATGTATTTTATTGAATGTTTTCTGTTTTCTGTATTGAATGTTTTCTGCCCTAACTGAGCTGTTTGACAACAAAATTTCCCCATTGGGGACAATAAAGGTTTTCAATCAATCAATCAATAAATTCAATAAGTAAGGTATATATGTTACGGTACATGTGGGAATACGGTACATGTGGGAAAACTAGGGTTAGGGTTAGGTGCTAGGGTGCTACGGTTAGGGTTAGGATTAGGGTTAGGGGTAGGGTTAGGGTTAAGGTTAGGGTTAGGGTTAGACATGCCAGCATGTACCAAGTCGACGTAGCCCTAACCCTAACCCTAGTTTTCCCACATGTACCGTAACATATATACAAATAAGTTGTTATGGGGGTGTGCACAAGATCACAACTGCTCCTCCTGAGACTTCTACTGCCCCCCAGCACTGCGTCTCCTGAAGACACCCGCTTTTTCCCCTTTACTGTGTCCCCTAAAATGTCTATTGCCCCCCATGTACTGTTTCTCCAGTGTCTATATATAAAAAATAAATGAAAAAGTCTAAGTTTAGAAGATGGTGATTTAAGGAAAAATCTACTTCTATCACAGAGAC
This sequence comes from Nansenia antarctica, assembly GCF_963989245.1. NCBI lineage: Eukaryota > Metazoa > Chordata > Actinopteri > Argentiniformes > Microstomatidae > Nansenia > Nansenia antarctica. The sequence goes on along the minus strand of NC_137692.1, from coordinate 2,689,216 downwards.
TGCCATTGGCCCCGGGCCTGAGCTGGATTACTCTTCCTGCTACGACTGGTGGATCGATGATTCACTTGCTTAGTCAAAATGTATTGATTGTAAGTCGCTTTGGAATAAGGCGTCTGCTACATGCCAAAAATGTAAATGTAAATGTAAATGTAGGTAGGTTTAGTGGCACATCAACAGGATGGTAGATCTTGACTGGACCAAGGCGGCAGGGCTGAGAGGGAGGAACCCAGAGTGTGGTGAGGTGGTTCTGCTGGTGACAGATCAGGACAGGGACATTCCAGCACATTCCACTGATTAGAAACCTCCAGTGAACGAGAGGGACCATGATGTTTGCATAGTGAGTTCGGCACAGCTCTAATCCTGCTGAAATCTGACTTAAAACCCCACATCTGGAAAGCATTTGGAAGGCAAACTGGCTGAACGGTCACGGACGCATTTTGTACATTTCTTTCTTGAGACAAGCAGTGGAGTTAAGAGTTAAGACAAACCCCCAGTTTTGCAAAAACAAGTAAGAAAATGACTCTGAGGACTTTTCATTATCTCGTTCCAGAATCAGTGATGGCTTACCATGCATCTGCGCACCAGTTGGAAGGTCTCTTTCCATGTTTTCTCTGCATATTTGGAGTGCAGGTTCTTCAAAAGCTTACTCTCACCCACTAGAGAAGAGAGAGGAGATGTGGACGCAATCATGTGACACTTCAAACAAGACAACAAACACGGACAGACCGGAATGCACTCCCGTGTCGGGGTCAATTGCATTGCAACTTTTGCAAAATGCAAGTTTAAGATAACTATTTAAAAGCATGCATTATGATCTCAAAGCACTTCTAAATTACATGTTTCCTTATCAGACCTGTGCATATATACCTGCTGTCTTCACTTCCATCACGTCAGTAGTGAACAGCGGTGTCACAACAGAGCACGTGCTGTTGTCTAAATACCCTGCGATAACATCCTGAGATAGAAGAAGAAAAAAAACATCATCTCAGAAATTATCATTTTTGATTAGAAACAGTATGCTGAGTCGCTCACTGTGGGCTACTATGTAATCGCGTTAATTTATATAATATTGAAAATTGCTATATTATTGTTGGAAACATTTGTATGGTGATTCCTACACCCTCGCACGCCCCATGGCGGCCACAGGAGGAGATAGGCGCAGTCAGGGCGCTTTCGAAGAACAGGCAGTGTTGCCAGGTGGGGCCTCTTCCCGCCGAATGGGCTACTTTTGATCACACTGGGTCGGGAAAAAAAGCATTTTGTGCGGTTGGGCTGGATCAATAATATTTAGGTTGGGCTGGATAAATAATATTTAGGCATTATCAAAATGTCAGTGCCTGAAAGTTACAAAATGCGTTAAGTTAAAACACACACCCTAGTAGCTGTTTGTATGTGCAGTTTATTTTTATTTTATTTTACAAACATCATTGGCAACAGACACATGGTTTAGGGGGGCAGGAGATGGGCGCCTGGCCAATAGTAATTAGCGGTTTTCTAACGATATATATTTTGGGCTTTTGGATATGGATTTAGCTCTTTTCTAGACTGTGGTTAGTTAGGCTGGAAAGTGTCAATCCCATCTGGCCACTCTGAGAGCAGGTCTAAACGAGGCAGCAGCGACAGGGAACAGACAGACTCTGTATGAGAATATACCGTAATACATGTACTATCTGAGCATATACCGTAATACATGTACTATCTGAGAATATACCGTAATACATGTACTATCTGAGAACATACCGTAATACATGTACTCTCTGAGAATATACCGTAATACATGTACTCTCTGAGAATATACCGTAATACATGTACTCTCTGAGAACAGGTCCAAGCGAGGCAGCAGACAGACATTCACTTGACATCTATAAGCTATCCCAAGGTAAGGCCATGGTGTTATACCTTGAAAACGACTTAACGAATCTAGTTAGCTTGTGTTTTCTTGCTTCAGCTGTTTGGTTGTGGGACATAACCATTGATGAGCTAGAGAGTATGTCAGGTTCACTTGGCTAGCTGCCTATGCTAAGCTAGCAGCAGTCATACCAGCCCACCTTGTTAGCTTAGCCAATCTCATACTAGATCATCCATCATATGTAGGTGTCATTTCTCAAGCACATTCCTTCTCGACTAATAAACCCATTGGACTGTTACTAAAGAGATGAAAACCTTGTGTTTTGTTTCCCCCCCTCCCTTGTAAGTGAGTCAGTGTTAGCCTGTTAACTAACTTGTCAGCTTAAGCTTGATTTAATAACAGCTCGAGTTTTTTGACTGATGGCTGTTTTACATGATCTGATCCATAGTAATATTACTAGTAACTATTCATTCTCCTTCATCCTTATGTAGCGTATGTGGCCAGCAAACTGTTGACTTTGTTATTCAGCTGGTTAGATCTAAACTAGTTGACATGTCAGGGTAGCTAACTAACTACAGTAGCTATGATCAACTGTTGCTTATTGGAAGTTGAGTGTGAGCTTTGACAGATCTGTCTGTCATCTCCATGAACAGTTGATCTGTGATGCTAATATGCTAGTTTGTTACTAAAGCTACCTGCTAAAAAAGAAAAGTGACAGTTGAGATGTAAAGGTCACTGTTGTTAGCCTAGTCAAAACAGCCACTCCCTGTTTGCTCCCTCTGTCAACAACACTGCTGCCATACATACATAGATGATATGGAAAATCGCCTCCTGGAGATTGGGTTGCTCTCTGAAGAGTCCACTGCAGTAGTAGTAGACTAGTTTCTATGTCAGTATTTCAACTAAGCTAAGAAAGAAGTGTAAGTCTCCCTTGGTGCCAACCTGGTTTCTCTCCATCACAAGTTCAACACTGGCCAGTGGCCTAAGTGTTGTACAGTCATTGGGATATGCTTGGTTGGGGTGTGTTCTGGAGGACAACTTCTTGCTTGCCTGTCAATCCTAGGCTAAGCCTATTGTCATTGATCAAGCTAGGCCCCTGAGTCCTGTGTAACAGAAAGACACGTTATGAGAGTGCCCCCTTGTGGTTAGTATTTCATGAATGTGTGAGTTGAGAAAGGAGGTTTTATATCATCATGTGCTGTGAATTATATTGTTATTTTGTTGTTCTTTTCTCCCAGGGACCGCGCCCGTTCTGCCTCTCACTACAGCGGGAGCCTGCTGTCAGATCTCACTGTTCTCTCACCTTCCTGACCCCCCCCCCCCCTTCCTGGATCCCATCATCTCCTGAGACGCTGACCGCCTCCAGCCTATCAGCCACCAGCCACCAGCCTCCAGTCTATCAGCCTATCAGCCATGGCAGCCGCTAAGCCTAAGGGGCAGAACTCTCTGGCCCTCCACAAAGTGATCATGGTGGGGAGTGGCGGGGTGGGCAAGTCAGCCCTCACCCTGCAGTTCATGTACGACGAGGTAAGGACCAGGGTTCCCCGGCACGCTGGTCTTAAAAAGCCTTAAAGTCTAAAATCCAGCAATCCGATTTATAAGGCCTAAAAAGGTCCCAAGAGCAGTTATTAGGTCTTAAAAATTAGGTGCTAGGGCTAAAAGATGAGATTAGCTTGTCCTGCAAGGAAATCAGTCCGACCACATCTATTTACGTGGAAATGAATCAAGCAGGAACCAAGAACAATGCCAATTCGTTGCCCCCGGGAGAAATTATTGGACGAAGCTACGGCAGGATGACAAAAAGCTATTATGGTGCCGCGAATAGGGCAAAAATTATATTCAACAAGGTCTAAAAAAAGGTCTTAAATTTGACTTGAATTTGAAACTTGTAGGAACCCTGAAAGACCCATGCCGCGGAGCATCACGCTTGTTAGCTGTGGTTGGTTAGCTGTGTTCCCCGAGGCTCTTTCCTTCTATTAACAGATAGCAGCTACTTTGTAGGACAAGGTACATTACTATTGTGAGAAGGCCTATTTCTTCTCTTCAGGACGAGGGATGTTTAGTCTATAAACTTAGTTTTAATGTAGGCCTGCATGGCTCTAGAGAGTCCTATCTAGGCCCAATTGTCAGTACCATATTGACTTTGTGTGATGAATTCACCTGGTAGGCTATGTTATGAGGCTCCTCCTTGATCCTTCTGCTTCTCACTGGCACAGCACCAGAATGTGTTCAGACCTTCTGCTAGCCTATCAGCCCAATAGAGCTCTCAGGTCTTCTGCTAGCCTATCAGCCCAATAGAGCTCTCAGGTCTTCTGCTAGCCTATCAGCCCAATAGAGCTCTCAGGTCTTCTGCTAGCCTATCAGCCCAATAGAGCTCTCAGGTCTTCTGCTAGCCTATCAGCCCAATAGAGCTCTCAGGTCTTTTGCTAGCATATCAGCCCAATAGAGCTCTCAGGTCTTTTGCTAGCATATCAGCCCAATAGAGCTCTCAGGTCTTCTGACGCTGGCTTTCTCTGTGTACCACATGTACAAAAGAAGAGATTTGGTGAGGCTGCATTCTCATTTTATTGCACCCAGATTGAGGAATGCACTGCCAGTTTACATTAGGGATTTAACTTCAGCACATATGTTCAAGTCAAGACTAAAAACCCATCTGTTTAATATTGCCTTTAAATGACTCAATAATGAAGTGATGATTATATAATGATTGGAGCACTTTGAGCTATACAAATAAAGTGATGTATTGACTGTCTGGTGATGTGGCCCTCCTAGTTTGTGGAGGACTATGAGCCCACCAAGGCGGACAGCTACAGGAAGAAGGTGGTGCTGGACGGGGAGGAGGTGCAGATAGACATCCTGGACACGGCGGGACAGGAGGACTACGCCGCCATACGAGACAACTACTTCCGCAGCGGCGAGGGCTTCCTCTGCGTCTTCTCCATCACGGAGCTGGAGTCCTTCGCCGCCACGGCAGACTTAAGGTGGAGCGTTCAACTCCAAATGCTGCTCATCTGTCATGATGAGCGTACATTTACATATTCACATATTACATTTTAAATTAGTCATTTCCAAACATGGTTGAAGGTTGGATTAAACAAACAAACAAAAACCCCAATATACATATTCTCTCTGTTCTAACTCTCTGGGTTCTAACTCTCTGGGTTCTAACCTGTTCTCTCTGGGTTCTAACTCTCTGGGTTCTATCTCTCTGGGTTCTAACCTGTTCTCTCTGGGTTCTAACCTGTTCTCTCTGGGTTCTAACTCTCTGGGTTCTAACCTGTTCTCTCTGGGTTCTATCTCTCTGTGTTCTAACTCTCTGGGTTCTAACTCTCTGGGTTCTAACTCTCTGTTCTAACTCTCTGGGTTCTAACTCTCTGGGTTCTAACTCTCTGGGTTCTATCTCTTTGTGTTCTAACTCTCTGGGTTCTAACTCTCTGGGTTCTAACTCTCTGTGTTCTATCTCTCTGTGTTCTAACTCTCTGGGTTCTATCTCTCTGGGTTCTAACCTGTTCTCTCTGGGTTCTATCTCTCTGGGTTCTAACCTGTTCTCTCTGGGTTCTAACTCTCTGGGTTCTAACTCTCTGGGTTCTAACTCTCTGGGCCCTATTATGCACTTCATACGTTTTAAGCAATAAGACGAGGCGGTAGATCTAAACTTAAGACGTGGAGTTGTGGTCAAGGCCACTTTGCTATTATGCGTGCGGTAGTGGGCGCCTAAAACCCGGCGCTAAGCAAAGAAATTAGTCATGGGTGTGTTTTGGGCGTCTTCTCAATCAACCCAATCAGCGTGCCAGGTGCCATTCCCTTTAAGAACCGGCTGCGTTGAGTCATTAGCGCTATGCTATTATGGAAGTCCTAAGAAGGAGGTCAGCGCGCTTCTCTGCCTCTCGCTTCTGAAATAAAGCATTTATACTGTGACCGTAATTGACGTCTTGCCGTGGAGCCACGTGCGTGTTCATGTGTGCCCACATGCATGCGCAAACCGCGGAGGCGCGCTCGTGTTTCAAAACGTGCATGAAGTCTAAACTTAAGAACTTTTCAAACCACTTCTTAGCGCTAGGAGCAAAGTCAGATCGCATAATAGCAGGGGCGCCTAGTGCACTTCATTAACATATGAACACTCCCACAATGAGTAATATATGCACGGGAGTATTACGTCTTATGTGTGGGCGCCTATCGACACCGACATAATAGCAGTAGCGCGTATGAAGCGCATAATAAGGGTGGCGGTAGGTCTTAACCTGGCGGTGCGTCTTAATTAAGACTTAAGACGGCAAGTTAAGAAGTGCATAATAGGGCCCTCTGTGTTCTAACCTGTTCTCTCTGGGTTCTAACTCTCTGGGTTCTAACCTGTTCTCTCTGGGTTCTAACTCTCTGGGTTCTAACCTGTTCTCTCTGGGTTCTAACTCTCTGGGTTCTAACCTGTTCTCTCTGGGTTCTAACTCTCTGGGTTCTAACTCTCTGGGTTCTATCTCTCTGGGTTCTAAGCTGTTCTCTGTGTCTCCAGGGAGCAGATCCTGCGTGTGAAGGAGGATGAGAACGTGCCCTTCCTGCTGGTGGGGAACAAGTCTGACCTGGAGGAGCGGCGGCAGGTGAGCGGGGAGGAGGCCAAGGCGCGGGCCGAGCAGTGGGGCGTCTGCTACGTGGAGACCTCCGCCAAGACCCGCGCCAACGTTGACAAGGTGAGCTGGGCTGTTCTGTGTATGGGGGGGGGGGGAAGCTATCTGTTATGTATGGGGAGGTCGGGGGTCTCCTGGGTGGGTGGGGGGGGGGGTGGGGTTGGGGTGGGGAAGGAGACAGGTGGCAGGTTGAGTGACTGACTGACACAAAAAAGACACGGTAAGCTTGGCAGGTTGACGTGGGCTGCATACTAGCGAGGGTCGTTCAGTCTCTTGTGAACAGCATTGGTCTGGTCCTCCCATCTTCTCCATATCTGAAAGTTAAGAAGTGAAATATGTTTATGTTTTGGTTGTGTCACTAACCTGGCTCAGAGGGAGAGACAAGAAGGGAGACAAGTCACAGGTAAAGGAAATAATCTATGTTTTATTCATAACTAAAGACTAAAATAAGCACAATAGAAATGGGATGTGTTAGTCAGTATTATACAACAGTTAGTTCCGACCAAGTAATTTGATTGGACAAGAGGCATTCCATGAGTGCTGATATACAGTATAACAGCACTGGGGCTTTTAACTATATGTATCACTCCGCCGCACAGATGTTCTACTAAATGACCGTTAATTAGACGACATGTTTGTGTTCAGGTTACTAGGCAACAGTCCATTTGAAGTTCAGTACTTCGGTACTCAGCCTGCGGCCTCGTACCTACGACCGAATCACAGCCGTGCTGATATTCAGTATAACACACTCCCTCTCGTGTGATATTGTTTAAATATCAATGGTGTAGGGTGTGGGTGAGTGATCTGTAGGTGGAATGTTGTAAGGTGGAAACACAGGAAAAAGGATTGCCACTAACAAATGATCAAAGGGTTTGCTCCTGTATGGAGAGAGAGATAGGGCTTTCACACCGGCAAAGAACCGTGCCGGTTCGCGTTCGGGAACCTCCGAACAGTGGTGCTGTCTGGCGAACGAGCCCGCGTTCATACCAGTGTAACCAGAACCATCCGCGTCATCAACGATGGGTGATAATGGGGCGGGACTAAACAAAAATGTCACAACTAGATGGCAGCTTCTTCACTGGAAAAGAGGATAATATCTTCCACTACAGTATCTGAAATAAACACTATTTCTATGAAACAGGAAAGACAAAACAAAAGACACTTTCTACAAGCGTTCTCTTACTAATCAGCTGCTCCATTACTGGAATAGAAATGGCTTACGAAATTTGCGTCCGCGCATGTCCGCGCGTGCGTGCGTGTGTGCGTGTGTGTGTGTTTGCTGAGCATGTGAGGAAGATAGAGAGAATAATTAAACTTCTCATCATTGTTTTGATCACTAATGATTAGATTTAGATTAGATTACATTTTGTCTACTTCCTTCTTGCTGGTCTCTGCAGCCTAGAATATGACACACCCACTGATGATGTCATAGACACACCCACTGACGACGTGACTGTTCTACGTTTTGAGAACCACTATTTTCTGGTTCCCGCTGCGAACCAACTTTTCAGGCTCCGAACCAATTGAGTTTCGGTCTGAACGCGCCGGCCGGTTCCAGACTTGGTTAGCGAACGCGAACCGGCACGGTTCTTTGCCGGTGTGAACGCCCTAACAGAGAGAGACTGGTGTAACCAGCACAGCCTAAACAGGCACAGTCACAGGTGTGCTGCATCAACCAATCAGGCCTCCTCTCCCCACTGCAACACAGAACCAGACAGCAGAGAGGGAGGAGGCTGGAACGGTTGTTGAGTGAAACCCTGTTCTATGTTCTATGTTCTATGTTTTATGTTTTCGTAACCCTTGTCCAACTTGTTTCCGCAGGTCTTCTTCGACCTCATGAGAGAGATCCGCGCCAGGAAGATGGAAGACAGCAAAGAGAAGAACGGGAAGAAGAAAAGGAAAAGTTTGGCCAAGAGAATCAGAGAGAGATGCTGCATTCTATAATACAGACACTGGGGGGCAGCGGCGACTGCTTGTGTATATAAACTTTTTTTTTTTTTTTGCATTTGATTTGTGCCCATATCTGCCCCCTCGCTCTTGGTCCTGGTTGCCAGGGGTGACAGGTCTCGGTCCTGGTTGCCAGGGGCGACAGGTCTCGGATCAGAGGTAAGTGGTTGGGCAGAAGGTAAGTGGCACTGGCAAACTGATTTATGCTCAGATTTGCCCCCCCCCTGCTTCACACTGATTAATTGATCCTTCATGCTCCTTCAACACGCCACAGAACCAGCCTGCAAACCAGCCTGCAGCCTCTCTGGGTCTGTTGGACCAGGACTGGGGCACCACAGATGTAAGACGTGGCACACAGACTAAAATGTGACAGTCTTTCTCAAGCCGAGCTAATTTTGGGGTTTGGCTGTGTAGATACAATGTAGATGTTGAGAAAGACAAGCGTGAGCGTACTTAGGCTGGCTTAGAGCTGAGGTTAGGAGGGTTAGAAGGGTAGATGCCTTGTTGTTTTAAACCCAGGAGGGCTCCTTACAGATTAACTAGACCAGTCCCTCCCCCTATTATTTGTATTAACTTAATATTATTAAGTTGACACCATTTTAACTAAACTGTCGTAAAAAAATAATATGTGGTGAAAACACGTTGTTGACTGACTACTGAGCCTTCGAATCATCGAATCGGTATTCCGTATCGGTGTGTACTCAATGTTCAGTACTCATTTAAAAACTCAGTAATTCATCTGAGATTGTGGGTGGAGTGAAATACAGTAACCTGCAGACATAGCGCCTCTGCAGGCCTGGAGTTGAATAGAGTGGATATTTAGCTATGTCCTTTTAAAACGACATTTTACAATGTGAAGTATGTACATTAAACTGTTAACAGAAGGAACAACAAACCTAAGGACCCAAGAACACTATAGTTAGTTAGATACCGTAGCTACGTATATTTTTTCAAGGTGTCAACTTATTTTTGCTCTTCAGAGGATAGATGAAAAATAAAAACCTTTATTTTTTTGTTGCCATACGTAAGATAAGCACACTACTAATGTGTTTTCCCTGTAGAAATGTGAGGGGAAAACTCTTAAGTTATTTTTCACAATCTTACAGAGAGGACTTGAATTTAACTTTATTGTTCATTATGTCTAAACGGTCTCTAAACTATTCAGTCTAACATTTCAGTCAGTTTAGATGACCTTGTGCAGCTTCAGTACAGGGCTAATGAACAGGGAATCTCCTTCATATGCTCTTCTGGAAAAGGATCTCTAGCACGACGCACCTTTCCACCGCTACTTCCTCAATCCCAGCTGTTACAGAGTGGGTCAACTGGATTCTAGTCTTCAACTGAAAATTCTTCCTAAACGTATTTTTTTCCCACGTTGCAACTGGGTGGGTGTGCGTCTGTGGAGAGGGTCACATCCAGACAGGGCGGTGGCTGTCTGCGATGATGTCATTAAGCACCAAAGACAATTCTCCATCTCAGCCACTGAAATTGGAGTGTGTGGCAACTAACATGTCCTATCTGCGCTGCAAGGCTTATGAATGCAACTCTTCAATAACTGTGACGGTGGATTCTAGAAGGTTGTCAGGGCCAAAGCTAGGGATTTTACTCTGTTTTTACTTTGTGATGCCTTGATGTCCATTGTGAATGTGAAAAAGCAAACTACCCCCCCCCCTCTTCCCACAACTCACACTATGCTCCAAGATTACGGTACCAATCATATGCAATGTGAGTTTGATTAAGGTGCTTTTCTCTTTTTTTTTCCTCTTCTTTTTCAGTAAGCATTTGATATTCTCCTTCTCATAACTCTCTGGTCTTGGAGTTTGGTCATATGCCTGTCTGATTTTTTCTTAAAAACATTTCTCTTTCCCAGAACCACTAACTTGTATTCTTATGTGTTTTATTGCATCTGAATTTTTAGGAGCCCCGTCACTCACAACTGGTTTATTGAAACCCTGAACCATAATTCCATTGATATAAGGGCTTTCACTCAAAGTACTCTTTTTATTACTTCTTATTACTATTTTATTCCATCATAATACCTACGGTAAGGACCTGAGGAATTCTTGACTACCTGGTCTGACATTATCAACATGTAATTCAAATCTTACCCTCAAGGCTCAAAATGTTCCCACTTGTTACTTTAAGTTAGCTCATATGATTGGAATCCTCCTATAAACATTGTTGGGAAAACAAGTATATACAGTGATGTGAACAATTAGAAAACCCCATGTAATATTTGTTGCTTTTTTAAGAAATATGGACATATCAATATATGATCTTCCTTAAAACAATATCTATAGATAAGATGTGATGTAATTGAACCAAAAACAGTGACAAGTTGACTTTGTTATCAATTTATTTAACAAAAGAATGAACAAATTGTGCAGCTGACTCAAACGTGTGCAGTGTCTTTCTGATGGTACATGTGTGTACTGTGACAGAGCTACCTGTCGGTCCTGTGATGACATGTTAGGATTGTCGGAGACGTCTTTAAGCATCTTACATTCTGCTCTTGGGCTAAACTGTCTAGGTCGGCCTGACCTGGCCACGTGGCAGTTGTTTTAAATGTTCTCCACTTGTAAATTATTATCTGGACAGTGGAATGGCTGATTTCGAATTGTTTGGAGATCTTTTTAAATCCCTTCCCTTCCCAGACTCATACGCATCTACAACCTTCCTTCTGAAGGCCTCAGAGAGCTGTTCTGATCTCACCATGGTGACACCACTGAATTCAACAATCAAGAGCAAACCAAACTGTCTGAGGTTTAAATAAAACAGGCTCCTCTAAAATCCTCTCTAACGATGCTCTAATCATTTACACCTGATGTGGTGCACTTGATTCTACGTTTAGGTATTTTAAGCAGTAAGAAACGTGGGGTGTCCTAACTTATTCCTCACAATAAAATTGCTTTTCTATTAAATACATTATACATTTATTTTAAAAAATATATATATATATATTTTCGGTTTCATGAAGATCAAATGTCCATATGTTGAAAAAGACACATGTTTTCATGGGGTGTCCTATCTTTGTGAGTGCAAAATAACAGCGTCCGCACACTCAAGAACTGTGCGAAAAAACATAGTTTATTGAGAGCTTTGGGTCATAGACCTTCTTTAGGCATAAAGCAGACTGTGAATGCAGTGGTTTTAAGGGTTCAAACAACATCACTTGATTTAGCCAATGCACAACACCTGTGTCAAACATGTCACCTAGTGTCCTATGACCTTCACATGACTATGCATTCTGGTGTCTCCACACATGGTGTGAGAGGCCTCTATGTCGTCCTGGTGCTGGGGGAGTAACTACAGGAAAAACAACCCGTCAAGAATTCCTTTGGCCCCTTAGTATGTTATGCACATACATGTAAAAGCCACTTCACTTAAGTGTTCCATTGTGGCATTATTACACATTTGAATAACCATACACATTTTTGCTAACTACATTCAGTACCCTATCCACCCTCTCAAGGGAACATTACACCAAGTGAAACCTAATACTTATTAAGACAAAAATGTACGAGAGGATGTTTTTAAAATAGTGATAAGGTAAAGATATATATTTGAAGGTCTAAGGGCTAATTTAGTCAGTTACTTACCTAGCTTGGGGCCAGCCTGACTGCATTACATCACATCTGTCCTCTGGAGGGATGGAGGACGCAACGGCCCAGACTAGGCTGGCATACACTTGGCTCAAACATGCTTGCTCTATTAACCATAACCCTACTTCCATGGTGCTACCTTGCTTTTTCAGACTTACATCTCTGATGTGAGGTGTGTCTCTCTATGTCTCTCTCTGTCCTATACCTTCGGAAGTTCTATTATCAAGTCGTATCAAAGGATAACTGCAACCTGTCCGTTTCCCATTGCTTGTCTTCATAGTTTTTTTTACTTTAATGCCTTTTAACATTTCAAGATCCTTGACCTTTAACTTTATTTACCTCTATGATTTGGTTTGTAAATCAAGACAGCCATGTGGATATGAATGTGTTGGTTGTTTAGCTTTATTGTTTAGTTATGCTGTTGTCGTCTTTGTGTCCATGTTTACTCCTCCTAAACAGAACCACTAATGTATCTTACTGTGATTGGGTACAGTCATGTCAATGTTGTACAACTCTCAGTTCATGTCAGTTGTGAGCTATTGGATAAACAAATAAAGTGATGATAATTAATATAATTTATACTATGTTATTCCAATATGATCATATATCGGTCGTAATTGCATTATATATTTGTTGATTGATTCCGATGACATATTTTCTATAGAAATAGTGAAAATACCACTGCTCATCTGTTATCAAACTTTGCTGAGGTGCTGGAACTGAAGAGTATCAATAGAGTGCAAAAATAACAGCATCCGCACACTCAAATTGTGCAAAAAAAAAAACGTTTATTGCGAGCTTTCGGTCATAGACTTTCTTCAGGCATAAAGCAGACAAGTGAATGCAGTGGTTTTAAGGGTTCAAATAACATCACTTGGTTTAGCCAATGCACAACACCTGTGTCAAAAAATAGAAATACTATAGAAATAGTAAACCAGTGTGATACACTACCTGGGGGGTATTCCATCAACATCACAAAAGGAAAATCCAGGCTTATTTTGATAAGTCTTGTGAGACTCACGGGACTTTATCAAAATAAGCCTGGATTGTCCTTTAGCAACTTTGATGGAATACCCCCCTGTTGTCCCACTGATGTCAGGTGAACTCGTACAGTATTCTTCGGAGTACCGTCATCTGTGTCCTTTTACATTCAGAACACTATTACACTGTGATTATGATGGGGACTGATGGATCTCAGAGAGCTAATGGATGTTCACAGCAGGTGTGAACCAGCTAAACGTGTGGGCCTTGTCAGACATGTCAGACACAACATACCTGTTCTACCTACTGATGCTCTTCTATCAGTACTACCACGTTAAAACAGGTGTGTTAGTGCCTTGGTGGAAAAACCTGCACACCAAAGAATTAAGTTGGAGGGGTTTGTGTATAAATTATAGATAGCTACAAAAATAATAATAACTTTTTATTGTATAGCACTTTTCCTGCAAACATTGCAGCTCAAAGTGCTCCAATCATTATATAATCATCATTTAATTATTTAGTCATTTAAAGGCAATATTAAAAAGATGGGTTTTTAGTCTTGACTTGAACCTATTTGCTGAGATTGCATCCCTAATGGAAACTGGCAGTGCAATATAAAATAAGATAATAAGATAGCAATAATCATCATCATCATAATCATAATAATACTAATTGTATACAGTTAATCTGGATTGACTGCAAACTCTTGAAAAAATGAATACAATTATATATATATATATATATATTTATTTATTTTATTATAGGAATTTGTTATCCTCCTATTATGTGTCAGGGGTTTCCTTTGACAGTGACGTAACCGCTGATGTGGATGACGCCTCTGATTGGCTGAGCCAGCTCTTCAGAAGGCCTCCTAGCAGCTAGGCTGAGCAGACCAGGGCCCGGTGGCGATCTGCTGCGATACTTCACTCACAATGTTCGACACATTTTTTTCTCTGTTAAATAGTAGAATACCAACCATTAAAAACTCATGAAAACGCATTGAACTCTCCCTGATTGTTCTGTTGACAAACGGTCACCCGTTAAGACACGTGAAAGTAGAGATGTTTTTTCGGATGGGCTTTGTTTTATCGAATCTGCCGGAGATGACTTGAGATAGTTTTACTCGATAGTTTTACTTTCAACAAGGAGAGAGACAGAGAGCTAGCCAGGGTGCTACAGGCTACTTCCGTGTTTAGTGCAGAGTGGAGCAGGAGTGGGAAATGCCAAACGTCAAGAAGTTACTGTCCTAACGAGAACGAGTTTTTCTACTTAAATGTTCTTTTTACAACCAATTGAGTGGATTTCGATGTCCACATGAGCTACGATCTTTCCCGAAGAAGGCATTGATTTCCTGGGGCCTTACGACACTGAGCATGGAATGGAATGCGATAACCAGACTGTTGGCTGCGCTCGTGAATCCGCTCTGAGAGCGCCGGAGCGCACGCTGCGTGCCACGTCATAAAGAGAGCGAGTCATTCGATTGGACGAGAGGCGTTCCATTCCAGTCATTCCGTGCTGGTCAGATTTCCAGAGCGTGTTTACGAACGTGAACGCAGCCTGTAAGCTACATAGCTTAGCTTGGGGACAACAGTAGCCTAGCTTGGCTAAAGTTGGAGTTCATTTGGATACAATCTGAATTACAATGACTGGGTTTCATTTGGACTATCATTAACTAACTCAACTCATCGAGGGATTTCGTTTCCAGAAGGGACTGTTTGGGGGGGTTGTGATGGATTATTGTTAATGGAATAGCTCGCTGTTGGGTTAGCGTTAGCCCCCTGCTAGCCTGCTAAGCTAGCCAGCCACACCGCTGCAAATGTTTGTTTTGTGAACAAAACGAACATCACCACAAGTTATAGCTATAAGCGTTATACTTTTGTGGACAGATCCATGCCTAATTCGGAGGTGCTTCGCGAGGGCAGGAGGGAGGGAAGGAGCCCCTCGGAGCAGCAGAGGACTAAACAGGACCGGCGAGCTAAACCGGAGAGTTTGGCGGCCCGGGGAGACCCTAAGACCCGGGAGAAGACCCGCTCGTCTGGGGCTCGGAGGAAGAAAACCAAACATGCTGCTACCAGGGGGGAGAAGGACTCCTCTCAGCCGGCTCCTGGAGGAGGGGGAGGAGAGGAACTCCGGACCTTAGTTACCGTGGAGTATGATGATGTCAGTTCCCAGTCAGAGAGCTTCTCCGGGGGAGAAGTGTCGCCCAGACTAGACCCTCTGGGTCACCCTCACCCCCCCCGGGTCACCCGGGCCGCCCTGACCACCACAGACAGTAACGGGCCTGTTCCCGTAGAGAGACGGAGGAGGTCCCGGAGAGACCGGGGGGAGATCGTGATCGTGCACCCCCTCCTCAGCAGGACAGAACAGCAACACCAACAAACCACCACCACCGGCGGTCCTTCATCATCCGAGAGGAACATCAGACCACCAGAGAAGGAGCCGAAGAGGAAGGACAACCGGGAGAGGACAGACTCCTCGAAGGCTAGGAGCCTCAGCCTCCTGAGCACCAAGAACACCAACACCCGGGGGGACACCAGCGCCAGGGCCGGGGCCGGGGACAGTAACGGCAAGAAGACCCCTGCTTTACCCCTCATGTCTCTGGAGAAGAAAGAGTCCAAGCGGCACCGGGGGAGCACCACCACGACCACCCGGGCTGAGAAGGAGAAGGAGCCCCCCTCCGCCTACCGGGACGACCCTCGGGACTCGGAGCTCCGAACCTACCGGAGGAGTCCCGGTGGCTTCAAAGCAGAAGCAGAAAGTCCCTATGGGACGTCTTATGCATACGGGGGAGGGGGATACCAGTCATCCCCTACCACCGGGGGGACCTACAACCACAACCAGTTCATCTCGAGGAGGAGCCCCCCCAACTACGGGAGCAAGAGACAGGCGTCTCCCCCCAGCTCCACGTACTACGGAGGAGGAGGAGGTCGGGACCAGGAGGTGTACGGAGGTGTCTATAACCTCTCCTCCTCCAACAAGAGGAAGAGGTCCTCCCCCCCGAGCCCCCCAGCCTGGCGCCGGTCCCCCAGCTACGGGGGGCGACACACCAGCCCGTTCGAGCAGGGCGAGCTGGCCAGGGGGAGCTGGTCCCGGAGCCCCTACCGCAAGTCTCTGAGCCCCAGTCCAGACGTGAGGTATGGACATGTCTGTCTTTTTAAAAAAAAAAATATTATAATATTTTTTATTCCAGTCCAGACGTCAGGTATGGACATGTCTTTTATTTTATTTTATTTTTTATATATAATAATATTTTTTATTCCAGTATAGATGTCATGTACATTGAAAAAGGCATGAATATTTTCTGTTTTCCTCCCTGCCCCCCACCCCTCCCTCCCTCTCAAACATGTCTGTGTACGTCTTTCTGAAGATCAAGCATGCCAGATGACCTTTCATAACTCATACAAGCATGGACATTTAGATCGATGTTTTTTGAGTTAATGAATTATGCATCATCTTATTTTCCCAACTTGACTACCTGATTTGTCTGATTTTGTGTGGTTTTATAAGTGCTCGTTGTTGACCTGAGGTTGAATGACTCAAGGTGCATCCACCACCACAGCAGGCCGTAGAGGCCGTAAAAAAAAAAAATGCAAGTCAACACACGCAGTTAGAAGTGTAAGAGAGATGGTACTACACACTGAGACTAAAGTTGCTGGGCCAAGCAAGCACAGTCATCACTAGTATGGCAGTGGCCTGCCGTGTTACACAATGACACAAGTCACAAGGCCACGAGGTGCTACAGATGCCTGCGATTGCATCAAGCTACACGTGAAGTGGAATGTATGTAGCATGCTGCAATATGCCTGTTCACAATCAGTCAACAGGACAGGATGACACGCTAGCCAACTCGCTACTTACACCTGTTCCATTATACATTATTGATGGATACGTTTGGTGTTAAAAGGGGTTAAAAAAAGTTTATCTGAAATCTATGTTCATGTGTATTTATAGTCAAATCCTTAAAGGTTATTGTCTTAAACTAGCCTAATCATAATTTCCAGTGCAGCTGCCTCATAGCTCTATCGAAAAGTAGGAGACACTTGTTTTTGAACTCTGGCCCTGTTGTCCTCTGCCAGTGACTCAGAGCAACACATGCATCTAGCACTGATCAACATGTATTCAACCATATTATGACTTTGCGTGGGAGGGAGAGAGGAATCTTGGCAATTGACTCAAATGGGCAATTAGGAACATCAGGACTGATCAGGGCGTTCAAAGCGAGATATCTTGGACATTTACAAAAAAAAAATCATTGTGACTTGTTAATACTTTGAACAAGTACAGACCACTGAAGGGTTCATTTAGAAGCGAATACAAATCCAATTATGGCTCTGGCTTTTGAGCGAATGATACTCTACCATACCACGTGCACAGTGCACACCCACTTTTTATAATCTTCGGTTGGTGATAATTGCAAACGAGGAACACTTAGGGCGTAGGATATGCTAAAGTAAAGTTCTTGGTTCTCTAACCATATGGGCCGGCCTAGTAAGAGACATTGCTGATGCAACGTATGACGAAGTTACAGTCTGGGAGGCTCCAAGTCAGTTTCCTGTATGTGCAAATGTACTTGGCAATAAAAACAACTCTGATTCTGATGTGTAGAAATTGCACCAGTGAATGTGTTCAGCTGTCTAAGACTGATCCACATTGTCATCCCGTAAACCACTTTGCACCTGTTCATGTTGTAGATGTTCAATGTAAAAAAACAACAACAAAAAAAACTTGTCTGCTAAAGTATAGACTAGTCTATAAAACGTGCTGCTACTGAGAATGTACATCAGCTCAGTACAGATGATAGCCCTACGTGCTGCTTTAAACATGGTCTGATATCGACTGTTTTTATTTTCAACTTCCAAGAGTGTAGCGGAGGAATCAGAATGAGCATTTCCTCTTTTATCTAAAGGTGTGTAACTCCTCTCTCTCTCTCCCCTCTCTCCCGCCCCCCCCCCCTCTCTCTCTCCTCTCTCTCCCCCCCTCTCTCTCTCCCTCCTCTCTCTCCCTCCCCTCCTCTCTCTCCCTCCTCCCCTCCTCTCTCCCCCCAGGCGATCCGGCAAGTCTCGTAGCCGCAGCCCGTACTCCTCCTCCAGACACTCTCGCTCGCGTAGCCGCCACCGCCACTCCCGCTCCCGCAGCCGGCCCTGCAGCCTGTCCCCCTCCTCCCTGACCTTCAAGAGCAGCCTGGCGGCCGAGCTCAGCAAGCAGAAGAAGGCCAAGGCGGCCGAGGCGGCGGCCCGCGCCAAGACCTCCAGCAATGCCTCCACGCCCACCAAGGGCTCCTCCGCCGCTGCCCACCAGCCCAGCCCCAAGGCCAACCACCACGCCTCCACCAAGAAAGGCCGGCCCCCCTCTCCACCGCCGCCGAACCCCCCCGAGAAGGGTCCCAGGACCCCCGTGTCGAGCCAACCCCAGTCCCCCCCCCCCTCCTCGGACAGGTCCTCCTCCTCCAAGAGGCTCACGGCAGAGGGCGGGGTCCAGCCCGGCAGGGAGAGAGAGCGGGTGAGAGAGAGGGACGGAGGGAAGGACGAGTCGGCGTCGGCACAGCAGCGGGACAAGAGGAAAGCGCCCGCGTCGTCCGGGCAGAGCAAAGAGAAAGAGAGAGGGGCCGCCGCCGTGGTCGTCCCTGCGATGGCGCCGCTGCCCCCGACCGTGATGGAGCACTTAGACAGGTGAGGAGAGAGAGAGAAGTCGGTCACTTCTTTATTTTTTGGCGTGTCCCTCTTGGCTTCTTCGCCTTGTCCAACCTCTCACTCACAAGCTGGAACTGTTAGTAAGACGAATTCAACTTAATACGATCAACTCTGAATGAACAGATGATTTATCTTGTTTGCTGATCTGTTGTATTTCTTTCTTTTTTAGTTTTTTGTTATTATAATGTATGTATGCATATCATTTTGACAGTTGTTCAGATATGATTTTTGTGTCGGACCCCAGGAAGACAAGCTAATGTCGTTAGCTAACGGGGATCCTAATAAACAAACAAACAGGCTCACTCATCGCCCTTCTTCTTCTCTCCCGTGCAGCCTGAAGGACTGCTTACCGTCGCTGTCGGGGAAGAAGAAGCCGGAGCGTAAGGGGCGCCACCACCTCCTGTCGGACCTGCCCCTCCCCCCCGAGCTCCCCGGCGGCTCCGTGAGCTCCCCCCGCAGCCCCCCCGACGAGAAGAAGAGCGCCACGCTCCGCCGCAGGCCCAAGTACGTCTCTCACCCCCCCATCGTGTGGCCCCCCTCCGGCCCGTGACCCCTGTGTCTGCCATCATTAAAATAACTATAACTTTTTATTTGTGTAGCGCTTTTCCTGCAAACGTTGCACCTCAAAGTGCTCCAATCATTATATAATGAATTATTAAGTAATTGTAAGGCGATATTAGTCTTGACTTGAACACATTTGCTGAGGTTGCATCCCTTATGTAAACTGGCAGTGTATTCCTCAATCTGGGTGCATAAAGCCTCACCAAATCTCTTCTTTTGTACATGTGGTACACAGAGAAAACCAGCGTCAGAAGACCTGAGAGCTCTATTGGGCTGAAATGCATTGAACGCTCTGTGCCACTGCTGGCTGTTAGCTGTTGTTGATTCTTCTAAATTTGTGTTTTTTTTTCGTTTCAATATCTTTCTTTTCCCAGAATCTGCGGTCCTCGGTTCGGGGAGATCTGCGAGACGGAGATCGACTGGGGGAAACGCTGCGTGGACAAGTTTGAGATCATCGGCATCACGGGGGAGGGCACCTACGGCCAGGTGTACAAGGCTAAAGACAAGGACACAGGTTAGTTTAGTTTATTTAGCACCTACGGCCAGGTGTACAAGGCTAAAAGACAAGGACACAGGTTAGTTTCGTTTATTTAGCACCTACGGCCAGGTGTACAAGGCTAAAAGACAAGGACACAGGTTAGTTTATATTATATTATAGATAGATCTTTATTTAGTCAGGACAGTGCACATTAATGAACAGTCACTTATACAGAGTATGGTGACAGTAAATATGCCGGATTTAGCTGTAGTCCTCATGACGTAAAGTCGTACAACAGATAAAAACACAACAACAATAATGGACAACATCACAACAACAGAATACAATAGGACATAAAACAATGAGTATTCTAATATAACTATGTTCCTCTGCATCTCGTGGCGTAGCTGAGATGGTGGCCCTGAAGAAGGTTCGTCTGGACAACGAGAAGGAGGGCTTCCCCATCACCGCCATCAGAGAGATCAAGATCCTGAGGCAGCTGAACCACAAGAGCATCATCAACATGAAGGAGATCGTCACCGACAAGGAGGACGCGCTGGACTTCAAGAACGACAAAGGTACCTAAACAGGCCTGCGTAGCGTTAGCCTCGTAGCATAATGTCGTTAGCCTCGTAGCATAATATTGTTAGCCTCGTAGCGGAATATCGTTAGCCTCATAGCATAATTGATTACGTTATATTTTGGCCAAATTGAGATATCTGCCTAACTCTCTTCTCCTAACACTAACACACTCCTTGTTACATTCCAAAATCACTATCTGCCCAAGTCACCTCTTTGACATAGGCAGTATTGACACTACATACAAAGATGGCTCGGCTGACCACAAGTCAGGCTAACGATGTGATATTGCACGCTGCTGTATTACCTGCGTTTGTTTGAGCTTTTTCTCTGCGTCCCTCCTAAAACATCCTGAACACCAAGACCGTCCCTGACCTAGAGACTTTCAAGACTCTTAATACTCACTACTGTGGTGAACTAGGCTACTGATATGTTCCTGATGTGTTATATATATATATATATATATATTAGGGATGTCCCGATCCGATACTGAGATCGGATATCGACCCGATATTGGTCCTGAATGCTGGATCGGAGATCGGACCAGAAAAAAAAAAGGCTCCGATCCGATCCTACTGTCATCCGCAGTCAAACTTATGTGTATAAGCGATGAGAGAATAAAAACAGTGAACAGAAACACGTGTCGCAGAAATCCTTCACGCAAGTCCTATATGCGCTTAAAATGCGCATAGCGCTTCACGCGAGTCCTATATGCGCTTAAAATGCGCATAGCGCTGCGCTGTGTGCTTCCGGTTTCATTACAAAGAGGTTAACCCTATGTGCCTGACGTCTAACAACATTCAAATTACTCTAACTTCATATTTTTTCGGATTTCAATGTATGACACATCATTTGAAAGCTTATGATCCGTAGTTCCAATCCACAACACGTCGCATTTGTTGCTTTAATAAAGGCTGGCAGTCTTTAATTTAACTGTTGTTGGTGTGGACTATATACTGGGGAGGTATTTGAATGAATGAATGAATGAATGGTCTTTATTGTCATTGCTACAGTACAGGTACCAAACAACGAAATTTAGGAGGGGTGGCTCCCCTGGTGTTAGGAAAAAAAAATAAATAAATAAAAAATATTCAGGGGTCAAAAAATTTATACAAATATCGGATCGGTATCGGTATCGCCGATACCCGAAGCCCAGGTATCGGTATCGGTATCGGTAGTGAAAAAGTGGGATCGGGACATCCCTAATATATATATAGTATGAATGTCTGTCTTTAAATGTGTGTGGTTATGAATGTTAGACGTCCTCCATGTTTATGTTGTTGTCCTTACCCGTTTGTGTTTCCATATTCCATCATGTTTTCTCTCTGTTTTAGAGTCCGCGCCCAGGGCGCCCTAACCCGGTGTAGTTTGGTGTGTTTAAATAAACTAACTCACTAAAGCGTCCCGCTCTCCCGTCCACAGGGGCGTTCTACCTGGTGTTTGAGTACATGGACCACGACCTCATGGGCCTGCTGGAGTCCGGCCTGGTCCACTTCAACGAGAGCCACATCAAGTCCTTCATGCGGCAGCTTCTAGAAGGCCTGGACTACTGCCACAAGAAGAACTTCCTGCACAGAGACATCAAGTGCTCCAACATCCTGCTCAACAACAAGTGAGGGCTCGGCACCGAACACCGGACAGAAAACATCATCATCATCACAAACATCCACCGTCATCTGTTTTCTAGCAGAACGGGGTTGTGTCTGTGCCTCTCGAGTGACGGGTGTTGTCTTTTCTCTTTTCTCTACCAGGGGTCAAATCAAGCTGGCTGATTTTGGCCTGGCCAGACTTTATAACTCTGAGGAGAGGTAAGCCACACATATGTCGAATCTAATCTGATCTGATATGGCTAATGACAAATTAGACTGTGTGCCCTCGCCTGTCTGTCTTTCATGTGGACCCCAGGGAGAATAGTCCTCACTATGGTGATGACTAATGGGGATCCGTTTAAATAAACCAACGCTGATAATAACTGTTAATTTCCTGTCTTGTTTAGTCGACCGTACACCAACAAGGTGATCACGCTGTGGTACCGCCCTCCAGAGCTGCTGCTGGGGGAGGAGAGGTACACGCCCGCCATCGACGTGTGGAGCTGCGGGTAAGAGACGTTAACCCTGACCCTAACACCCAGGAGGAAGCTCCACGGTCTTCCCTTCCTTGATTCAGGGCTCCCACGGGTCCTTGAAATCCTTGAAAGTTTGTGAATTTGAAAAAAGAAATCAAGGTCTTAAAAGTCTTTGAAAATAGACATGGGTCATTAAAAATGATTGAAAGCTTGAATTCCCCCATCTCTCTCTAAAAAAAATTATATATATATTCAAAAATGTTTTACTTAGCTCGTCAACTAGTTCAACTGTCTCAAACTATGCCGTGTTGGGTCCTTGAATTTGAGGGAATTGAGTCTTGAAAGTCCTTGAAAGGTGCTTGAAAGGTGCTTGAATTTGATGTTTCAGAATGTGTGGGAACCCTGTTGATTCCTTGCCTCCTCTCTCCTCGCCTCCTCCTCCAAACCGATTGGAGGAGATCCTCGACCCCTCCCTTCGGACATCCAATGCGCGTCGAGGAGGCGCGGGGAGAGAGGACGTGAGGAGGCGCAGGAAGACCTCAGTCACATTAGTTTTCCAGCCGTATCTCCTCACCGTGGAGTGATGACCTTTCACCTCCGCTGAAGAGTCAAGTATTCACGCTTTTTCATCTGATTCTTTCATCCCCAGGTGCATTCTGGGTGAACTGTTCACAAAGAAGCCCATTTTTCAAGCGAATCAGGAGCTGGCCCAGTTGGAGCTGATCAGGTATGTTGTGGCCTGATAAGACCCAGAACATCTGTTTGGTAAACGTCGTTCATCAACGTCTGTGTACTGCAGCAGTAGCCGCCCCGACCTCTGCCTCCTCTAACAGAAGGAGCTTCAGTTTTCAGTCTTCCTGTGAAATCATCAGGAAAGGATGCCATTTAATAATAATAAGAAGAATGCATTTTATTTGTATTGCACTTTTCATTCAAATGAATCTGAGTGCTACAGAGTTTAACAAAACAAACAGCCTAAACATATAATAAGTTAAAAACATAATAAAAAAAACACAAGAAAATCACAAGAATGAACACAGGTTCAACAGTCAAAGGCCTTTTTGAATAAAAAGGTTTTTAGGCCTGTCTTAAAAGTGTCCAGGCTCTGTCCTGCCCTTAGCTGGCTAGGAAGGCTGTTCCCTTAGCTGGCTAGGAAGGCTGTTCCCTTAGCTGGCTAGGAAGGCTGTTCCCTTAGCTGGCTAGGAAGGCTGTTCCCTTAGCTGGCTAGGAAGGCTGTTCCCTTAGCTGGCTAGGAAGGCTGTTCCCTTAGCTGGCTAGGAAGGCTGTTCCCTTAGCTGGCTAGGAAGGCTGTTCCCTTAGCAGGCTAGGAAGGCTCTTCCCTTAGCAGACTAGGAAGGCTGTTCCCTTAGCTGGCTAGGAAGGCTGTTCCCTTAGCTGGCTAGGAAGGCTGTTCCCTTAGCAGACTAGGAAGGCTGTTCCCTTAGCTGGCTAGGAAGGCTGTTCCCTTAGCTGGCTAGGAAGGCTCTTCCCTTAGCAGACTAGGAAGGCTGTTCCCTTAGCTGGCTAGGAAGGCTGTTCCCTTAGCTGGCTAGGAAGGCTGTTCCCTTAGCAGACTAGGAAGGCTGTTCCCTTAGCTGGCTAGGAAGGCTGTTCCCTTAGCTGGCTAGGAAGGCTGTTCCCTTAGCTGGCTAGGAAGGCTGTTCCCTTAGCTGGCTAGGAAGGCTGTTTCCTTAGCTGGCTAGGAAGGCTCTTCGCTTAGCAGACTAGGAAGGCTATTCCCTTAGCTGGCTAGGAAGGCTGTTCCCTTAGCTGGCTAGGAAGGCTGTTCCCTTAGCTGGCTAGGAGGGCTGTTCCCTTAGCTGGCTAGGAAGGCTGTTCCCTTAGCTGACTAGGAAGGCTGTTCCCTTAGCTGACTAGGAAGGCTGTTCCCTTAGCTGGCTAGGAAGGCTGTTCCCTTAGCTGGCTAGGAGGGCTGTTCCCTTAGCTGGCTAGGAAGGCTGTTCCCTTAGCTGACTAGGAAGGCTGTTCCACAGGTGAGGCATTTCTCTGTACCTGTACCTTGTTTCTGTACCTTCAACTTTTCTTTCTTTCTTTCTTCTTCTCTCCAGTCGTATCTGCGGCAGCCCCTGTCCCGCGGTGTGGCCGGACGTGATCAAGCTGCCCTACTTCAACACCATGAAACCAAAGAAACAGTACCGGCGCCGCTTACGAGAGGAGTACGCTTTGTAAGTAGACTTGTCTTCATTTGAGCATTTGACCAGGAAGCAGCATCTTTATGATTGATGGAGAAGGGGTGGGATTGAATAAGTGTGTACTACTTCTCCTTTTCGAATATGTGGGGAATTCCAAAAGAAAATGAAACCAATTTAAATGTGCCACAATTTCTTTTGCTTTATGCTTTTTTAATTCTATTAGTTTTGTTTTTAGTTGTCAGTTATATTAATTATTGTTGCTGTATCTTGCTTTGCACATATCTGAAATAAACATCTCAATCACCCAAAAAGAAGTCCCACAGAGCCCATTGAATCAGTCCCAGAGCCGTGGTAAGAGTCGTGAACGGCCTGTGTGTGTTTGGGTCTAACGCCTCTGGTCTTCTCTCTCTGGGCAGCATCCCTCCCTCGGCCCTGGACCTGTTCGACCACATGCTGGCCCTGGACCCCAGCAGACGCTGCACAGCGGAGCAGGCGCTCAACAGCGAGTTCCTCAGAGACGTGGACCCCACCAAGATGCCCCCGCCAGAGTACGTCCCCCTGAGCTTGTGGTTCTTATCTGACCTATTTTACCAGATAAAGTCAGTTAAGAACATGTTCTCATTTACAATGATGATCTGGCCAAGAGGCCCCGGCAAGAATAAAAACAAACATAGAAACAGAAATCCTCCACAGGGTCGACATAAAACAACACATACAATACATGAGAACAGCAAAGACAGAGAAGATAAATAAATAAAAACAGTCAACTAGCCTGTGTGTGAAACGAGAGGGGTGTGTGTGTGTGTGTGTGTGTGTGTATGTGTATGTGTATGGGGGGGGGGCAATCAGCAGGAACAACAGTCAACTATGACCTGTTGAAGTTTATTTTTGAAAACGGTAAGTGATGTGAGTTTGTGATCCGACCGCTGTACTACGTTGTTTCCACGCTCACCCTCTCTTCCCCCGTCTTCCCCTCCATCTCTCCCCCCCTCCAGCCTCCCCCTGTGGCAGGACTGTCACGAGCTGTGGAGTAAGAAGCGTCGGAGGCAGAAGCAGCTGCCGGAGGAGCTGACGGCCCCCAAGGCCCCCCGCAAGGAGCTGGGCCTGGACGACAGCCGCAGCAACACGCCCCAGGGCCCCCCCGCCCCCGGGGGGCTCAAAGCCCCGACCGCAGCCCCCACCTCCACCCTGCTGGGTGAGTGTGTGTGTGTGTTTGTGTGTGTGTGTGTCTGTCTGTCTGTCTGTCTGTGTGTGTGTCGTCTGTGTCTGTCTGTCTGTGTGTGTGTGTGTCTCCAGACCGACATCGCTCATCCATCCTACACCTCGTTCCAAATTATTATGCAAATTATATATTTCTCAGATTTTCCTAAATAGTCGATGCAAATGACAATCAGTATAATTTTCAAGTCATCAACCGTTAGAGTATAATTCAAATTTTATTGAACAAACCTCCCAATGATAACAGTTTTTTTATTTTTTATAAAAAACTCAAAATGCACTGTTCCAAATTATTATGCACAACAGAGTTTCAAAACATTTTATAGGTTGTAAAGAACTAAAAATGGTAATTTGATGAATTCAGGGTTAGGAGGTCATATTAGGAGGTCATATTTACTGAAATCAAAAGCTATTTCAAACAAAAACATCTTAACAGGTCAAGTTACATGTTAACATAGGACCCCTTTGATATCACCTTCACAATTCTTGCATCCATTGAACTTGTGAGTTTTTGGACAGTTTCTGCTTGAATTTCTTTGCAGGATGCCAGAATAGCCTCCCAGAGCTGCTGTTTTGATGTGAACTGCCTCCCACCCTCATATATATTTTGCTTGAGGATGCTCCAAAGGTTCTCAATAGGGTTGAGGTCAGGGGAAGATGGGGGCCACACCATGAGTTTCTCTCCTTTTATGCCTATAGCAGCCAATGACACAGAGGTATTCTTTGCAGCATGCTCACTGTGTTCTGAAGAATTGGGGGTTAAGGGTTTGGTTACGGTTAGGCTGAAGATGTGGTTATGGTTAAGGGTTTGGTTACGGTTAGGCTGAAGATGTGCTTAGGGTTACGGGTTTGGTTAAGATGTGGTAATAAAATGCTAGGATTAACCAACGCCATTCTCAGCTCGTAGGGTTCATGTGAAACAGACCTCGTTCAAAGTCGTAGTCGTCTCGTCTCACGTTCCGTTACCCCCCCCCCCCTCCCCGCAGATCCCAAAGGCCCCACCTCCCAGCTGACCCAGGAGCAGCTGGCCGTCCTGCTCAACCTGCTCCAGTCCAAGAGCGGCGTGGGCGCGGCCCAGTTCTCCCAGGCCCTGAGCTCCAAGGTCGGCCCCGAGGCCCTGCAGCAGCTCTCCAAGGCCCTGCCCCCCCCCGCCTCCGCGCCCCCCTCCTCCTCCTCCACCGACCAGGACAACAGACCCCCAGAGCCGCCCCCCCAGCCTCAACACAAGCCCCCTCCTCCGGGCGGAGCCCCCCGCACGCCCCCCATGCCCAAGCCCCCCTCCCCCCCGCCGCCCCCCCAGTCGGCCCCAGAGGGGGAGGCGGCGGCAGCGACCCACACGGCCGTCACCATGCTGCTGGCCCAGCTGCTCCAGGCCCAGCAGCAGAACCAGCAGAGCCAGCAGAACCAGAGGCAGGAGTCTGGGGGTGGCGGCGGTGAAGGGGGGGAGGCGGGAGAGGTTGCACCACCCCCGGGAGGTCCTGCCCCACCCCCCGAGGCCCCCAAACATCCCCCGGAACCCAGCCCCATCTCACCAGGTAAACCACCCGACTATACACCGAGGGGGGGGGGGGCGATAGAAGCTTGATAGAAACGTTACTACCTTTTTTAGATTTATTCGTTTATTTAAAAGGGACAATGGACAGTCATTGACTCTCCCTGAATTAGCTGGGTAGGTAAATTCAGCATCCCTGGGCAGGTAAATCCACAGGGGAAATACGGCCTCAGATGTTATAAACTATTTAAAACAGAACTACAGGACATAGAAATATCACATAAACCAGAACTACAGGACATAGAGATATCACATAAAACAGAACTACAGGACATAGAAATATCACATAAAACAGAACTACAGGACATAGAGATATCACATAAAACAGAACTACAGGAAATACGAACATCACACTTTACACTCAAGAAAACGTAGATAGATTTGGTATGTTTGATAAAGACAAATGTTATTTGAAGCTACTGTATTTATACATGTCGTTGTTGAACGTCAATACACAGAGAAATCAGCAACTTTTGATTTGATTTGAATTATTTGAAAGTGAAAAAGAGACGCGTACGTAAACTCACAGTGTGACACTCGGTAACTAACGAGGAGAAAACACAGAGAAGTCCGACACTTATTTCCACCGTGGTTCTTAGTTCACTGTAGAACCAGAAGTCCATCTCTGACCGGTCCTCTACCGTACTGAAGACTCTTCTTGTCGGTAAAATGATGTAATGGATCAATCTATAGAGGATTGGTGATCTTAAATGCGTTGTGTCATCTCAGATAGATTAGGTGTGCAGCAGACACGATTTGACAAGGAATAGAATGTTCAACACGGGTCGGAATGAGTACTATATGATTTATTCAGAACAACATCAATAGCTTCTTCAGCAGCATTCGACAACAATTCTTGAATACAGACCTTATTGTCAATACCTCATGTTATCACAGATGTTACGCACCAAGTTAGATCAGCCCATCTCTGGCGCCTACAACACCCAAGGTTTTAAGATAACACCCCTGAATCTGTCTATTTGTGGCGTCGTGAAGATCAGGCTGACCTGAAAGAAGCAGAGTGTGTGTGTGTGTGGGTGGGTGGGTGGGTGGGTGGGTGTTGTGTGCGTCTGAGTGACATGAGAATAGAGAGTGTGTGTGTGTGTGTGTGTGTGTGTGTGTGTGTGTGTGAAATGACAATATATGTTAGATCCAACAGTACGGTGTCGTACAGTTAGATAGATCTGTGTTTGATAAAGACACAAATACTATTTGAAGCTACTGCATTTATACACGTTGATGTTAAACGTCAATATGCAGAGAAATGAGCGATGTAGAACTAGAAGCTGGTCTGTGATTGGTTCGTCTCGTTCATGGTCTCGTTGCGTCTCTCTTCCAGCGTCCGAGGGAGGCGGAGGCTCCTCCAGACCCCAGGGCTCCATCCTGCCCCCCGACCAGAGGCCCCCCGAGCCCCCCATGCCCCCCCCCCGAGGGCCCTGCGAGGACCTGGACTACCGGCAGGCCCCCCCTCACCCTCACCCCGACCCCAAGACCACCGCCCCCCCCCCGCCCCCCCTCACCTCTACGCAAGGGGGCGACAGAGGAGGGAGACCCCCAGAGCCAGACTACCCCCCCCTCCCCGGGTCGGCGGAGGCTCAGCAGGGCTACGTTGGGGGAGACTACGGCCGCCCCCCCCCTCCTCCCCTACCCTTCCCCCCACCCGTGGGGTTCAGCGACAGCTACATGGGCCACATGCTGGGGGGCGGGGTGGGGCTGCCTCCTCACGCCCTGAGGGAGGTGTTCATCAGCACGGCGCCGGCCTCCCAGGTCCCCGCCCCGCCCCCCCTCTCTCTCCAGGACCCCTACCCCCCCCCGGGCACGGGAGGGGGCGGGGGGGGCATGGTGTTCAGCGGGGACATAGACCACCGCTTCGAGTACAATCACAGCCCCCACCACCACCAGCCGGAAGGCCAGCCCAACCCCCCCAGCGTCCCCCCCCACCTCTACAACCACCACGGCCTCGGCCGCAAGGACGGCCCCCACCCCCCCGCGCCCCCGGGCCAGTCCTGGGGCTCCCCCAACCCTGCCCAGGCCGGCCCCCTGCCCCCCCCCCTCCCCCACGGGTTCGTCCCTCACGTGAACTCAGCAGCCCAGCACCGAGGGAGGGGCCTCCCCTTCTGATTGGCTGTGGGCGGCGTCGTGATGTAAGGTGTGGGTGTGGCGAAGGACCCGCCCCCCCAGACTAGAGGACTCTAAGTTCTGAGCCCAACCCCCCCCCCCCCTCCCTCAGGCTAGTCCAGAGGGATCTGGAGATGGAAATGCACACTTGATTTGTAATAATTTAAAAAACAGAATCTGTGTAAAAGCTGTTGAGGAGTCACACAGGGGGCAGTTCTGGGCCCATACCAATTTTCGTATTTCTTTCTTTTTTCTTTTTGTTTGTAATAAATTCTACTGCTCTTTTAAATTACACTGTTACCTTGTTTGAGTGTACATTTGACCAGGCTAGGTATGTTTTTAAATCTGTACCGTAGCCGTTTCTTTAAATGCTCCAGTTGTGGCAGTTTATTAGTATTAATATTGTTTTTGCACTACTGACTCTAAAAAAAGTAGGCAGAATCTATTTAGGTATGAAAATGAATGATGTGCATTTATCTGCACAAAACTTAGAAAATGACCAGTAATGTAGGTTTTTTTTTTGGCCACGGATTTATTCGGAGACCAGGAGGGGCTCAGGTGGTTGGGTTTCCTGACTGGGAGTCGGGGGCTTGTCGTCTTTTGAAGAAGCGGTGAACTATTTGGTTCCAGACAGGTTGGTAGCACTTGGAAGACTGCAGTAAAACTGATAGCTACTGAATGACTTGACGGGGAAAGGCTGTGCTCACATAAAATCCTACCAGCCCGTAGCCCATAGCCATTGTTAAAACCACGGATAAAACAAAGACACCTGTTAACCCCAGTTCAAAAAGGAGACAAGCAACATGTCGTCTTTTGTACTAATTTTTTTTTCTTTTTTTTTCTCCCTTTGGCAAATTTATTAAAGAAATGCCAACAATGTTCTCCTGAAGTGTCTTTCATTGCCTCCGTTACTGTGCCAGTTCTACACACCACACTAACCATGACAACGGACACCCTGATCTGTTCATGTCTGTGTGGAGCGCTGGGCAGTTTAGTTTAAGCTCCACTGTGGTGTTTCAAGTACATCGAGTCTCTTCATTTAAGCAATATCACACGAGAGGGAGTGTGTTATACTGAATATCAGCAGGGCTGTGATTGGGTCGTAGGTACGAGGCCGCAGGCCGAGTAGAAGACAATCACAGCCGTGCTGATATTCAGTATAACAGCACGACCTCCAGTGTGATATTTCTTTTATACAACAGTTCTACAGCGCGATTTATTAGTTAACAGTAATAAGTGACAACAGATTATGATTTGTTTGTTTATTTAATCATTTATTTTGTCAAAAAATAGTTCCGCAACTGGACTGTTGCCTAGTAACCTGAACACAAACATCTGCAGACTAGCTACTTTGTATTAACGGTCATTTCGGAGTGATACATAATAGTTAAAAGTCCCAGTGCTGTTATACTGTATATCAGCACTCATGACATGGAATGCCTCTTGTCCAATCAAATTACTTGGTCGGAACTAACTGTTGTATAAGATGTATTCTCCCATTTTAATCAACCAATAATCTCTACGACAAGTCGCCTGTGTGTTTTATACATCACTTGTATTGACCAACAACACTTGTGACTTAGTCAGTGATGTGTCGATGGCCGAAACGCAAAACCTATCTGCAAATGTTCTGATTTGTGGTTTTCACTTTAAATGCCGACAACAAGGAAGGCTGCGCATGATAGGTCTGTCAGCAAACATGTTTTGCAGATAGGAGGTTTTGGGTTTCGGCCATCGATATTTCATTCACATCTTAACTTTTAGTGTTATTGAGTGATAACATCGTTTGGCCACTAGAGGGCGGTGTGAGTCACCGCTGAACATACTTCCTCCTGGGAGCAGCGGCATACATAATAGGCTACGAACAAAGAAAGTTATTTTTTGTGAAGTCCAATTCCCAAATGGTGGTGAAAGCAATACACACACATCTCAAAGTGTCTTATAACAAAATCAAACATACATGTTTTACACATGTTTAAATGGAGTGTTGTGCTTGGTGTGTTCGTGTTGGCATGGCGACACCTGGAGGCAGGCTGGCTGGAGAGGGAGCAGGGTTGCCAGATGGGCTGGGTTTTGGTGGATTTAGTGGTTTTTAGACTGGGATTAGGCTGTAAATTGTCAATCGCATTTGGCAACCCTGATAGGGAGTTGGAGCAGACTGACTCGTCACTAGCCTGTCTAAACTGTTCAGAGTCAAGCTGCCTGGTAGATGGAGAGCAGACAGCCATCAAATAAATAGACACAACTTGTCTCCTAAATGGTTTAGAATAAGAGGACCTCTGAATGATCCTAGACCAACTATTGAGAGCTTTGACAGCCACAGAGGGAGTTAGAGGAGACGGAAGAATAGGCTACTGTGTGTAGAGAGAGAGAATAACAACAGAGAATGAATCACATTGGTAGGGTAAGTCCCCATAGCAGATCTGAGGATGTTGTAGACACCCATGTAGCATGTTGACTGTCTTACTTTCTAACCTTATGAAGCCGAGGTGCTGTCCATGGTGCTGACCCAGGCCAGGAGAGAGCAGCGGTCAGTTGCATAAACATAGATTAAGACTGGTCTAAGCTTTAGACTAGTGTTATATTCTCATAAACATAGATTAAGACTGGTCTAAGCCTTAGACTAGTTTTATATTCTCATAAAGATAGATTAAGACTGGTCTAAGACTTAGACTAGTGTTATATTCGCATAAAGATAGATTAAGACTGGTCTAAGCCTTAGACTAGTTTTATATTCTCATAGATTAAGACTGGTCTAAACCTTAGACTAGTGTTATATTCTCATAAACATAGATTAAGACTGGTCTAAGCCTTAGACTAGTGTTATATTCTCATAAACATAGATTAAGACTGGTCTAAGCCTTAGACTAGTGTATATTCTCATAAACATAGATTAAGACTGGTCTAAGCCTGAGACTAGTGTTATATTCTCATAAACATAGATTAAGACTGGTCTAAGCCTGAGACTAGTCTTCTATTCTCATAAACATAGATTAAGACTGGTCTAAGCCTTAGACTAGTCTTATATTCTCATAAAGATAGATTAAGACTGGTCTAAGCCTTAGACTAGTTTTATATTCTCATAGATTAAGACTGGTCTAAACCTTAGACTAGTGTTATATTCTCATAAACATAGATTAAGACTGGTCTAAGCCTTAGACTAGTGTTATATTCTCATAAACATAGATTAAGACTGGTCTAAGCCTTAGACTAGTGTTATATTCTCATAAACATAGATTAAGACTGGTCTAAACCTTAGACTAGTGTTATATTCTCATAAACATAGATTAAGACTGGTCTAAGCCTTAGACTAGTTTTATATTCTCATAAAGATAGATTAAGACTGGTCTAAGACTTAGACTAGTGTTATATTCGCATAAAGATAGATTAAGACTGGTCTAAGCCTTAGACTAGTTTTATATTCTCATAGATTAAGACTGGTCTAAACCTTAGACTAGTGTTATATTCTCATAAACATAGATTAAGACTGGTCTAAGCCTTAGACTAGTGTTATATTCTCATAAACATAGATTAAGACTGGTCTAAGCCTTAGACTAGTGTATATTCTCATAAACATAGATTAAGACTGGTCTAAGCCTGAGACTAGTGTTATATTCTCATAAACATAGATTAAGACTGGTCTAAGCCTGAGACTAGTCTTCTATTCTCATAAACATAGATTAAGACTGGTCTAAGCCTTAGACTAGTCTTATATTCTCATAAAGATAGATTAAGACTGGTCTAAGCCTTAGACTAGTTTTATATTCTCATAGATTAAGACTGGTCTAAACCTTAGACTAGTGTTATATTCTCATAAACATAGATTAAGACTGGTCTAAGCCTTAGACTAGTGTTATATTCTCATAAACATAGATTAAGACTGGTCTAAGCCTTAGACTAGTGTTATATTCTCATAAACATAGATTAAGACTGGTCTAAACCTTAGACTAGTGTTATATTCTCATAAACATAGATTAAGACTGGTCTAAGCCTTAGACTAGTGTTACATTCTCATAAACATAGATTAAGACTGGTCTAAGCCTGAGACTAGTCTTCTATTCTCATAAACATAGATTAAGACTGGTCTAAGCCTTAGACTAGTCTTATATTCTCATAAAGATAGATTAAGACTGGTCTAAGCCTTAGACTAGTTTTATATTCTCATAGATTAAGACTGGTCTAAACCTTAGACTAGTGTTATATTCTCATAAACATAGATTAAGACTGGTCTAAGCCTTAGACTAGTGTTATATTCTCATAAACATAGATTAAGACTGGTCTAAGCCTTAGACTAGTGTTACATTCTCATAAACATAGATTAAGACTGGTCTAAGCCTTAGACTAGTGTATATTCTCATAAACATAGATTAAGACTGGTCTAAGCCTGAGACTAGTCTTATATTCTCATAAACATAGATTAAGACTGGTCTAAGCCTTAGACTAGTGTTACATTCTCATAAACATAGATTAAGACTGGTCTAAGCCTTAGACATGTGATTAATCTCTTTGGGAAGTATTAATAAAGACAGTTTTCTCACCTATAACTATAATATTGATTCTGCACTCATTTCAGTTATGCAATACAATTACATTGCATGGCCCGTGGCCCCCCGCAGAGAGGACGGGTGGGGGTGGGGGTGGGCGTCCTGGGTGGAGTTCCCTGTACAGGCCGTCCTCACGTCCTGTAAACATGAATGAATGAATGAATGGTCTTTATTGTCATTAATACAGTACAGGTACCATACAACGAAATTTAGGAGGGGGGGCTCCCCTGGTGCTAGGAAAAAATACTAAACAAGAAGGGAAAGAGCTGGTTTACATAAATAAAGGCTATGTACACTATCCACTATACTATACAAATAAAACACTGTGCTGTACTCTATGCTATGCTATAAATATCCTAACATTTCCTATCTCTGAACCTTATGTACACATGACCCCGAGGACGTCAGAGGCACCTCTATAGATATTCATATCCAGGCTAGACTATATTTCTATAGTGGAGAAAATGCCCGGTGGAGATATTTGGATCTTTCACTTTTAAAGGGAGGGAGGAATGATTCTTAATGATAGAATGAACATGTATTTAATGATAGAATGAACATGTATTTAATGATAGAATGAACATGTATTTAATGATAGAATGAACATGTATTTAATGATAGAATGAACATGTATTTAATCATAGAATGAACATGTATTTATTATTAATGATAGAATGAACATGTATTTAATGATAGAATGAACATGTATTTAATGATAGAATGAACATGTATTTAATCATAGAATGAACATGTATTTAATGATAGAATGAACATGTATTTAATCATACAATGAACATGTATTTAATCATAGAATGAACATGTATTTCGTGGGTCAACATGGTGTTGTTGTCCTTGTAGCGGCATCTCTTGTGTGTCGCTCCAGCAGCGTGGCTCGTCAATGCAGCTTCGCCCATCGCATCAACTTTGATCCATTTGCCTTAGCAGGCTTTGCATCGGGCCATATGGAGGTTCAGTGGATCTTTAATAATCCATTGCTTGTGAATGTCTTTAGTGAGCCACACATCCTGACATGTACATTTGCCAGGCATAGCTACAGCTGCTTGCTGCCGCTTCACCTGAGACATGCAGACAGCGTAACGGAGCATATTTACTAACATT
Organism: Nansenia antarctica; assembly: GCF_963989245.1. NCBI lineage: Eukaryota > Metazoa > Chordata > Actinopteri > Argentiniformes > Microstomatidae > Nansenia > Nansenia antarctica. The sequence continues at coordinate 2,654,141 of NC_137692.1, read as the reverse complement.
ACGTTCACAAGAATTGAGTTAGAGAGTCTCTCCCTCTCTAAAACAAAACAAACATTGAGAGAGAGGGAAATTCAAGCACTTTCAAGGCCTTGATTTTCTTTTCTCAAGTTCACAAACTTTCAAGGACTTCAAGGACCCGTGGGAACCCTGCATTTTGATCATGATGATATTTTGATGATATCATATTATTTTCGAGGGCTTTAATGCTTTAATCATCAGAATGAGAGATGAATAAATATGGGGCTTTTTAATATTATTATTTGTATTATTATCATTGTTTCTAATAATTTTCTTTGGTTAAAAATGGAGCTCCTGAGATCAGAATCTTCAGAAAACATGCACTATGACGTCATAATCATAACAGTCGAGACTCAGGACATTTGACGTCACAATCAAATGTCCGCTCCAGAAGCCACGCGCCGGCGTATCAGGCCAGTTGTACTTCGGTATGAGAAGGAGCAAGGTAAGCCTGTGTTAGCTACTTGTCAAAGTCTATGGGCTTGTGATTAGTGATATTATTAATGTCTAGCTAGCTAGCCTGCCCTGTACTCACTGTGATATTAAAAACTCATTGACTGCCAAAGACGCCAATTGGCGTCTTATAGAATAGTAACGTTGACAGAATTTTTTTTTTTTTTCGCGGGGATCGCGTTATTGACATGTTCTACACCTAGCGAGTGAATTTCAGACTTTGGTGTAATGTATTTCGGTCCCAGATGGGGGCAGTAGTTCGATAAAAGCCTGGAGAAGGAAGTGGCTTGCTGTGGGTTGTAGTAATGGCGAAACGGATCAGGGTAAGTGCCAAACGCTGCGCGGAGCATTGCGGCGCGGAGCATTGCGGAGCATCGCGGAGCAGCGCGGCCATCGCGCGACTCTTCAAACAGTTCAGAGTCGGATGATACAGAAAAAGTGCAGAAAAAAAAAAAAAAGTTCTGCTGAAAAAGCTCGTTTTCTCTGTTCATTGGTCAAAATCAGGTGTTTTTGCTGAAACCACCCTATGTTCTATGGCCGATTTCTAAACACTCAAAGAGGCTAGAAACAAACTTTCTTTTTCTGATGAAAGAAGAGAGTCTAAAGTTTTGGTAGATATGTTCAAGGTTAATGTAGTCTGAAAAGTCAATATTTGGTGGGTCTTCAAAGTTCAGCGAAAATGCCCCAAAAGTCTGGCAGTGTGGAGCTCTCCGCTCTGAACATGGCTGGCAGTCATTAATGTGGAACATAGAAAGGAAGTGGGATGACCTTACTTTGCCTTTGTAGAATCCAATTGATAAATCTTCAAGCCCTCAAACATGTGTATGAAGCATATGCATCTCTGTAACTGATGTGGCTATTGGAACTTGTATTCCACTCAGATGGGCAACGTCAGTCACTTTTGAAGTTCAAACAGCCTCACAGTCATCCATGAACTCATAGGGGACAAGTAATTCTATAATAATAATAATATATAAATATAAAATACGTAATTTCACATTCTCTTTCCTTGTTCAGAAATGCCAAATAAAAAGAAGAAGAGTCAGGGAGGTCAGGGAGTTTTTAATTTTGACGAAGCTTGGAGGTTGGAAAACGAGTCGGACTCAGATGAGGAGATCACCTTAACCAAAGCCATGAGGGCCGCCCCCATCATGGCCGCCCCCGAGGACAACCAGGTCCAGGGAGCAGCCCCCCTCCTAGAGGTCAAGGCTGAACCCGAGGCCACCTCTGCCTCTATGGCCATGGCTGCCCCCGCGGACAACCAGCCCAAGGCTTCATATGCCAATGTGGCCCAGGTAGGCATCCCGCAGGTAGAGGCACTCCGGAGAGAAGCCAGCCAGGCCAAGAGAGCAGTAGTAGCCCAGGCCCAGAGAGCTGCCCACACAGCAGCCCAGAAAGCAGCCCGTACCCAGAGAGAGGCCCAGAGTCCCACAGCAGTCAACTGGGCCCAGGGTGAAGCCGAGAGAACAGCCCGACAGGCCCAGAGAGCAGAAGAGATGCTGGCCCAGGCCCAGACAGCAGCCCAGGCCCTGACAGCAGACCCACAGGACCAGAGAGCAGCCCAGGACCTGAGAGAAGCCCAGGACCAGATAGTAGTCCAGGCCCTGAGAGCAGCCCAGACAGCAGACGAGAGAGCAGCCCGTACCCGGAGAGAAGCCCAGAGTCCCAAAGCAGACCCATGGGCCCAGAGGGAAGCCAGGAAAGCAGCCCGATGGGCCGAGATAACAGCCCAGGACCTGAGAGCAGCCCGACAGGCCCAGAAAGCAGTCGAGAGACTGGCCCAGGCCCAGACAGCAGCCCCACAGGGAGCAGCCCCACAGGTCCAGAGAGCAGCCCCCCAGGGAGCAGCCCAGAGCGCAGCCCCACAGGTCCAGAGCGCAGCCCAGGCTTCATATGCTTCTGTGGAGAAGGTAAGACCCACCCCATGTCAGGAGACATGTGCAATGTGCAATATACAGTAGTACAAAGGTAGTAATGTACATCAGTAGTGCAAAGGTTATAGAGTGATCACATTAACCAGGGATGAGCATCCATTATTAAGTATTGTCATTGTCATCATAGTGTAGGCATTTTCCATTGTCATATCTATAGTATCCCAAGGTGGGGGGGGGGGGGGGGGGTACTGAGAGTCATAGTCAAGTGTGTGTGTGTGTGTGTGTGTGTGTGTGTGCGCGAGGGGGGGCAATAGTTCAGTGGGGTATGTGGAGGGGTGGATTGTTTATCAGAGTGATAGCTCTGTTATCTCCATCGGGGAGTTTCAAAGGACTATGGTACTGTATTTGATAACTGCCCACTCACCCTATTTAGGATTGCTAAAAATAGACAATACACAAAGATGAGGGGAGACAACTGACTGGTTTTATTCTCAGAAAAGACAAGGGACCCCTCTTGCCAAATACATTTGAGATTGCACCTTAAGTGTGTTCACTGTATGTCCACAGGAGTGTAAAGATGCCCAGGCTGCCCTGCTGTTGGAGGCGAACCAAAGAAAGGCGGAGCAAGAGCTCTACATGGCAGAGAAGGCCCGAGTGGCAGAAGAAAAAAAGGAAGAACAAGGGGTCTGGAAGAGGGAGATGGAGGAAGCCCAGGCCAGGTACATGGCAGAGAAGGCCCGAGTGACAGAAGAAAGAAAGGAAGAACAAGGGGTCTGGAAGAGGGAGATGGAGGAAGTCCAGGCCAGGTACATGGCAGCCCAGGCTTCATATGCTTCTGTGGAGAAGGTAAGACCCACCCCATGTCAGGAGACATGTGCAATGTGCAATATACAGTAGTACAAAGGTAGTAATGTACATCAGTAGTGCAAAGGTTATAGAGTGATCACATTAACCAGGGATGAGCAGCCATTATTAAGTATTGTCATTGTCATCATAGTGTAGGCATTTTCCATTGTCTATAGTATCCTAAGGTGGGGGGGGGGGGTACTGAGAGTCATAGTCAAGTGTGTGTGTGTGTGTGTGTGTGTGTGTGTGTGTGTGTGTGTGTGTGTGTGTGCGAGGGGGGGCAATAGTTCAGTGGGGTATGTGGAGGGGTGGATTGTTTATCAGAGTGATAGCTCTGTTATCTCCATCGGGGAGTTTCAAAGGACTATGGTACTGATAACTGCCCACTCACCCTATTTAGGATTGCTAAAAATAGACAATACACAAAGATGAGGGGAGACAACTGACTGGTTTTATTCTCAGAAAAGACAAGGGACCCCTCTTGCCAAATACATTTGAGATTGCACCTTAAGTGTGTTCACTGTATGTCCACAGGAGTGTAAAGTGGCCCAGGCTGCCCTGCTGTTGGAGGCGAACCAAAGAAAGGCGGAGCAAGAGCTCTACATGGCAGAGAAGGCCCGAGTGGCAGAAGAAAGAAAGGAAGAACAAGGGGTCTGGAAGAGGGAGATGGAGGAAGCCCAGGCCAGGTACATGGCAGAGAAGGCCCGAGTGGCAGAAGAAAGAGTAAGGACAGCAAAGCTGGCAGGCTTAGGGTTAACACTAGGCTTAGGCTTAACACTAACCCTAAAAATGTTGCATGTTTTTTTCAGATAATTTTTGCATTTTAGATGCAAAACTGAACTGTCAGAGCAAATCAATAAATGTCCTGAAATGTCTAAAAATGTTTTTTCACTTTGTCATTCTGGGGTATTATGTGTGGATTGATGGCAAATTATGACTTTGCTTGTTCTGTAGACATGGGTCTACGGACATCAACTAAACTTGTTTCTCTAAAAGCTTGTTTGCTTTGAGAGAACCATAAACAGCAGAGGAACTATTAGCTCTTACAGGAGATACGAGAATGATAGTGATTTGGGATATTAAGATACACAGGTTACACAGTGTCTAAACTAGCAAGATAAACACCTTATATTAAGATACACAGGTTACACAGTGTCTAAACTAGCAAGATAAACACCTTATATTAAGATACCCAGGTTACACGGTGTCTAAACTAGCAAGATAAATACCTTATACTGATCCACGGGCTGAACCAGCGCTGCACACAAGAGCCCTCGGCATGACGAGTCTCATCATGATTATCTACAATCATTCACCTGTAGGCGTACTCAATTTACAGTAAGTTGTCAGTGAGGTCACCTTGTTGCGTCCTTCTGAAAGGTAACAAGTTCTACAGCAATAACTGTACGCAGTTGCAGCACAGCTGCAGGGCGGAATACCACCGGCATCCGTCCAATTTCCCTGCTTTTCACAGTTTTTTCTTACATTACAGAAAGGTTCCACCTCTAAGAGGACGGTTCTACCTCAACGAAAGAGCTTGATAAGTCAAAAGATACAGCCTAATGTTGGTGCCTGTTCAGATACAAAAGAACTGGTCTGTTAGAAAAGACTACAAGTGATTTCTATTGCCTCTGCCCTTAACGGCAGCAAGCAAAGATGGTCGCTTGACTGTACTGTGACCCCACTACATGAGCTCTCAGATACATAGATCACCCATACACCCAAAAAAAGCAATTACACAGACAATGTTTTTGCAATGTTCAAATATAGTTAATTCATAGGCAGTTATGCACATCTTTTCATCTTTGATCTTCTCCATAATTTCTAGCATCAAATAAAACATACTACTCTCTCTATTAGAGGACTTATTGTTAGGGATATTTGAGCTCTGTGGAGGTGTGTCTGGTTCTGCTTACACTGCCTGGGCCAGACCCACCATGTTGTTCTGTCTGTCAAAGACGGTGTAGAACTCCCTGATGAAGAATCTCCCCAGGTCCACAGCCTGCTACTGACACCGCTGCCCAGGCCAGAGTAGCAGCCGTCGGAGTTCTAGAACGACAAGAGCGGAGGATTCTACTGATGGAATTCCACTTCTACTTCAAGAGATTTAAATTAAATGTTGCTTTAGAACCTTATGAAGCCGAGGTGCTGTCCATGGTGCTGACCCAGGCCAGGAGAGAGCAGCGGTCAGTTGCGTAAACATAGATTAAGACTGGTCTAAGCTTTAGACTAGTCTTCTATTCTCATAAACATAGTTTAAGACTGGTCTAAGCCTTAGACTAGTGTTATATTCTCATAAACATAGATTAAGACTGGTCTAAGCCTTAGACTAGTGTTATATTCTCATAAACATAGATTAAGACTGGTCTAAGCCTTAGACTAGTCTTATATTCTCATAAACATAAATTAAGACTGGTCTAAGCCTTAGACTAGTGTTATATTCTCATAAACATAGATTAAGACTGGTCTAAACCTTAGACTAGTTTTATATTCTCATAAACATAGATTAAGACTGGTCTAAGCCTTAGACTAGTTTTATATTCTCATAAACGTAGATTAAGACTGGTCTAAGCCTTAGACTAGTTTTATATTCTCATAAACATAGATTAAGACTGGTCTAAGCCTTAGACTAGTCTTCTATTCTCATAAACATAGATTAAGACTGGTCTAAGCCTTAGACTAGTTTTATATTATCATAGATTAAGACTGGTCTAAGCTTTAGACTAGTTTTATATTCTCATAAACATAGATTAAGACTGGTCTAAGCTTTAGACTAGTTTTTTATTCTCATAGATTAAGACTGGTCTAAGGCTTAGACTAGTTTTATATTCTCATAAACATAGATTAAGACTGGTCTAAGCCTTAGACTAGTTTTATATTCTCATAAACATACATTAAGACTGGTCTAAGCCTTAGACTAGTCTTATATTCTCATAAACGTAGATTAAGACTGGTCTAAGCCTTAGACTAGTTTTATATTCTCATAAACATAGATTAAGACTGGTCTAAGACTTAGACTAGTTTTATATTCTCATAGATTAAGACTGTTCTAAGGCTTAGACTAGTGTTATATTCTCATAAACATAGATTAAGACTGGTCTAAGCCTTAGACTAGTGTTATATCCTCATAAACATAGATTAAGACTGTTCTAAGCCTTAGACTAGTTTTATATCCTCATAAACATAGATTAAGACTGGTCTAAGCCTTAGACATTTGATTAACCCTTGTGTGGTGTTCGGGTCAACCGGACCCGTTTTACATTTTTACTTGGTGAGAAATGGTACAAGAATACATTTGATCAATATGAAACTCCATGGCCTTGGCTTATTTTCTATGAAAAACATGTAAAAGTGAAGAAAAAAAATGTTTTACACATCCTACTTTACCCCAACACATTTATGTCCTTCATAAGATCTTCGGGTCATTTAGGCCCGGATGCACAGAGACACACAGAAACATACACACACTCACACTGACACTCACTCACTCACACACCTCTGCTCTAGCTTTCCCGTGCCAAGAAGCCGTCTGCTCTCGCACTTTTTACCCTTTGAAGTGCAACATTGTAAACATTTTTACATTTTCTTGCACTGTACAGAACGTATGCAGCAACTGCAAAAAGTACATTTGAGGTACACACACTGTCACATTCTGTGCTTCATGTGTTGTGTAGACAGGCATACCCATGCACACACAATTGTCGCCAGTGGTATTTCAGAATTATTTGGGATTTTTCAGACATAATACTGTATTTCGACAGTGACAGTGAAAACAGTGTACATTCCGTTCGTGTTTTGTGATTCAGCATTTGCAGAAATTTTTGAGAGATGTATTTCATAGCTATTGGCAAAAACAATCTTAGTTTGGTTCTTTCATTTCTATTCTTGTTCATCACCTGTATTTTCTTTACAGCTTTGATTATAATTAGATAAATGTGAAATTCAATTGAGAATATAAATTCAAAATAATAAACAGCAATGAAAACATTGTTTCATTAACATTTTTTCTAGATAAGTATGATTTATGACACCCAGGTCTTTATTATAGTGGATTTTGCATTTTCAAAGTTAGGGGCATCATGTGCGTAAAAACGCTTCTACTCACCATGCTGTCGTTCGGCCCCACCTATTCCCAGGGGTCTGACACTTTGTGGGTTGTTACTAAGCATCCTCTGCTCCAGCCTCTCCAAAGGGCAGCCCCCTAGATCCACTAGAACAAAAGATATGCACTTTTGAATGTGTACACAGTACCTATTGTGCATTATTGGGTACAGTACCTGTTTGTGCCCACAGGAGGCGCCCTTTAATATTATGGGCTATTTTGGGGCTTTCTTGCGCCCTGAGTATACCCCCTTGTATGGGTCACCCTTGTGACTAGGAGCACCGTGTCAAGACAAGTGCTTTTAAAACCCCAATGATGTCCCGGGTCAACTGGACCCGAACACTACGAAAGGGTCCAAAAAGTGAACATCACACAAGGGTTAATCTCTTTGGGAAGTATTAATAAAGACAGTTTTCTCACCTATAATATTGATTCTGCACTCATTTCAGTTATGCAATACAATTACATATAAACACTTGGAGGGTTATTGCTTGCAATTGTATATCTTACCCTCCTAAAATAATATCTGCTGCTGGACTCCTCCAGGGATGAAGTTAACAGTTTAAACTGTTGTTCTGGTGTAACTGTTATACAGACTACTGCAGTGCTACCACCCTGATCATTACTATCCAAACCATTTATCTGAGACTGATCACAAACATTCTCATTCATATATAATGGGGTTTATTTGTTTATTAAAAGGATCCCCATTATCTTATGATTAGCTTCCTGGGTTCCAGACACAATCAACATGACAACAGATGATACATTAATACAGTAAATAAATAAAAAATATAAATACAAATATCAGTAGAAAACACTTCTCAATCGCCTAGCTCTCCTCTTATCATCACGCCCTCTCTCCCTCCCTCTCTCACACCCTCCCTTTCTCCCTCCCTCCCTCTCTCTCTCTCTTTCCTTCTCTCACATCCTCTCTCCCTCTCTCTCTTTCCTTTTCTCACATCCTGTCTCCCTCTCTCTCTTTCCTTTTCTCACATCCTCTCTCCCTCTCTCTCTCTTTCCTTTTCTCACATCCTCTCTCCCTCTCTCCCTCTCTCCCTCTCTCTCTCTTTCCTTTTCTCACATCCTCTCTCCCTCTCTCCCTCTCTCTCTCTCTCTTTCCTTTTCTCACATCCTCTCTCCCTCTCTCCCTCTCTCTCTCTCTTTCCTTTTCTCACATCCTCTCTCCCTCTCTCCCTCTCTCTCTCTTTCCTTTTCTCACATCCTCTCTCCCTCTCTCTCTCTCCCTTTCCTTCTCTCACATCCTCTCTCTCTCTCTCTCTTTCCTTTTCTCACATCCTCTCTCCCTCTCTCCCTCTCTCTCTCTTTCCTTCTCTCACATCCTCTCTCCCTCCCTCTCTCTTTCCTTCTCTCACATCCTCTCTCCCTCTCTCTCTCTCTTTCCTTTTCTCACATCCTCTCTCCCTCTCTCTCTCTCTTTCCTTTTCTCACATCCTCTCTCCCTCTCTCTCTCTTTCCTTTTCTCACATCCTCTCTCTCTCTCTCTCTCTCTCTTTCCTTCTCTCACATCCTCTCTCCCTCCCTCTCTCTCTCTCTCTTTCCTTTTCTCACATCCTCTCTCCCTCTCTCCCTCCCTCTCTCTTTCCTTTTCTCACATCCTCTCTCCCTCTCTCCCTCTCTCTCTCTTTCCTTTTCTCACATCCTCTCTCCCTCTCTCCCTCTCTCTTTCCTTCTCTCTCTCTTTCCTTCTCTCACATCCTCTCTCCCTCCCTCCCTCCCTCTCTCTCTCTCTCTCTTTCCTTTTCTCACATCCTCTCTCCCTCTTTCTCTCTTTCCTTTTCTCAAATCCTCTCTCCCTCTCTCCCTCTCTCTCTCTTTCCTTGTCTCACATCCTCTCTCCCTCCCTCCCTCTCTCTCTTTCCTTCTCTCTCATCCTCTCCCCCCCCCCCCCGATCTCCTTCCCCCTCCAATCTCCAGTCTGGGGGGCAGCAGAGCAAGAGTGCAAAGAATCCCGTGAATACATATTCTAATGTTGTTGATTGCTATTCAGGCAGGCGTTAGAAGATGACTAATCTAATTCATGTCAGAACGCCATCTCTCTCACAGCCACTCATCCAGCCGGCGGAGAGATATCACCACCCACTCAGGGCAGTGTGAGGGCTTAGAAGACCCCGTCTGGTGATGTGCACCTGAATGTCTCCAAGAAATAATGGATCTTTAAAGTGGCAGACGGCAACAGCCATGGAGGAATATTTGACAGACTCGGAGGGCTAACAAATAAGAACAACAAACATTGCATTCAGACTTATTTATCATTGTATGTATGAAATCGTCTCTCTTGACTATATTTGACTTACCACACTAAAATATGCATTTATCACTGATATCACTTGTAATAAAAAAGTCATTACCTCACAGCGCTCCATCTCCGAGAGCTGATTGTCAGGGTGATGACAGCTCTAGTCTGAGGGTAATACAGCGTGGCTGATGGATGGAGAGAGATAAGGATGGTCTCTCTGAGGTTGTCTGTCTGCAGTTGTCTTCTGTTTCTAATAAAGAGCCAGAGTGACTGGGATAGGAACCAGACTGAGGAACAGAAACCAGACCCAAACAATTCAGAATGAAACGGTTTCAAATATCTGGACGAACTTTGAGTGCTTGATTTAGCTCGAGCGGCTAGCTAGTGTTAGCTCTTCTGAGGCTATCCCATTGGGTCTGTTGTGTCATAATCAAGCACACCACAAGTGTTACGACCCCATATAGTAGGATCTAGGGGATATCATGGGATGTAGCAATAAGATAAAGCCGGGGGGGGATAAGAACCAGAGGAGATGGGAGAATCTAAAATAAACCAGATTTATTGTAGAAATGGTAAATGGACTGCCTTTTTTTCCGCTGCTCCAAAGTGCTTTACAACGGCCTCTCATTCACCCATTCACACACCCATTCACACACCAATGGCGGCAAGCTACCATGCAAGGCGCTGGCCGGCCCGCTCACTGGGAGCAATTTTGGGGTTCAGTGTCTTGCCCAAGGACACTTCGACATGTGGCCAGCCGGGGCTCGAGCCGCTGATCTGCCGACCTTGTGATCATTAGACGGCGGCTCTACCTCCTGAGACACAGCCGCCCAACAGAAAGGTAACACAAACAGGTTTCCGATAAACACATCAACTGAAAACTGCTCTCTAAACAGGAGAGCGAACAAATCTAATGTATATATAAGAAAGGATGAAGTAATTTAGTTAACTGACCGAGTGGTAACCCTAACTCTAACCCTAACTAACACATCATCCAAATACAAATAAGGCTCAATGGCTACAAACATCAGACTAACAAACACAACCTACACAACTAAGATACACACACACATGGTAGTACACACTACAGCTGGAACAAACAGAAACCAACACAACAACAACCCGGAAGTTGTAGACTGGCCCACTGGCACCATGGAAGTGTCTCTCTCTCTCTGTCTCTGCATATTGCTCTCTCTCTCTCTGTATCTCTCTCTCTCTCTCTCTCTCTCTCTCTCTCTCTCTCTGTATATCTTTCTCTCTCTCTCTCTCTGCATATCTCTCTCTCTCTGTATATCTTTCTCTCTCTCTCTCTCTCTCTCTGTATATCTTTCTCTCTCTCTCTCTCTCTCTGCATATCTCTCTCTCTCTCTGTATATCTTTCTCTCTCTCTCTCTCTCTCTCTCTCTCTCTGTATATCTTTCTCTCTCTCTCTCTCTCTCTCTCTCTCTCTGTATATCTTTCTCTCTCTCTCTCTCTCTCTCCATATATCTTTCTTTCTCTCTCTCTCCCTCTCTCTCTCTCGCTCTCTCTCTCACACACAAGCACACACACACACACACACACACACACACACACACACACACACACACACGCACACACACACACACACACACACACAAGACACATTAAGAACATACTGACATAATCCTGAGATAGCGTCACACCTCTGAGTAGGTCAGAGCACATCTGTCCTAAAGAATTAGAGGTAGTGGGCCTGTCAGGAGTCAGTCACTGATACACCGCAGTACTTATACCAGCCACAGGGGGGCGCCAGAAGACCAGAGAGACGGGGAGCCCACCATTCAGTACCAGAGTGAAAGACTTTTCTATTCTATCTAACAAGACCACTAGGACCTGGACGTGAGCTCTGTAAACACAGACCCGGCTCATTAATAATGCTGTCACATAGGTAGGACCTGGGAGAGACGCACAACTTACAGAGCACACACACACACACAGACACACAGACACACACACACACACACACACACACACACACACACACACAGGCACAGGCACACACAGACACCACACACACACAGACACAGGCAGGCACACACACACACACACACACACACACACACACAGGCACAGGCACACAGACACACACACACACACACACAGGCACAGGCACAGGCACGCACACAGACACACACACACACACACACACACACACACACACACACACGTGCTCTATGGTCTCACTGGACCAATGGCACACTTAACAGACACACATAATTGTCCTGTTGGTGTGTGTGTGTGTGTGGGGGGGGCGGGGCCGGGGGCGAGTGTTGGTGTGTGTGGGGGGTGGGGGTGTGTGTGTGTGTGTGGGGGGGGGGGGGTGTGTGTATGTGGGCGGGGGGGGCACTGTCTCTTTATTGTTGTAAAGTGGCACAACAGACCGCTGCAAAGGAGGAAGTGGTTTTGTACAGAATTGTACAAGTTTGTCCGCCTGTACTCAGACCAGCCAGGTAAAGCCTGTACTCAGACCAGCCAGGGACTAAAGCCTGTACTGAACTGTGTGGTGGTGTACTGCTATTGTCCAGGGACCTCTATAATCTGTAGCTATGCTAACTGCTAACTGCTAACTGCTAACTGCTAACTGCTAACTGCTATGGTAGGCTATATTTGATGTGATTTGAGGTGTAGCTTAACGTTTTACTGACCAGAGGTTTGGCTACAATGGCTAAAGCAACGTGAGCACAGTCCTGGGATGAACAGGGATGGATTCACAGGTTAATAATAATAGTAATAATAATAATAATAATAATAATAATAATAATAATAATAATAATATAATAATAATAATAATAATAATAATAATAATATAATAATAATAATAATAATAATAATAATAATAATAATATAATAATATTGGGGATGGTGTGAAGTGTTAAATGAAAAACAAATGTGTTGACTGATTCAAACTGACAGGGAAACTGTTTAATGAAATAAGTGTGTGTGGGGGGGCGATGATGTAAGTTTTTAAGACAGGGCGTTAAATGAAGTAGGCTCGATGTGACCTTTGACCTTTGATGGATCAGGGTCGCCCGGGGCCGCGCTGCTCCCTCTGACGCTAGCCAAGACTAGCGTGTATGCTACGGCTAACGGACAAGCCACTAATCGCACGCGTGTGTGTGTGTGTGTGTGTCTGCATGTGTGCGTGTGTGTTCGCACACTTGCCAGATTGTGCTCGAGGCTCTGCTTCAGGATGACTGCGTTTCATAATGTTTTGTTTGCGGTTTCGTGTGTCTTTCTTTTAAAGCAGTAAAAGGGTTTCCCTCCGGAGGCTCTGGTGATGATTCCTAATTAAAGTGTGAAAGTCGAGGGAACAGAGTCACAATCTTCTGAATAGAAGTCAAATAAAAGACAGAAAAGACCTCACAGGTTAGAATAATTATCTCTGTACACGACTAGCAAACGACAATAATATCTGTTAGATTCAGAGCGTCTACTGCGTTGTGTACAAGTCATATTTCTCTAATAAGTGTTCAGGAGAGCCTTTTTTTTATGTTTCTGAGTGAGGCAGTCCCACTCATATTTGTCATTTTATTGGACAGATGCAGTGAAGACAGACAGGACAGTAAGGAGAAGAAGGGAGAGAGAGGGCATGTCAGCAGGGCATGGGCCGGATTCTAACCCATGCCGACATGGGCGTATGTGTGCACTGTAGACCGCGGTGCTCGACCACTGGACCACCCCAGGCCACGAGGAGAGGCTTGTTAATAATGACAATGGCAGAGTCAATATCCTGACATGGGGAGGCCGTCAGTCCTGACATGGGGAGTCCATCAGTCCTGGTGGAGTGTTAAAGGGCAGCTTTGCTATTCCAGGGGTCCCTGTCAGGCCCTGTCTGTCTGTCTGTCTGTTCTGCTGTAAAGGGCTCTGCCTAAAGGTCATGCAGCACTGGTTGTCACACACCATTGTCACACACGCACGCACACACACACACGCACGCATGCACACATGCACACGCGCACACACGCACACACACACACACACACACACACACAAACTTACACTTGTGCACACTCCCACACACACACACACACACACACGCATGCACGCACGCACACACATACTGTATTTTCCTTGTCGCTTGTGTGCTATCATAGTCTCACCTGAAACAGCCCATTCCAGTCCAACCCTGTTCTAAATGCACATATACATTATTATTGAACCTTACCTGTGACATCTAAGGTCCCAAGCCATTATAAACGGCTGGATGGGAGTTTGTTTTTGTGGATGTGGATATTCACCCACCAAGGGTCAGCCATGATTGAGTTAGCCTAGCGAGACCATAATACACTACACAGGCATTTCGCTAGCGAGCTAGCAAGCCCCATATAGTCTGGTTACAATGCTTTGAAGTTGTCAGCACAAGTAAGTCATACAGGGGGTGACATTATGCCATTTGGGTGACCCCCCTTTTCAAAAGGTTGGCAGATTGGAGATTCAAGCCCCAGCTAGCCACATGCCGAAGTGTCCTTGGGCAAGACACTGAACCCCAATTTCTCTCAGTGAGCGGGCCGGCGCCTTGCATGGTAGCTTGCCGCCATTGGTGTGTGAATGTATGAATGAGAGGCCGTTGTAAAGTGCTTTTTAAAAACAGCGTTTCTCAAACCTCTCCTCAGGGACCCCCGGCCGCTCCACATTATTTGATCTGTTCCACCACCAGCACACCTCCTGATTCAACTAATGGAGTACAAAGCAATTATGATATGAACTCTGTTCCAGCGTAGCCAGTGTGTGGGTGTGGGTGGGTGGCTGCGTCCAGGGCACGAGAGCTGCCGACAAGAGACTCATAATTGCTTTGTACTTGATTAGTTGAATCAGGTGTGCTGGTGGTGGAACAGACCGAGAAAGGTTTGAGAACCACTGTTTTAAAGGGCAGCCTACAACACGTGGTCTTAGAATTATAAGGTTCTATCTCCGTTTAGAATGATAAGGTTCTATCTCCGTTTAGAATGATAAGGTTCTATTGTAGTGCCGGAGGAAAAAGGAAAGACGTAGGCAACGTAATGATAACTGTTTAATCAAAATAACAACTTGTACTCTCCGTACAGGACCAGGAAATCGATCACCAAAACTCTTGTGTCTAAACAGGAAGTTGCAACGTTAATAATCCTCCCCTCTGCCCCTAGTGCCAGAACTGGTTCCCTCCCACTACACAACCAACAGCAAGAGGAGAACATGAACCCATAATGTAGTCACTACACCAGCCCCCCCAGTGTTCACCTCAATATTGGAAATCCTCACGGCGAGGAGGGCGTATGGCCCGGCCCCTACGATCGTAGGTAAAGTCAGGAGGTGCGGGAGGAGGTGTGACATCGCCCATCACGTCCTCCTGCAGGGAAGGACGGGGGGCAGTGACGACCGGGGGCTCGCGAGCTGCGGGGGGTTGTCGGGGTCGGAGGGGGGAATGGCCAGGGCGCTGCAGGGGAGGTAGGACTGGAGGCCGGCCTCTGCGCGGTGGCAGGGCCAAGTCCAGGGGCAGTTCAAGGTCCAAGTGGGCCGGTTTGAGGCGATCAACGGACACACACTCAGGCCTACCCCCCATGTCAACCATGAAGTTCTTGGCTCCGGCCTCGATGACACGGAAAGGCCCGTCATAAGGAGGACGTAGTGGAGTCCTGTGGCCATCATGACGAATGAAAACGAACCTCGCTGAGTGCAGCTCCGGGGGCACCCTCGAAGTAGGGACACCATGCTGCGTAGTCGGGACCGGGACGAAGGTCCTGGCGCTGTCCAGCAGGGAGGCGCGCTGAGCGGCGGCGGACCAGGGCTCCGTTGACTTGGGAATGAAGTCACCGGGGACCCGCAGCGGCTGTCCAAACACCAGCTCAGCGGACGACGACTGGAGGTCCTCCTTAGGCGCTGTCCTGAGCCCCAGCATGACCCACGGCAGCTTGTCAAGCCAGTTGCTGTCCGTGAGGCTGGCTCGAAGGGCGGCCTTCATGGATCGATGGAAACGCTCACAGAGCCCGTTCGCCTGCGGGTGATAGGCGGTTGTGCGGTGGAGCTTGACCCCCAGATTCTCCGCCACCGCTGCCCACAGCTCTGAAGTAAACTGTGAGCCACGGTCAGAGGAGAGATCAGCAGGGGTGCCGTAGCGGGAGACCCACACCGCGATGAACGCCCGGGCCAGGTCGGGGGCTGTCGTTGAGGAGAGCGGAACTGCCTCCGGCCAGCGAGTCGTCCTGTCCACCATGGTAAAGAGATAGGTGTATCCGTGCGAGGGGGGCAGCGGCCCTACCAGGTCCACGTTTACATGATCGAACCTCCGCTCAGGCACAGAGAACTGCTCCAGGGGGGCCTTGACGTGTCGATGCACCTTGGCGCGCTGGCAGGCGATGCACGTGTCTACCCAGGCCCTCACATCCCTCTTGAGCCCATGCCAGACGAATTTCTCTGACACCAGCCGTGAGGACGGTTTCCTACCAGGGTGAGACAAGCCGTGTATCGCCTCGAAGGCGGGGCGCCTCCAGTTGGCGGGGACCACCGGTCGTGGCTGACCCATGGAGACGTCGCACAGGAGCGTGGCCCCTGCGTCACCGAAAACCACCTCTTCTAGGCGCAGTCCTGTGTCCGACAACTTGAGAGCCTGGACGGCGGGGTCGGCGGCCTGGTCTGCAGCCATGCGCGCGTAGTCCAAACCCAGTTGGACCGCACCAACCACCGCCCTGGAGAGACAATCCGCGACCTGGTTGGACTTCCCAGCAACGTGCTGGATGTCTGTGGTGAACTCGGATATGTAGGCGAGCTGGCGCTGTTGGCGGTCGGACCACGGCTCCGCCACCTTGGACATGGCGTGCGTGAGTGGCTTGTGGTCCACGTAGGCCGTAAACTCGCGGCCCTCCAGTAAAAAACGGAAGTGTCTGACAGCAAGCCACAGCCCGAGGAGCTCCCTGTCGAATGTGCTGTACCTTTGCTCTCTGGGAGACAGCTGGCGGCTGAAGAATGCAAGAGGCTGCCAGGCGTCCCCAACCCACTGTTCGTACACCGCTCCCACAGCAAAGTCAGAGGCGTCCGTGGTGAGAGCAGTGGGTGCCGAGGGCGAGGGGTGGGCCAACATGGCAGCGCGGGCCAGGGCCGCCTTGGTGTCCTGAAAGGCTTTGACACGCTCCGCCGTCCAGTCCACCGGCTGCTTCAGAGTCTTGCCCTTCTGGGCATCGTACAGAGGCCGCAGGATGTGAGCGATGTGGTGGAGGAAGCGATAGTAGAAGGTTACCATCCCGATGAACCCCTTGAGCTCGCTGATTGTGCTGGGGCGCGGGAAAGCAGCGACAGCTTCCACCTTCGAGGGGAGGGGGGTCACCCCCTCTGCGGAGACCCGGTGCCCGAGAAAGTCGATGGTGTTCCGTCCGAACTCACACTTCGCCGGATTGACAATCAGCCCATGTTGGCTGAGCCGTGTGAAAAGGGCCCGGAGGTGGGACAGGTGCTCCTCCTCCGTGGTGCTTGCGACGAGGATGTCATCCAAGTAGACGAAGAGGAATGGTAGGTCCCGGAGCACCGAGTGCATGAGGCGTTGGAAGGTCTGCGCCGCGTTCTTCAGGCCGAACGGCATCCGCAGAAACTCGAAGAGTCCAAATGGCGTGATTACGGCCGTCTTAGGGACGTCCTCGGGGTGCACCGGCACCTGATGGTACCCCCGTACCAGGTCCACTTTGGAGAAGAAGCGTTTGCCTGCCAGGTTCGCTGAAAAGTCCTGGACATGTGGGACCGGGTAGCGGTCAGGCTTGGACGCGTCGTTGAGGCGGCGGTAGTCCCCACATGGGCGCCACCCGCCGTCTGACTTAGGGACGATGTGCAGGGGAGACGCCCAGGGGCTGCTCGAGCGCCGAACGATGCCCACCTGCTCCATATGCGCAAACTCCGCCCTGGCGATGGCCAGCTTCTCCGGGTTGAGGCGCCTGGCCCTGGCGTGGAGGGGAGGCCCCTCGGTCTCGATGTGGTGCTCCACTCCGTGTTTCACCGTGGGCGCGGAGAAGGTGGGCTTGGTAAGGTCGGGGAATTCGGCGAGCAGCCGAAGGTACTGGTCACTTTCGGCGAGCGTATTGGACCACCCGCTGTAGACCGCCTCCCCCTGCGTACAGGCGAAGGAAGCGAAAGTCTGTGAGTTGACCAGGCGCCTGTTCCCCACGTCCACCAACAGGTTGTGGGCGCACAGAAAATCCGCACCAAGGAGGGGAAATGTGACAGCCGCTATGACAAAATCCCACGAAAAGCATTGCCCTCCGAAGCACACGTCCACCGCCCTAGTGCCATAAGAGCAGATAGGTGTGCCGTCCGCGCCTGCCAACTGCGGACCACGCTCCTCCTTCGCCACATCCGATCTCTCTGCCGGAATGATGCTCCACTGGGCACCTGTGTCACAAAGGAAACTGCGACCAGAGGCGGTGTCTCGTATGAAGAGCAGCCTGTTGGTGACGCCAGCGCTCAGGGCCACTACTGAGTGCCGGCCCCGCCGTTTCCCGTCGGTCCGAAGGTGCAGGGTGAGCGGCACCGTTTGGCCTTGGCGCCAAAAGTGGCGTGGTAGAAACAATGGCCCGCAGCGTTACCCTGCTGGCCAGAAGGTCTGGCGTCATCCTTCGCTCTCCTGCGACGGTCGGGTGGCGGGGCGGCCGCGGGAGCGAGCAGGTCGGGGGACCGTTGAGGCATGGCCAAGACGAACCGGTCCGCCTCCCTGGCCAGGGCGCGGGGCTCCATGATGGCGGTGTTGGCCAGCGCCATCCTAACTTGAGCTGGCAATGTGCGCATGAACAGCTCTGTGAAGAGGATCATGGGGTCTTCTGTACCGAGCAGGTTTAGCATCCTCTCCATGCGCGCAGAAGGCCTCTCGTCACCCAAGTCCGACATGGCAAATAGGCGACGCACCCTCTCCGCAGTGGACAGTTCAAATGTCTCTAGAAGCAGGGCCTTGAGGCGCTCATATTTGTTCGTCGTCGGGGGAGCAGACAAAAAACCTACCACTCGAGCTGCGGTGGAGCTGCCCAACATTGCCACAGCATGGTTGTACCGGTCGTCGTCGTCATCGATGTCACTTTTGTTAAAATGTGCCTCTACAATAGCAAACCATGCAGCAGGCGTTGAGTCCCAGAACTCTGGTAGCTTGAGAGTGGGAGTGTGCGCACCACGCGTTACCCTGACAGGGGATGGTGATGGCTGCCGCTGGTTTGAACGTCTTCCTCGCCCGGACATTTTGCAGGATTGTAATGTTCGCTCGCTGGTTTTTGTACACAATTACGTTAACAAAAATCCACGTCGGGGTCACCAGTGTAGTGCCGGAGGAAAAAGGAAAGACGTAGGCAACGTAATGATAACTGTTTAATCAAAATAACAACTTGTACTCTCCGTACAGGACCAGGAAATCGATCACCAAAACTCTTGTGTCTAAACAGGAAGTTGCAACGTTAATAATCCTCCCCTCTGCCCCTAGTGCCAGAACTGGTTCCCTCCCACTACACAACCAACAGCAAGAGGAGAACATGAACCCATAATGTAGTCACTACACTATCTCCGTTTAGAATGATAAGGTTCTATCTCCGTTTAGAATGATAAGGTTCTATCTCTGTTTAGAATGAGAAGGTTCTATCTCTGTTTAGAATGATAAGGTTCTATCTCTGTTTAGAATGATAAGGTTCGATCTCCGTGTAGGGAAGTTCAGAGATATTGAGCGTCAAAGTTTTTACATTCCATTATGTTTTGTGAGATGGAACCTTTGTATTTTATTAATTACTAACTCAAAAATGTCAACATTTAAAAAATAACACCACACAGGCATTAATAAACACCTAATGGATCAGATTATGTAAAAGATAGAACCTTATAATTCTAACGAACAGCCAATCCCGTGACTAGTTCTCTCATCAGCTCACCCACTTCAGCTGTGTCTAACCAACAGGCCCGCGGACCTCCCTTCCTGTGACTGTGTCCCGTTTAATCTCTTCACAGTTACACGTTCACACAATTCAGGAGAATTTGGTGAAAGATTGTGGTGGTTTCTGCCCTCATTGCACTGAGAAATATAGTTCCCAAAACTCCGAACGTTGCCAAGGGAACTAACCCTAAATGTACTGCGGGGTAGGAATATCATCGTAGTAAGTAAGTAAGTAAGTAAAGCTTTGTTTATCACCTTTCATACGAGAAAGCCAGCTCAAAGTGCAAAATCATACTTGATTTGACCACGATATCATCATTATTAAGTCACGGCTTTGAATGCCTCTCAGCCAATCAGAACGCAGTAGAAAATGACATTCAGATTCAGATTCAGATTCAGACAACTTTATTGATCCCACTGGGGGCAATTCCTTTGTAGCTTTACTCCTCATTCAGACACCAACAACATACAACAATACAATGTCGTGTCAAGCACAGTTCAGTAAACAGACAACAAAGTCATTAAAGGCCACCTTTTAGATGTGTAAAAAATAAATAAATAAAAGAAATCCGAAAAATAAAATAATTACTTGACTAAGAACAGTGCATGGTAAGTCTACTTGAAGTGATCACCGTCTGAGTCAGTGGCGGCTGGTGATAAAAATGTTGGGTGGGGCACAGGTTATGGGGGCATGCTCCACGGGGAAGAATATACACTTTAAAATCTGGATTTACAGTCGATTTTAGCATGATAATATAGTATATAATTTAATTATTTTTTATATATAACGTATTAAAGGGCAAACTGCAAACACAACAAAAATATAATGCACAACAACTGACAAATCAACTGGAATAGTCTTTGTTAGCAGAGTAGACCTAATGTTAACAGAATGGACTTATACCCTTTGTCTATCTGTGCAGCGGTAAGGTGTATAATTCTAGCAGTACTGTCCAGACAGTTGTCTTGTTTAGCCATTCAACTAGGCATTATTTATTCAATGGAGAAAGACATGGAACACA
>NC_137692.1:2576183-2628683 GCF_963989245.1 Nansenia antarctica | reverse complement strand
AGAGAGAGAGAGAGAGAGAGAGAGAGAGACAGAGAGGGAGAGAGAGGGAGAGAGAGGGAGAGAGAGGGAGAGAGAGAGAGAGAGAGAGAGAGAGAGAGAGAGAGGGAGAGGGAGAGGGAGAGGGAGAGGGAGAGAGGGAGAGAGAGAGAGAGAGAGAGGGAGAGAGGGA
The DNA here is from genome assembly GCF_963989245.1 of Nansenia antarctica. Lineage (NCBI taxonomy): Eukaryota > Metazoa > Chordata > Actinopteri > Argentiniformes > Microstomatidae > Nansenia > Nansenia antarctica. Next base: position 2,628,514 of record NC_137692.1, on the reverse strand, counting down.
GAGAGGGAGAGAGAGAGAGAGAGAGAGAGAGAGAGAGAGAGAGAGAGAGAGAGAGAGAGAGGGAGAGAGGAGGAGGGAGAGAGGAGAGAGAGAGAGAGAGAGAGAGAAGAGAGAGAGAGAGAGAGAGAGAGAGAGAGAGAGAGAGAGAGAGAGAGAGAGAGACAGAGACAGAGACAGAGACAGAGAGAGAGGGGGGGGGGAGAGAGAGAGAGAGACAGAGACAGAGAGAGAGAGAGACAGGAGAGAGAGAGAGACAGAGAGAGAGAGGGGAGAGAGAGGGGGGGGGGGGGGGAGAGGAGAGAGGGAGGGAGGGCAGAGAGGGAGATGATTCCATACTATCATCATTCCACTGAGGTGATGCTTTTTCTTCCCCTGTCAATCTATCTCTAGAGTCAAAGGCTCAGCGAGAGGGCAGGGGACATTAGAGAGAGGATGGGCGGGGGGGGGGGATTCATGTGGCCATTACATCTTCGCATCTTTACCCTTTGCAGCCTTTTTTTTGTATTTCTAAATTCCATCTTCGAATGGAACCTGCTGTTTTGTTGTTCCTGCGTGGGGATATGGTGGAGAACTTGCCAAAAAAATTCACAACAGCCTGAGGTGACTGATATCCTGCCATTTTGTTTATTCATATCGTGACCTTTCCTTCCAGGGTCCAAAAGCAATGTGGGTCGCAAGTGTGTAGGAGAGACGGATGTAGGTAGTAAGTCGTTAAAAAAGGATAGAGGGGAGGGAGGGGAAAGGAGGGATATGGGAAAGACAACAGAGACAATATATACAGAGATGAGAAAGAAAAGAGAAAGAAAAGAGGAGGGCAGTGTTGAAGAAAACTCTTTATGGCTTCTCACACGTTGTCCATCCTCATCAGGCTGTGAGGTTGTACCCATTCATCAGGGTGGATATGAATACACAGAATGGCAGGATATCATATCAGTCACCTCAGTCTGTTGTGAATTATTTGGCAAGATCTCCACCATATCCCCACGCAGGAAAATCAAAAACAGCTGGTTCGAATCGAAGATGGAATTTAGAAAATACAAAAAAGGCTGCAAAGGGTAAAGATTGCGAAGATGTAATGGCCATATGAATCCCTCCCCCTCCTCCCCCTCCTCCCTCTCCTCTCTCTAATGTCCCTGCCTCTAGCTGTGAGCCTTTGACTCTAGAGATAGATTGACAGGGGAAGAAAAAGCATCACCTCAGTAGAATGATGATAGTATGGAATCATATCTCTCTCTCTCTGTCTCTCTCTTTCTCTCTCCCTCTCCCTCTCTCTCTCTGACTCTCTCTCTCTCTCTCTACCTTTCCTTCCAGGTCCAAAAGCAATGTGGTCGCAAGTGTGTAGGAGAGACGGATGTAGGTAGTAAGTCGTTAAGAAAGGGTAGAGGGAGGGAGGGAGGGAAGGGATTATGGGGAAAGACAACAGAGACAATAGATACAATAGAGATGAGAAAGAAAAGAGAGAGAAAAGAGGAGGCAGTGCAGAAGTAAAACTCTCTATGGCTTCTACACGTTGTCCATCATCATGTTAGTGAGGTTGGACCATTATGGATCACGTTCCCCCTAACATGACGATCGATTGCGACGTCGTCGCCAATGTTATTCCAATCGGTTTGTTATTTATGTGCCGAATTATTCCCTTGTCCCGTTCGGGGACATTGTGACTGGTAGTCCATCACTTAGACACCTTCACTGTTGTTCTTAATGTGAGGTAAACGCAGAGTAACAACTTATCTTCTAGTCTCCGGGTGGAATTCAAACAAGGTGCTGTTTGCATACCGACACACGCACGCACGCACGCACACACACACACACACGCAGACACATATGGATGGATGCACACACACACACACACACACACACACACACACACAGAGACACAGACACACACACACACACACACACACACAAACAGACACACGCACGTACGCACGCACACACAGACACAGACACACACAGACACACGCATGCACGCGCACACACACACACACACACACACACAAACAGACCTTACACCTCGTCTCTCTCTCCCTCTCCCCTCCTTTTATCTCTCTCTCTGCCTACAGAGCTGGAGGCTCAGCTGTCTTCGTTCCGGGCCGTTCTAGAGAGGAGTGTGTTGTGTTGTTTCTCCTCCTATCAGTGTCCTCTCTACAGCAGAGCCTCCGTCCCTGCCTGCCAATCACACACTGCTGCTGGCCTCCGGGCACGAACACACACACACATCAAAACACTGTTGGAAACAACCGGCAGCTACTACAAGACAGCTTACAGGGGGCGGCTCAGGGGGCGGCTGTGTCTCAGGAGGTAGAGGCTGTGTCTCAGGAGGTAGAGGGCTGTGTCTCAGGAGGTAGAGGCTGTGTCTCAGGAGGTAGAGGCTGTGTCTCAGGAGGTAGAGGCTGTGTCTCAGGAGGTAGAGGCTGTGTCTCAGGAGGGTAGAGGCTGTGTCTCAGGAGGTAGAGGCTGTGTCTCAGGAGGTAGAGGCGTGTCTCAGGAGGTAGAGGCTGTGTCTCAGGAGGTAGAGGCTGTGTCTCAGGAGGTAGAGGCTGTGGCTCAGGAGGGTAGAGGCTGTGTCTCAGGAGGTAGAGATGTGTCTCAGGAGGTAGAGGCTGTGTCTCAGGAGGGTAGAGGCTGTGTCTCAGGAGGTAGAGGCTGTGGTTCAGGAGGTAGAGGCTGTGTCTCAGGAGGTAGAGGCTGTGGCCCAGGAGGTAGAGGCTGTGTCTCAGGAGGTAGAGGCTGTGTCTCAGGAGGTAGAGGCTGTGTCTCAGGAGGGTAGAGGCTGTGTCTCAGGAGGTAGAGGATGTGTCTCAGGAGGTAGAGGCTGTGGTCTCAGGAGGTAGAGGCTGTGTCTCAGGAGGTAGAGGCTGTGTCTCAGGAGGGTAGAGGCTGTGTCTCAGGAGGTAGAGGCTGTGTCTCAGGAGGTAGAGGCTGTGTCTCAGGAGGTAGAGGCTGTGTCTCAGGAGGTAGAGGTCTGTGTCTCAGGAGGTAGGGGTGTGTCCTCAGGAGGTAGAGGCTGTGTCTCAGGAGGGTAAGGAGGCTGGTGGGTCTCAGGAGGTAGAGGCTGTGTCTCAGGAGGTAGAGGCTGTGTCTCAGGAGGTAGAGGCTGTGTCTCAGGAGGTAGAGGCTGTGTCTCAGGAGGTAGAGGCTGTGTCTCAGGAGGTAGAGGCTGTGTCTCAGGAGGTAGAGGCTGTGTCTCAGGAGGTAGAGGCTGTGTCTCAGGAGGTAGAGGCTGTGTCTCAGGAGGTAGAGGCTGTGTCTCAGGAGGTAGAGGTTGTGTCTCAGGAGGTAGAGCCGCCGTCTAATGATCGCAACGTTGGCAGATCGGCGGTTCGAGCTGGCCACATGTCGAAGTGTCCTTGGGCAAGACACTGAACCCCAAATTGCTCCCAGTGAGCGGGCCGGCACCTTGCATGGTAGCTTGCTGCCATTGGTGTGTGAATGTGTGTGTGAATGGGTGAATGAGAGGCCGTTGTAAAGCGCTTTGGATAAAGGCGCTATATAAGTCAGACCATTTACCACTTATTTACTACAAGACACTGAACATCCTGTGGATCCTTTAAATAGGGGGATGAGGATAGAGGGCTGACTGTCAACGTGTAGGGTTCTTGGGTAAGATAAACACTTATCTGGTTGTGTGATGCTATCAATAATGTTCGATCACTTTCGCATAATCGGGATGATTCAAAAATAGCTTCTAATGTTAATTCCATCACAAAATAAGGTAGACTTTTATGAACACGTTCGTGAAGCTGACTTGGCAGAACATAGAACAACCTCTTCTAGCAGGATGAGATATGGTTCAGGGCAGGCAAATTAAACACACACATCTGTCTAACAACGTGTTTATGACTATGGCCTTTACCCTGTACCAGCTCAGGGAATACATGGAGCTCTAGACTACTTCTACTACTGGTTCATGTATCTAGACATCCTTTGTGTTGTGTTTCTCATATCAGTAATATCAGCGAAAAACACATGGACAAACCTTTATAAATAATGCTGAAATCTGCATAATCGCATACAAAACCCCCCATCTTTGAGCACTTTGAGCTGCAACGTTTGCAGGAAAAGTGCTATACAAATGAAAGTTATTATTATTATTATTATTATTATTATCTGATTAATAATGTATGTTTTTTTATGCTTACTCTAAACTTTTTGTTCTTTCTGCATGCAGAGACAGTCCAACATAGTTGACTTGTATTCCTTCCCCCCCTATGAATTTCTAGACTGGGTTTTCAGTTTTGAATATGTAGGCGAGACACGGTGTGCTTGTCCCCAGGCCCCTTCAGGACTTCCTCTCGTTGAGCATATGTGCACTTGGACACTGACGTATTGACAGGAGCAGAGCATGCTTGCTAGGAGGCTCAGGGCTGACAGTCTGTCTCCTTACGTAACCATGGCAGCGAGGTGGGGAGGTTTGTAAGCTAACAGGCCGCACGGACGCCAGCCGCTGTTGTTCTCTAGCGGGAAACGGACGAATGTAATGAAGCGTTACGGAACGAGAAGCCGTGGTATATCGTGGATATCTGCAAAGCTAGCCGGGTGGTTAGGCACGATGCTTTCATACAACGGTTACCACATTTATCTGTCAATATTTCGCAAAAGAAAGACAAGACAAACTTGTAAATAATGTATTTTAATGGGACTGGGTTTTATTGTAAGTGTATTCATCCGCTGAACAGTTGTTTATCGGTTGCTAAGCAACGGTAAGAATGTAACTTCGATAACGGTAATATTATACAAACGCGGAGTAATATGAAAAGATGTGTCAACATTCCATTTAGCCGTGCGTATGTCATGGATATCGACACGACTGGAACGCAAACTGACCAATAGAGACAATGGACCAAACTGACCAATAGAGACAATGGACCAAACTGACCAATAGAGACAATGGACCAAACTGACCAATAGAGACAATGGACCAAACTGACCAATAGAGGCAATGGACCAAACTGACCAATAGAGACAATGGACCAAACTGACCAATAGAGACAATGGACCAAACTGACCAATAGAGACAGTGGACCAAACTGATCAATAGAGACAATGGACCAAACTGACCAATAGAGACAATGGACCAAACTGACCAATAGAGGCAATGGACCGGATCTATCCGTTGTATAACACACTTTGAATGGACTCTGTAGGACTTACTGATCCAACCAACAAATTTATGGAACGGATTTATGGAAATCATAAATATCTTCCACAGCCGGTTATCAGCCGGGGGGGAGGAGAGAGGAGAGAGGAGAGAGGAGAGAGGAGAGAGGAGAGAGGAGAGAGGAGAGAGGAGAGAGGAGAGAGGAGAGAGGAGAGAGGAGAGAGGAGAGAGGAAGCGCTGGAACAACGTGTCAAACAACCTTGCGTGATGACGCTTATTAAACGAGACAATTGCCTCAACGACTTGTGACAGCCTATGACAAGAGTTTGTCATAAGTTGTTACACATGTTAAGTATAGCTACTGGAGCTGTGACACTGAACACATGATGTCAATATGGACATATTGAAGGAGCACACAATCGTGTGACTAAATTCTCAATCTAGATTTATATGTGGGTGGTTGAGTGTTTTATATCAGCATGTGTGGAGAAGATGGTAATGAAATCAAAGTGTGAAGTGCAGTTTTATGCAGGCAGGTTATGAATGTCCCTGTCCTGTCCTACCCTGAGGATTCTATTACCCCATCAAATATACATGTTTATAAGACCACATTTAACATTCTGGGCCCCGAATTTTTTGCCACAGCTGCATTTCTAACAAGCAACAAAGTTTCTTCCTTTTTTGGTCTGGCCTATTTTTCTGGCTGACTTCATTAATTATTGATCGATAATGAGATCAGGCCGCTACAAAGCCATAACCCATTACCCAAATAAGTTGCTATCTAGACGTTTATACACTGGTCACCCTGTGTTTGTTGTCATTTAGACATGATTAACGAATGTAATTACCATACGATAAAGCACCTCATAGTGTCAACACAAAGAAGCTCAACATCATTCAGGCTCTGGTAATGCTACGCTAACGCTAACGCTATAAAGCTATTATTAACGGAAGGCCTCTTCGGTGACAGCTCAACACTTTGCCTTTAAAAGTGGCCTGAAACCACATTATAATACACATTATAACCCATAAAGGCTAACGCCTCGACATTTGTATTCCGATAATGGTCTCTAAATAAAATAAAAACAGGCTGTATTCTACGGCAACAGCAAGGAAAGTGCCTCCACACAAATAAATATGTATTTCCGAGTCGTTTATCTCCGGGAAGTGTCAGGGAATATGAATAAGGTTCCGTAGGGCTCTCCAGAGAGAGAGAGAGAGAGAGAGAGAGGGGCTTTATGTTATCTGGTCTTAGCAGTGTGACCGTCCGGGGATATCTAACCAGGCTGCCTGGATTCCATTAGGCGCTGGCCACGTCTCTGCATACGGGTCCAGCCTGCAGATGACAGAACTACAGTTATGACACATGAGCCGCCGTCTGTAGTACAGGAGGTGTAGGAGCACACCTTACCCTGCTGACCTGCTGCTGCTGGGAGATTAGCTACGGGGTCGGACTCCTCTTCTCTCAATCTCTCTCTCTCTCTCTCTCTCTCTCTCTCTCTCTCTCAATCTCTCTCTCTCAATCTCTCTCTCCCTCTCTCTCCCTCTCTCTATCTCTCTCTCCCTCTCTGTCTCTCTCTCTCTCTCTCTCTCTCTCTCTGTCAATTTCTCTCTCCCTCTCTCATTCTTTCAATCTCCCTGTCTCTCAATCTCTCTCTCTCTCACCCTCTCTCTCTCTCTCTAACTCTCTCTCTCCCTCTCCCTCTCTCCCTCTCCCTCTCTCTCTCTCTAACTCTCTCTCTCCCTCTCTCCCTCTCCCTCTCCCTCTCTCTCTCTCTAACTCTCTCTCTCCCTCTCCCTCTCCCTCTCTCCCTCTCCCTCTCTCCCTCTCCCCCTCTCCCTCTCCCTCTCCCTCTCTCAATCTCTCCCTCTCCCTCTCTCTCTCTCAATCTCTCTCTCCCCCTCTCTCTCTCTCTCTCCCTCTCTCTCTCTCTCTCTCCCTCTCTCTCTCTCCCTCTCCCTCTACCTCTCTCTCTCTCTCTCTAACTCTCTCTCTCCCTCTCCCTCTCCCTCTCTCTCTCGCTCTCTCTCTCTAACTCTCTCTCTCCCTCTCCCTCTCTCCCTCTCCCTCTCCCTCTCCCTCTCCCTCTCCCTCTCCCTCTCTCTCTCTCTCTCTCTCTCTCAGGATAGTGCTGGAACATGAGTTCATAATAATAATGTTTTATTTGGTCTTTTTTGCTCTAGGCACAGGGTCAGCCATAGACGGGTTATACATGTTACAAATGCCATAGGTGTCATATTTCTCTTCTCTAAAATAACCTTGGACAGGTCACTCAATCAGAGGATGGCTTGGACACCCCTTGTTTCCAAAAACAAACTCATTTGCCGTGTTCATCTCTTACAAACCTTCTCAGTCTTTGAGTACAATGTCAGTGACCTTTCCATTGGATTCCTGGTGTCAAAATGATATGAAAAAGTGGATTAATTTGTCTTTGTAGGTTGTCCGGTTCAGGAGTTATGAAAATCGGCGTTTTTGGACATCAATTCAAGATGTCCGCCAAACGAACCCCATGGGACATTACAGTAGTTACCTTGGCAACATGAAGAAATCTTAACTAGACACCGTTAGGGTCTTAAAAAGACAGGTTACAACTAGGTAACTACATCTCACCAAACCCTTAGACTGGTATTACTGTGATGAAGCTATCTTGAATATACTCTGCATCATGCTAAAGAGCGTTTTTTTAAAAAGCAGGTCAAGTGAATAATGACAGTGTAGATGGAGGGTGATCCTTGTTAACAGCAGTGGCCCCGGGAGGTCAGAGATAGTTACAATGTGAGCTGCTCTGTCATTTACCCCTGGGTCTCTAGTGGGAGCGCATAGAAGACGTTTTAACATCTTAGAGCCCTGTTGATACCCTTGGGGCGGCTTTGGGGCGGCTGTGGCGCAGGAGGTAGAGTCGCCGTCTAATGATCACAAGGTTGGCAGATCAGCGGTTCGAGACCCGGCTGGCCACATGTCGAAGTGTCCTTGGGCAAGACACTGAACCCCAAAATTGCTCCCAGTGAGCGGGCCGGCCGGCGCCTTGCATGGCAGCTTGCCGCCATTGGTGTGTGAATGTGTGTGTGAATGGGTGAATGAGAGGCCGTTGTAGAGCGCTTTGGAGCAGCAAAAAAGGCGCGATAAAAGTGCAGTCCATTTACCAAGTTGGCGTTTTGGTGCAAGGTCTGTTCAGCCATGTCTGAACTTTGCTGATGTGACCTTCTCTATAACGGATGTTTGAGGCGCTGGTGGAAAGCCAGTGAGAAGTACAGAAAGACTGTGTAAGGTAGGGAGATGAGAGGGATAGGGAAATAGGTATTCTGCTGATGAGAAGATGGATAGCAGTCACTACGCGTTAAGGCAGAGGTTGTACATAGTTTCCCTTTCAAAAACATTTTTTATTGTATTTTATCTTTACCTTTTCTTTTGACTGTTTTCCCCTCCTTTTATATTCATTTTATGTTTTTATTATATTCACTTTATGTTTTTATCCCTGTTGTAAAGCACTTTGAGCTGCATTTCTTGTATGAAAGGTGGATATATAAATAAAGCTAGCTAGCTAGCTAGAATTACTGCACTGGTATCTGTGACTGGCTCTATGGTAAGTTATGAGGTAGGGTTAGGGATATAGGCTTTTTAAAGAAAACCTTTCAGCACTGTAACCCATGAGGGCATCTAAACAAACCTGAAATAACATACCGCATAACATATTCATATAGTTGTCATTGTCTCCTGTGTTAGCATCCCTGAGACATACACAACATCAATTCAGCTCTGAGATCAAACACCTGAATAATGGATGCAACGCTCAGGAAATAGGATTAGTTACCCTGATAACACCCAGTTACAGACTGTGGCAATGCTATTACGTCTGTGTGAACACACATAAACCATAAACACACACACACACACACACACCACTGCCCTACTGTTATCACCTGGATTGGTGTGCCCTGTTTCTCTCTCTCTCTCTCTAGCATTCTCTCTCTCTCTCTCTCTCTCTCTCTCTCTCTCTCTCTCTCTAGCACTCTCTCTCTCTAGCATTCTCTCTCTCTCTCTCTAGCATTCTCTCTCTCTCTCTCTGTCTCGCTCTCTCTCTCTTTCCCTCTCCCTCCCTCCCTCCCTCTCTCTCTCTCTCTCATACACACAAACATACACAGACACACACACTCACACACAGACACACACACACACACACACACACAGACACACACACACACACACACACACACACACACGCACATGCACACACAGAGGCTGCTGTGTGGTGGAGCCAGTGATGTGTGTGTGTGTGTGTGTGTGCCAGTGATGTGTGGGTGGGTGTGTGTGTGCCAGTGATGTGTGTGTGTGTGTGTGTGTGTGTGGGTGTGTGCCAGTGATGTGTGTGTGTGTGTGCCAGTGATGTGTGTGTGTGTGTGTGTGTGTGTGTGTGTGTGTGCCAGTGATGTGTGGGTGTTCATTCATGCTGGGCTGTGGCAGCTTAGACTGTCTCAGAGTTTCACGGTTCCTCCCGGCTCAGACAAACACAATGTGTGGCCTGTTAGGCTTACCCCACTGCAGTATACACACTCACCAACCCTTCAGAGGCAGCCTCGGAACATCTCTACCTCCCTCACACTCACACCCACACTAATAATAATGTTGCCCTTTCACATAGCGTTAGCCTCATAGCATAATTGCCTCAGTCGTGCTTCACTTGTGGTCAGCCGAGCCATCTTTGTATGTAGTGTCAAAAATGCCAAAGAGATGACTTGGGCAGATAGTGATTTTGGAATGTAACAAGTATTCTGATAGGCTGATGGCATAGTAGGCAATAATGCCCAGTGAATGAGCAGTGTTAGGAGAGTAGAGTTAGGCAGATAGCGGGCATTCTCCATTATACAGACTTGCTTTTTGTGCATTTGTGGCCTAAAACAGCCTGCTTGTGGATAGAGATGGGAAATTAGTTTGACATTAATGGAAAAAGTTTTTTGGCAACAATACTATATTAACAATAGAAGAGCCGTGAGGGGTCACAGTGACCCTTGTGAGTGAAAAGAAAATTCTATCTTTGCACTCGATCAAATTTCAGGACCCTCCTTTCATGACTTTTCCTAGATATGTGCATTCTACCACCCAGTATCCTTACATTTTCAAAATCACTTCAGTATAAATAGTATAAATATAAAGTATAGTATAAAGCTGTTTTGCAGTTTTTCTGTGTAGAAGGCAGGCTAAAAAAAGAAGCGCCCTCTAGTGATCTCTGTGTGTAAATAGACGATTTACATTCTAAAAAGGGGGTCTATTTGACCCCCAAGGCGGCTCTACTAGTAGGTAAAATAGGCGCGGCTATTACGTCTCCTGCTACGGTTGTAGTGTTAAGTACGATTATGTTAGTTCCATATCACTCTTAAGCATACAATAAGTCCAAGTCAAACCCTCCAAAATATCCTACATCACTGAATGACACAAGTTTCCCTCCAGAGGTTGCTTGTTTGGTACCTGGACGAGGGAGGAAGCTGTTCGCTCATCCAGGAAATAGAGAGCAGCCATGTGGTTTACAGAGGAGACGTTCTCTGCCAGGCGTCCATTACACCAGAGACTGAACCCGCTGTCTGTTCAGCGGCCCGTTCGCCAAGAGAAATAATGTTCCTTTATTGCTTTTTCTAACTTTTGACATAAGCTTATATAATACAATGACATACTCGAATCTACACTTACTTTACAATCGTTGACTGTTCAATGTGTGTGTGTGTGTGTGTGTGTGTGCATGTGTGTCTATGTGTGTGTGCGTGTGCGTGCATGTGCATGAGTGAACGGTGTGTGTGTGTGTCTATGTGTGTGTGTGTGTGTGTGTGCGTGCGCGTGCGTGAGTGAACGGGAGAGATAATGAACGATGCCTTGACTTGATTAAACGGCTAATCGTCAGCCTGTCTCCCGGCCGGATGTTTATCGGCAGGCACTTAAAAAAGATGCATGTGCAGGTGCACGCCCGTTCACACCACCGCAACCACACACACACACCACCACAACCACACACACACCACCACAACCACACACACACTCCACCACAACACACTCGCCCAAACACACACAAACACCAAACCATAAACATTCTAACACACTCCGACGTGATTGAGCTCCCCCCTGTAATGAGCATCTAACGGTAATTTAGGGCGCCGCTAAATTTTATCTCTCGCGCCCATATTGATGTCGGCAGATAGCGCATGACGAATGTTCGCAAATCAACGCAGCGGTAGATTGCCTCTCCGGTCAGATAAATCACCAGACGGTACTGGTCACAGGACCCCCCCCCCCCCTCCTCCTCCTCCTCCTCCCCCTCCTCCTCCTCCTCCTAGTCTCTGCCGCTTCCTCCTCTCCTGCCTCATATTTCATGTCAGAGTTTTTTTTTAGCACAGGGATCTAATTGATTTCACGTCCACTTTTTCCTGCTGATGTGGCTGTTTACTTTATTTACGACCTGCATAAAGTTGTCTGTCCAGCAGAGTGGCAGTGGGGGAAAGGCGGGGTGTGTGTGCGACCTCGGGCCTAGCAGTACGACGATGAGGATGATGATGATGATGATGCAGAGAGCGTATACCTTTATGAGGCCTGGCCATAACCGCACAGTAGAGACGGTGAGCAATAGAGCTGTCGTTCCTCCTCTTGACCTTCAAACAGCCACATCATCTTGTCGGTTGCCTAAACAATAAAACACAAACTACAGACATCGCAACCCCGTCTCAAGTTCTTGTCACGTCATTATTTCATTCTAACTACGAGTGAATGTGATTTACGGAAATTGAGCTTGCGGATTTGGACCGTGGACCATGGCATAATGTTTCATATGAGCTAATAATGTTTCATATGAGCTAATAATGTTTCATATGAGCTAATAATGTTTCATATGAGCTAATAATGTTTCATATGAGCTAATAATGTTTCATATGAGCTAATAATGTTTCATATGAGCTAGGGCAAAACCACAAAGAATATGTGAGTATAGTTGTTGTGAATATGGTTGTTGTGAATAAGGTTGTTGTGAATGGCGCAAAATGGTAAATGGAATGACTTATATAGCACCTTTATCCAAAGTGCTTTACAACGGCCTCTCATTCACCCGTTCACACACACATCCACACACCAATGGCGGCAAGCTACCATGCAAGGCGCCGACCCGCTCACTGGGAGCAACCCCAGCAATTTGGGGTTCAGTATCTTGCCCAAGGACACTTCGACATTTGGCCAGCCAGGGCTCGAACCGCTGATCTGCTAACCTTGCGATCATTAGACGGCGGCTCTCCCTCCTGAGACACAGCCTCCCCCGCAAAAAAGGTCCAGCATTAGAGTGCTGATCAGAAATCTGAGCTGTGCTACACTAGGGCTTGCAGTGAAATGACGAGTGTTATTGTAGAAGTGACTAGTGTTATGGTAGAAATGACTAGTGTTATGGTAGTAATGACTAGTGTTATGGTAGAAATGACTAGTGTTATGGTAGTAATGACTAGTGTTATGGTAGAAGTGACTAGTGTTATGGTAGTAATGACTAGTGTTATGGTAGAAGTGACTAGTGTTATGGTAGTAATGACTAGTGTTATGATAGTAGTGACTAGTGTTATGGTAGTAATGACTAGTGTTATGGTAGAAATGACTAGTGTTATGGTAGAAGTGACTAGTGTTATGGTAGTATTGACTAGTGTTATGGTAGTAATGACTAGTGTTATGGTAGAAATCACTAGTGTTATGGTAGTAATGACTAGTGTTATGGTAGTAATGACTAGTGTTATGGTAGAAATGACTAGTGTTATGGTAGAAGTGACTAGTGTTATGGTAGAAATGACTAGTGTTATGGTAGAAGTGACTAGTGTTATGGTAGAAGTGACTAGTGTTATGGTAGAAATGACTAGTGTTATGGTAGTAATGACTAGTGTTATGGTAGTAATGACTAGTGTTATGGTAGTAATGACTAGTGTTATGGTAGTAATGACTAGTGTTATGGTAGAAATGACTAGTGTTATGGTAGTAATGACTAGTGTTATGGTAGAAATGACTAGTGTTATGGTAGAAGTGACTAGTGTTATGGTAGAAATGACTAGTGTTATGGTAGAAATGACTAGTGTTATGGTAGTAATGACTAGTGTTATGGTAGAAGTGACTAGTGTTATGGTAGAAGTGACTAGTGTTATGGTAGAAGTGACTAGTGTTATGATAGTAATGACTAGTGTTATGGTAGAAGTGACTAGTGTTATGGTAGTAATGACTAGTGTTATGGTAGTAATGACTAGTGTTATGGTAGAAGTGACTAGTGTTATGGTAGAAATGACTAGTGTTATGGTAGTAATGACTAGTGTTATGGTAGAAGTGACTAGTGTTATGGTAGAAATGACTAGTGTTATGGTAGTAATGACTAGTGTTATGGTAGAAATGACTAGTGTTATGGTAGTAATGACTAGTGTTATGGTAGAAGTGACTAGTGTTATGGTAGTAATGACTAGTGTTATGGTAGAAGTGACTAGTGTTATGGTAGTAATGACTAGTGTTATGATAGTAGTGACTAGTGTTATGGTAGTAATGACTAGTGTTATGGTAGAAATGACTAGTGTTATGGTAGAAGTGACTAGTGTTATGGTAGTATTGACTAGTGTTATGGTAGTAATGACTAGTGTTATGGTAGAAATCACTAGTGTTATGGTAGTAATGACTAGTGTTATGGTAGTAATGACTAGTGTTATGGTAGAAATGACTAGTGTTATGGTAGAAGTGACTAGTGTTATGGTAGAAATGACTAGTGTTATGGTAGAAGTGACTAGTGTTATGGTAGAAGTGACTAGTGTTATGGTAGAAATGACTAGTGTTATGGTAGTAATGACTAGTGTTATGGTAGTAATGACTAGTGTTATGGTAGTAATGACTAGTGTTATGGTAGTAATGACTAGTGTTATGGTAGAAATGACTAGTGTTATGGTAGTAATGACTAGTGTTATGGTAGAAATGACTAGTGTTATGGTAGAAGTGACTAGTGTTATGGTAGAAATGACTAGTGTTATGGTAGAAATGACTAGTGTTATGGTAGTAATGACTAGTGTTATGGTAGAAGTGACTAGTGTTATGGTAGAAGTGACTAGTGTTATGGTAGTAATGACTAGTGTTATGGTAGAAGTGACTAGTGTTATGATAGTAATGACTAGTGTTATGGTAGAAGTGACTAGTGTTATGGTAGTAATGACTAGTGTTATGGTAGTAATGACTAGTGTTATGGTAGAAGTGACTAGTGTTATGGTAGTAATGACTAGTGTTATGGTAGAAGTGACTAGTGTTATGGTAGAAGTGACTAGTGTTATGGTAGAAATGACTAGTGTTATGGTAGTAATGACTAGTGTTATGGTAGTAATGACTAGTGTTATGGTAGAAGTGACTAGTGTTATGGTAGAAGTGACTAGTGTTATGGTAGTAATGACTAGTGTTATGGTAGAAGTGACTAGTGTTATGGTAGAAATGACTAGTGTTATGGTAGTAATGACTAGTGTTATGGTAGTAATGACTAGTGTTATGGTAGAAATGACTAGTGTTATGGTAGTAATGACTAGTGTTATGGTAGAAGTGACTAGTGTTATGGTAGAAGTGACTAGTGTTATGGTAGAAAGGGTTCTCAATAGAGCAGCATGTCAGTTTGGAGAGGCCTGCCAGAGGGTTCATAAAGATATTCTCCATAACTCCTTGAATTGACTTCCTGACATCCTGACCTCCTGTGTAATTTTCAAGTCCACTACAGTTAATTTCCCTCTGCCACCATAGTCGCCCTGCTCTGGTGGTTACCACGGTTACCACGGCGGTCCGGCTCAGCTGCTCCGTCTAACAGAAAGGGAAGGCTTGCTTCTCACACCTCTCAGACAGGTGTCCCTACTTTAACAGCACACTGCGCAACACCACACAAAACATTTCAATGTCCTTCTTTAGGAAGGATGGGTGAGAGAGAGAGAGAAGGGATGACACGCAGGATATGTCTGCAGCCGGAATGGAACCGGGAACCCTGCAGGTTACATGGTCAACACTTAACCCGCTACACCACCTAAGCACCCCGAAATTATCTGCTAATCACAGTTTAATACGACGACAATAATAAATGCAACGAATCGCATCAGTCTGTGGTTCTGTAGTTCTGTAGTTCTCAAACGACGTCTGCAAGGACTATCTCCATAGGTATTACAAGGACTCTGTACATAGGTATTACAAGGACTATGTACATAGGTATTACAAGGACTATGTACATAGGTATTACAAGGACTATCTCCATAGGTATTACAAGGACTATCTCCATAGGTATTTCACTCTACTATAATTGGGTGTAAGTGATTTGTCCATCGTCACCATGGCTGGCAGCATGTCCCCTATTGTAATGGGCTCAGCATGGATTCTGTGACACGGCATTACTGAGTGTCAGAGCACAATTTATCTCTTTCTCCTCACCTGGAGCAAAGCTCATTTCACTAGAAAATTGGCCCTGCTTCTCAATTTCCCCCTCCCCCCCGCTCCCCGCTCCTCCCCCCCCCTCTCTCTCTCTCTCTCTCTCTCTCTCTCACTAAGTTCAATGGTTATTGTAGCACAGTGAGTAGAGATACAATTACCTAGGGGGAATCTGTACATGCCAGTATATCTGTACATGCCAGTACATCTGAGCCAACATACTAATTCTCCAGACGCAGAAGTACAGACGCTGAAAGAGATGAATCGTTGCTTCATTTCGGTTTAACTCGATTTGTGAATCTGCTACCAAAGTGGCAATCATCGTCATTAGAAACCGAAAATTCCATGTTGTGGGACAAAAGCAAAGCTCTAGCATATCAAACATGGGGAGTTTAAAGAAAGTACATTTTAATTGGAAACTGGAACCATCTCCCTTTCCTCGTATCTCAAACATATTGCAACCGAATCTCTCTGCAACAGACTCACTTACCTGATTACCACAGACAAGCTGTTGGAAACGCTTTTGCTTGTGGAATTGATGTAGCTACACGGTTGCCTGGTTCCCCGTGAACACTTCCCTGGTCAGCGTTTAACACTAGAGCGGCCGTGGGTGGGGTCATTAACACTAGAACAGCCGTGGGTGGGGTCATTAACACTAGAACAGCCGTGGGTGGGGTCATTAACACTAGAACAGCCGTGGGAGGGGTCATTAACACTAGAACAGCCGTGGGTGGGGTCATTAACACCAGAACAGCCATGAGGGGTCATTTTGACCCCTCTGAGTAAAGTAATGTTTTATATCTTTGCACTCCATCAAATTTCAGGACCCTCCTTTCATGACTTTTCCTGGTTCTACCACACAGTATCCTTACATTTTCAAAATCACATCAGGGTAAGCTAGTATAAAGTTATTTTGCTGTTTTTCTGTGTAGGAGGCAGGCTAGTTTACAAGCGGCCAACTAGTGGTCGTTGTGTGTAAATAGCAGCTTGAGCATTGTTAAGAGGGGGTTAATCCTCGACATCTCACTCCATCCCCCTCCTTTGACCCTTGTTCGAGCCCTCAGGTGGACACCCAGGTTCCTGGCACCGCACCAATCCGTTACCCGCTGTAGATACGTCTCGTACCGCACCGTGTTTGTCCCGGGCCGCCCCCATCGTGGCAGTTGGAAATCTATTTCGGCTGCCATCTTTTCTTGGAATACACCGAGCTCTCACCAGATGGCACCGGTATTGAGACCTGCAACAGCAGTGTGGGTGTCAGTGAGGTCAGTATCTACCCACCATGGATCTCCTGATATGCACACGGACGGGCTCCCAGTGAACACGTCAAAGACCACCAAAGCACCCGGAGGGCGTGAAGGTGTTTCCACAGGAGTTTAGAGCATGCTAGAGTTTGTAATGCAGTGACATAGATTGTTATGTGGGAACTTCATGAGTGTTCCCTTATTAGAATCTTTACATTTACATTTTTCCTTTTTTGGCATTTAGCAGACGCCTTATTCCAAAGCGACTTACAATCAATACATTTGACTGAGGAAGTGAATCATCAATTCACCAGTTCTAGCAGGAGGCGTAATGTAGCTCAGGCCCGGGGCGGGGCCACTGGCAGTCGTCGTGAAGAAGTCACTTTATTTTTTATTTTTTATCTATTATAGACACTGGATAGACAGTACAAGAGGCTGACAGTGCATTCAACATAGGTGTCACAACATCCTTCTTCATAAATTCCAATAAACTAAATGTACTCTTTAAGTCGTGTGTAAGAACAAATTCAAGAACTTTCTTGAAATTCATCAATTTCTTCTAAGTTGAAATATGTTCCTGAGATGCAGCATATACATGTTTTAGTGCTCCAGACCTCACATATCGTTAGCCTCATAGCATAATTGCCTAAATCATATTTTGTCCAAATGTAGATATCTGCCTAACTCTACTCTCCAAACACTGCTGATTCACTGTGCATTATTGCCTACTATGCCATCAGCCTATCAGAAGGCTTGTTACATTCCAAAAGCACTATCTGCCCAAGTCATCTCTTTGACATTTGGCATTTTTGACACTACATACAAAGATGGCTCGGCTGACCACAAGTGAAGCATGACTTTATGCTATGAGGCTAACGCTATGCACATTTCCTTGCAAGTCACATTAACACATCCATATCAGCTGATCCACAGCATAATGTACAGTTCACAATGATAGGCTAAGAAATTAATTGTAACAGCTTTGATTTATGCATTGATTTATTACATAGGCTATATCAGTACTGATCATAATACATAATTATGCGATAACTTGTTACTGTTACACTGTGAACATCCTTGATTACCTTTTGATACACCGAGTATACATTGTACAGTATATAAATGTTGAAGACATAGCAGTGGCAGTGGTGTAGTCTACGTGATACGCAGGACTACGCAGTATACCCTCTAGGAAAGGCCAAGGATTTCCGTGTACCCACTTAAAAATGTGCTAGGATGCGTAACAGCGTTTTGTGACAGAACTTTCACCCCGTCTGTCTTACGAAGCACTTGACTTTTGGACCATTGGGACTGACTATAGAGTCATATACCATCAACGGGGGGGAAATGCGACATGAAATATGTCAAAATGCAGCACTATCATGCACAGATCAGCCTTATAACATGTCATGTTAGATATATAACATTAGACAGGGAGCGCAGATCTATTTTTATGGGGTTCTGAAATGAACGATATGAGGCTGGGAGGGAAAAATCACATTATACCCACTAGAAAAAACTAGACGACCCCACTGAGCAAGTGGCATATCTGGTCTGTTAGATTGCGGCTATGTGCACGCTATGGGTTGATTTAGCAAATAATTATTGTACAAATAAATAATTGTAACGATCCCTGGACAAATGGAAGTAGATTAAAAAGGGAAATATGAACATGTTTGTAGGTTTGATTTTCTTTTCTTTTACTGAGAAAAGGAATTACACGTCAATTATTTGCAATCGAAACATTATGCCCTAGCACCAGAGAGGGACAGGGAGACAGGGAGACAGGGAGACAGGGAGGAGGGAGACAGGGAGACAGGGAGGAGGGAGACAGGGAGACATGGAGGCAGGGAAGAGGGAGACAGGGAAGAGGGAGACAGGGAAGAGGGAGACAGGGAGGAGGGAGACAGGGAGACAGGGAGGAGGGAGACAGGGAGACATGGAGGCAGGGAAGAGGGAGACAGGGAAGAGGGAGACAGGGAAGAGGGAGACAGGGAGACAGGGAAGAGGGAGACAGGGAGACAGGGAGACAGGGAAGAGGGAGACAGGGAGACAGGGAAGAGGGAGACAGGGAAGAGGGAGACAGGGAGGAGGGAGACAGGGAGGAGGGAGACAGGGAAGAGGGAGACAGGGAGGAGGGAGACAGGGAGGAGGGAGACAGGGAAGAGAGAGACAGGGAGACAGGGAGACAGGGAAGAGGGAGACAGGGAGAGGGAGACAGGGAGACAGGGAAGAGGGAGACAGGGAGGAGGGAGACAGGGAAGAGGGAGACAGGGAAGAGGGAGACAGGGAAGAGGGAGACAGGGAAGAGGGAGACAGGGAAGAGGGAGACAGGGAGGAGGGAGACAGGGAGGAGGGAGACAGGGAAGAGGGAGACAGGGAGGAGGGAGACAGGGAAGAGGGAGACAGGGAGGAGGGAGACAGGGAAGAGGGAGACAGGGAGGAGGGAGACAGGGAAGAGGGAGACAGGGAAGAGGGAGACAGGGAGGAGGGAGACAGGGAGGAGGGAGACAGGGAAGAGGGAGACAGGGAGGAGGGAGACAGGGAAGAGGGAGACAGGGAGGAGGGAGACAGGGAAGAGGGAGACAGGGAGGAGGGAGACAGGGAAGAGGGAGACAGGGAGGAGGGAGACAGGGAAGAGGGAGACAGGGAAGAGGGAGACAGGGAGGAGGGAGACAGGGAGGAGGGAGACAGGGAAGAGGGAGACAGGGAAGAGGGAGACAGGGAGGAGGGAGACAGGGAGGAGGGAGACAGGGAGGAGGGAGACAGGGAGGAGGGAGACAGGGAAGAGGGAGACAGGGAGGAGGGAGACAGGGAAGAGGGAGACAGGGAGACAGGGAGACAGGGAAGAGGGAGACAGGGAGAGGGAGACAGGGAGACAGGGAAGAGGGAGACAGGGAGGAGGGAGACAGGGAAGAGGGAGACAGGGAGGAGGGAGACAGGGAGGAGGGAGACAGGGAAGAGGGAGACAGGGAAGAGGGAGACAGGGAGGAGGGAGACAGGGAAGAGGGAGACAGGGAAGAGGGAGACAGGGAGGAGGGAGACAGGGAAGAGGGAGACAGGGAGGAGGGAGACAGGGAGGAGGGAGACAGGGAGGAGGGAGACAGGGAGGAGGGAGACAGGGAAGAGGGAGACAGGGAGGAGGGAGACAGGGAAGAGGGAGACAGGGAGGAGGGAGACAGGGAAGAGGGAGACAGGGAGGAGGGAGACAGGGAGGAGGGAGACAGGGAGGAGGGAGACAGGGAGGAGGGAGACAGGGAGGAGGGAGACAGGGAAGAGGGAGACAGGGAGGAGGGAGACAGGGAAGAGGGAGACAGGGAGGAGGGAGACAGGGAAGAGGGAGACAGGGAGGAGGGAGACAGGGAAGAGGGAGACAGGGAGGAGGGAGACAGGGAAGAGGGAGACAGGGAGGAGGGAGACAGGGAGGAGGGAGACAGGGAGGAGGGAGACAGGGAAGAGGGAGACAGGGAGGAGGGAGACAGGGAGGAGGGAGACAGGGAAGAGGGAGACAGGGAAGAGGGAGACAGGGAGACAGGGAGACAGGGAGGAGGGAGACAGGGAAGAGGGAGACAGGGAGGAGGGAGACAGGGAAGAGGGAGACAGGGAGGAGGGAGACAGGGAGGAGGGAGACAGGGAGACAGGGAGGAGGGAGACAGGGAGGAGGGAGACAGGGAGACAGGGAGACATGGAAGAGGGAGACAGGGAGACAGGGAGGAGGGAGACAGGGAAGAGGGAGACAGGGAGGAGGGAGACATGGAAGAGGGAGACAGGGAGACAGGGAGGAGGGAGACAGGGAGGAGGGAGACAGGGAGACAGGGAAGAGGGAGACAGGGAGACAGGGAGGAGGGAGACAGGGAAGAGGGAGACAGGGAGGAGGGAGACAGGGAGACAGGGAAGAGGGAGACAGGGAGGAGGGAGACAGGGAGACAGGGAAGAGGGAGACAGGGAGGAGGGAGACAGGGAAGAGTGAGACAGGGAAGAGGGAGACAGGGAGGAGGGAGACAGGGAGACAGGGAGGAGGGAGACAGGGAGACAGGGAGACAGGGAGACAGGGAAGAGGGAGATATCCCTCTAGCATTGGAAGTTATTAAAGACGTATTCAACTGGTGGAAAACAAAGCAAAATACTTCACTTCAAAGAGAAGGAAATGTTCCTCAGAAACCATGAAAGAGCAATTTGTATGTACTACAGTTCCCTGCATAAGTAATGAGACTGTGGAGTACTTTGTCTTGTAATGGACTGCACTTATAGAGCACCTTATTCCAAAGCACTTTATAACAGCCTCTCATTCACACATTCACACACACACACATTCACACACCAATGACGGCAAGATGTGCATTCCTTTCTAAACATGTTGACATCTTTCTCTGACCCATATAAGATGAAAACGTAGACCCTGAAGATAGTGACTTGCATATCCTGTAGCTTATGGCGCCATTAGACACATAGGCTACAGGATATGCAAGTCACTATCTTCAGAGTCTACTTTTCCATCTTATATGGGTCAGAGAAAGATGTCAATGTTACGGTACATGTGGGAATACGGTAAATGTGGGAAAACTAGGGTTAGGGTTAGGTGCTAGGGTTAGGGGTAGGGTTAGGGGTAGGGTTAGGGGTAGGGTTAAGGTTAGGATTAGGGTTAGACATGCCAGCATGTACCAAGTCGACGTAGCACCTAACCCTAACCCTAGTTTTCCCACATGTACCGTAACATCAACATATTTAGAAAGGAATGCACATCTTGCCGTCATTGGGTGTAGGAGCTAACATCCTGTAGCCTGTGTCTATGTGTAGGAGCCAATATCCAAGTCGAACATATTTCAGTTTGTGCTTTCCCCCTAGTGGTCAGCTATGACAGGTTTAGGCTAGGTAAGGGCACCCCTGGATGATGTCATCTGCATGCGCCAGGTGAAGACAGGTGCACGCGTACCTGTAGGATGGCCAAGCCAAAATAGTTTTTCCAACAAGCTTTTGCTTGAAATGTTCAATTGTTTCATGTAGTTTGGAAAGGAAGTTGAGGTCCCTTTAGAATAGTTTTCCTTTGTTTCGGTTGTGGCAACATGTTCCTTTTTTGTAGGGAGATGTTCTCCACCTGCTGTGTAGCATCATAGCAGCAGCCTAGCATCAACAGCTACAAACATCCACCCTCCCTCCTTCATCCTCAAGTTTCCACCAATCAAGATGAAGCAGTTGATTTCATTAAAAAAGTAAAGTTGAACTTAGTTATGACTCTACAGGTGCAACTCAAAAAATAAGAATATCGTGCAAAAGTCCACTCATTTCAGTAATTCAACTTAAAGGGTTAAACTTAAATATGATATACACTCATTGCATTGTACATATGCATGATTATACTTTTCAGAGGGCTGACATTTCTGTATTTAAAATCCTTTTCTTATTGATTTCATGTAATATTAAACATTTCTGAGATATTTAATTTGGGGTTTTCATAAGCTGTAAGCCATAATCTTCAAATTGATAACAAATAAAGGCTTTAAATATCTCGCTTTGCATGTAATGAGTCTATATAATATCTAAGTTTAACACTTTAAGTTGAATTACTGAAATAAATGAACTTTTGCATGATATTCAAATGTTTTGAGTTGCACATGTATGTCTTGGTGATAGAACACAGCCTGATAGACTGAAAGGAACAGGGCTGTGACATTATGCTTTTATAACATTTTAATTCAAAGAAGAAACAAGCCCTGCGAACAAAGACCTATGAACTTCTTTATCTTCCCCATGTAACGTCTATCTCCCTCTCCTCTGTGCTCAATAAGACTTCCCCTCTGGGTTCTCCGGTGGTGTTGTGGGCATGTGACCCCTTTGTACTCCTACGCTGACCCGTGTGTAAGCCCCTCGGTCCACCAGCGACTTTCCTTCCCTGCAGCAGCGTGTCAGCGCCGGTTCTACGACTCATCCTCTTTGTGTGTTTTTCAAGAACCTATTTCTCCAGGCGAAGCAGAGTATGATAAGGTGGACAGAGAGCAGCAAAGACCTGCTGGTGTTTCTCACTCTCTTGTTCTCACTCGAAGTACACAGCAGTGATGTACAGCACACCCTGAGGTGTGTGTGTGTGTGTGTGTGTGTGTGTGTGTGTGTGTGTGTCTTAAGTGTAAGACATATTTCTCAGCTGACTTCAGCCTTGGCCAGTAACTGGCCAAACCAGCTGTGAAGCGTAACTGTGACGAGGTTTGTTTAGTTATTTATGTGTAGGAATATTACTATGTATGTACTATAAATGATCATTTCGTTATCATTTTCGTTAGCTATCTGGAAGCATGACGTACAGAACATGTAAACAGTTGGAGGCGCTGTAATGTAAACGGTTGGGAGAGCAAAGAACATGGCGGCCGTATCCCACAATGCAGCGTCATGACGTCGATTCCCAAGCTTGATTGTGTGCAACACAGGACCAGATCTGTGAGGAGAATCCACAACTGTATAGCTAGTGGCAGCAAACCTTGGACTGGTGGCTCTCATCTGACTCATTAATGACATTCTATCACGACGACTGCTAATGGCTGCTAGCCTGAGCTAGATTATAATAATAATAATAATAATAATAATAATAATAATAATAATAATAATAATACATCAGACTTATATAGCGCTTTTCTAGACACTCAAAGACGCTGTACAAACGGAAAAGATCGAGTAGTAATAAAAAAAGAAACAAAATAAATGAAAGCAAGTATAATCAAGGTAGTGCTGGGGACACATGGGAAGGGGAGGGGGGGAGAGGGTTAACTGGTGAAGGCGAGCTTGAAGAGGTGGGTTTTGAGGGCCTGTTTAGATGTTGGCAGGGTGTTGGCCTGTCTGTTCTGTCTGTGGTGTCTGTGCTGTCTGTGCTGTCTGTGGTGTCTCTCTCAGGTAGGTTGGTGTTGGTGTTCTCCAAGCGGGTGTAGAAGCTATTCAGCTCACCAGGAGGAGAGCCAGTTACGCTAGCTGTGCAGTTAAGTGTCTGAGATTGTCTGCAGCCCCCTGCCATGTGACACGGGCCACTGAAGCGTGTTTGGATTGAGGGTGTTAAAACAGAGCGGACTAATTGAGACAGAGACAGCTCCCTGCCTAAATGAGTTTTTTATTTTTTATTTTAAGGGACAATGGACAGTCATTGACTCTCCCTATATTAGCTGGGTAGCTAAATTACATCAGCATCCCTAGGCAGGTAAACCCACAGGGGAAATACGGCCTCAGATGTTATAATTTAAAACAGGACATAGAGATATCACACTTTACACTCAAGAAAAACATTACATCATAAAAAAATCAAAGAAAGAAAATTCGTTTTGGGTCTATATGGTCTATGTGGTCAGAGACTTGTCACATGATTGGTTATCTATCAGCCATCATTTCAGTTTAGATATGAAGCCTGTCAGAGTGGAACATTGTTTGATAGAGCTGGGTATCCAGAAATGTACAGCTCTGATGGAAGAAGCCCAACGGCCGAACTAAGTGGAGCTATACTGCACCACACAGCTGCCTCTAGTGGATGCTCTTGTCTGCCTGATGTTTTCAGTGCATAGTGATACAAACTCTGTCAAACTCTGCCCATCCCTTGGCTGAAGACACTGAGACAGAGACAGCGCCCTGCTTATATGAGCTGCTGAGAGAGAGACAGCCCCCTGCCTATATGAGTTGCTGATTCAGATTCAGATAACGTTTATTGCCATTATGCTTGACACATATAGGAATTTGCTTTGGCATTACAGAAGGTGCATTTATGCTTTTTCACAAACAGTATATATGAACAAAACAAGTACAATACAAATGCAAAAACAGGACAATACAGGACAGACAGTGCATGGATAGTGCTGTAAATAAAGTGCAGTGCAGAGTTATTCAAGGTCTAGTGCATGAGACTGAGAGAGAGACAGGCCCTGCCTATATGAGTTGCTGAGAGAGAGACAGGCCCTGCCTATATGAGTTACTGAGAGAGAGACAGCGTCCTGCCTATATGAGTTACTGAGAGAGAGACAGCCCCCTGCCTATATGAGTTGCTGAGAGAGGGACAGCCCCCTGCCTATATTGGTTGCTGAGAGAGAGACAGCCCCCTGCCTATAAGTTGCTGAGAGAGAGACAGCCCCTGCCTATATGAGTTGCTGAGAGAGAGACAGCCCCCCTGTCTATATGAGTTGCTGAGAGAGGGACAGCCCCCTGCCTATATGAGTTGCTGAGAGAGAGACAGCGCCCATCTATATGAGTTGCTGAGAGAGAGACAGCGCCCTGCCTATATGAGTTGCTGAGAGAGGGACAGCCCCCTGCCTATATGAGTTGCCTTTCCCTTGGCTGAAGACACTTTGGCGCTCTCTGACAGCTCGAATTACCAATCACTTTTGTTAATGTGCCATCGCAGGCTGAAACCTGGCATTAAGGGGAATTTGAGAATAGTTGGTTCACATTAGCGCCCCAGTAAATATCTTCGCAGCGTCCACAATTTTCTTTAGGATATTGGATTTTTTTAGCTTGAATGCCAACTTGAATAATTCACCAAATGTAAAGAGTTTTCTATTCTGTTGCTGCTACACGTGATATATATAACGAACTGAAAACAACTCTATCCCCCTCAAGAGGATATTCTCATGACTGTCCTTTTAACCCTCCTGTTATGTTTGATAAGGCTATACACCCTTTATGTTCTGGGTCAAAATGACCCAGTGCTTTATAACACAAGTCTAAAATACACTGAACGAAAAAATAAACGCAACACTTCTACAGTGGCCTTTTATTGTGACCAGCCTAAAGGCACACCTGTGCAATAATCATGCTGTCTAATCAGCATCTGGATATGATGATGCCAGACCTGTCTTTGAACCCCAAATTGCTCCCAATGAGCGGGCCGCCGGCGCCTTGCATGGCGGCTTGCCGCCATTGGTGTGTGAATGGGGGTGAATGAGAGGCCGTTGAAAATCACTTTGGAATAAGGCGTCTATATACGTCAGTCTATGTACGTCAGTCCGTTTATGTGGATTGGGAGCCATTCACGTGTTCCATTAGTTGACATGGAAACCTCACTTTCAGGCTGGGAGGAAATGTGTCAGAGAACGATTCCTAATGACTCACTTCTACACTGTCCTCGGTCTCACCCCGACCCTACATTAACACTGACCACAACAGCCTATCGCCATTCGGTTGTTAAGTCTGACGTCAAACGTGACGTTTAGCAATTTCCGGGTCCAAACCAGAAATTCCCTGCACCATAATACCAGTGTACTACAGCGTTAGAATTACGTTTTTTCCATTTCGAAGACAGCGCCTCAGACAACTTTGGACCCGGAAACACGTCACGACACGTCACGACCCAAGATGCACTGCCACAACCCTTGATCTGATGACAAAATAGTGTAAGTAAGTAAAACGTTATTTATATAGCACCCTTCCCAGCACGGATGCACAGGGTGCATTACATATAGAATAACTACAAATATAAAAAAGTGCAAATTCGAACATCAATGATTCAAAACAGAAAGGAGACAACATAAACAGAACATAAACAGGAACAATAAGAAGGCTAATTGACTGCCGGGCTGTCTAAACAGATGGGTCTTAAGTTGCCGCTTAAAATGTGTTCTGAAGGAGCGGCTCTCAAGTCAGGGGGGAGGAGGGCGTTCCAAAGCTTTGGGGCCGTCACTTCAAACGCTCTGTCCCCATTTGGGCGAAGTCTGGTCCTTAGGCACGACCAGGAGCTCCTGGTCAGAAGACCTTAGTGACCGGGTGAATGAGTAGGAGGGTGAATGAGATCTGAGATGTAGGCTGATTTAGGATGGATGAGATGATGTATTATGGGATATGATGTGCTGACTTCTCTGCATCTCCACCTCTGCGACACTCTGGCTGCTGAGGAGAACAGACCTGCGGTGTTCACCTACGCTGCTTCAAGCAGACGTGCCTCTTCTTCACAGACGTGCTGCTTTGGCAAGGCTCTCCAGCGCGTCGTGAGCTTTGAATGATAAGGTTCTATCTCCGTTTAGGGCAGTTCAGAGATATTGAGCGTCAACGTTTTTACATTCCATTATGTTTTGTGAGATGGAACCTTTGTATTTTATTAATTACTAACTCAAAAATGTCAACATTTAAAAAATAACACCATACAGGCATTAATAAACACCTAATGGATCAGAGTACCGTATGTAGAAAACTCAATTTTGACCAAAATGGAGATAGAACCTTGTAATTCTAACGTCACGACGTGTCATAGATCAGTGTGAGGTGCTAAACTGTGGCTCACGGCATGGAGAGGATGTGGAGATGGTGTGGAGATGGTGCTGTGACAGTGTTGGTGGTAGTTGGGCTGTCAGGCACCTCTTCCTCTGTCTAACGAGCGTGGTCCAAGAGGCTGACTGAGTTAAGCGTTATGGAAGGAGAAGCCGTGGTCTATCGTGGATATCGGCCCAGCTAGCGGGGTGGTTAGGCACGACGCGAAGCGGTTACCACATTTTTCTATCAATAATTTCGCAAAAGAAAGACAAGACAAACTTTTAATTCATGTATTTTAATGGAACTGTGTTTTATTGTAAGTCTATTCATCCGCTGAACAGTTGTTTATCGGCTGCTAAGCAACGGTAAGAAGGTAACTTCGATAACGGTAATAGTGTAACGATCCTGTATGAGGCCCCGTTAACAGCTCCTCCAAGGGAGTTAACTCTCTTGGTCTAATGGTTAGCGTGGCCGTCGGTTATGCGGGAGATCGGGGTTCGACTCCCGCATGGGGCGAGTTACACTAGAAGATTCCCGTTCGCTACACTGGTGTCAGAAGTGGGATGGAAGGAAGGCCATCGGAGAGGCGTGTCCACGTGAGGGACTTGACATAGTGAAGCGTGAGGGCACGCTCTCCCGAACGGTGAGGATAGTGTAACGATCCTGTATGAGGCCCCGTTAACAGCTCCTCCAAGGGAGTTAACTCTCTTGGTCTAATGGTTAGCGCGGCCGTCGGTTATGCGGGAGATCGGGGTTCGACTCCCGCATGGGGCGAGTTACACTAGAAGATTCCCGTTCGCTACAATATATACAAACGCGGAGCAATATGAAAAGATGTGTCAACATTCCATTTATGGACCAAACTGACCAATAGAGACAATGGACCAAACTGACCACTAGAGACGTGTGTGTGTGTGTGTGTGTGTGTGTGTGTGTACACGCAGGCCTGTATGAGAGTCTGTGCACAGGGGGAGAGAGATACGGAGGCTGAGGAGGGACATACGGAACAACAGAGAGAGATTTATTTTGTGGAAGAACACAACCAATCATATTAATTTTAGCTGCCGGGTCAAATTGACCCAGAACATCATCCATGTTGTAACCGAAGTCTGTAATTCTTCCCCCTTTTATTTTTGAGTACGTTCATTACCTCTACCTAGAGGATCAGATGAAAAAAGCATTTATAAAGCACTGGGTCATTTAAAAGCATAATAACCGCCTTTGTAATGGATATTGTACAAAGTAAAGGGCTACCTCAATATTTGATAGCTGCCGTTCTGAGTATGAATATTTTAGCAGAGGTACACTATGTCTGTCTGCAGCCCCATTGAATAATTGAGGCTATGGCAGGACAGGGTGACACAGACAGACTCATTTGGAGATGGTCGAATCAGGAGGGGTTAATGACAGAATCTGTCATACAAAATACATCCCTCTCCCTTCCTCATGTGTTATTATATTGGCTCTATTCAACTTTCAATTCTTAAAAAGAAGCTATGAATGACCAACCTGATTGCATGATTATTTAGCAACCACAGAGTAAATAATAATAATAATAATAATAATAATAACTTTATTTGTGTGGCGCTTTTCCTGCAAACGTTGCAGCTCAAAGTGCTCCAATCATTATATAATGTTAATTTAATTATTTTGTAATTTAAAGGCAATATTAAAAAGATGGGTTTTTATAATGTTAATTTAATTATTTAGTCATTTAAAGGCAATATTAAAAAGATGGGTTTTAGTCTTGACTTGAACATATGTGCTGAGGTTGCATCCCTAATGTAAACTGGCAGTGCATTCCACAATCTGGGTGCATAAAATGAGAATGCAGCCTCACCAAATCTCTTATTTTGTGTGAAAAAATGGCTCTGCTGTGATTAGAAGCCAGACTTACAGGACAGAGAGATTGGATGAGGCTCTGTGCAACGCCAAGCGGCCCCCATAGCTCTCCTGAGCTCCCCAATAGTCATTGGTGCTTCATGGCTTGTTTTATAGCCCTGCAGTTATTCCACTGGTGGTGAGTCACGCTGCAAATGCCTGGATCACAGTCTAAGACAGACAATACACACACACACACACACACACACACACACACACACACACACACACACACACACACACACACACTCAGGGCCATAATCAACATACATCTTTTTACAGAGGTCATATGCATTATGCTATGTAGGGATTCATGGGTAATTCTTTCCAGCTAACAGCTAGGAACTGCATTTTGGCACACCGAACTACACACAGTATGGACTACATACCCACTGAACTACACACACTCTGAACAACACACAGTATGGACTACATACACACTGAACTACACACACTCTGAACTACATACACACTCTGAACTACACACACTCTGAACTACACACACACTGAACTACATACACACTGAACTACACACACACTGAACTACACACACTCTGAACTACACACACTCTGAACTACACACACTCTGAACTACACACACACTGAACTACATACACACTGAACTACACACACTCTGAACTACACACACTCTGAACTACACACACTCTGAACTACATACACACTGAACTACACACACTCTGAACTACACACACTCTGAACTACACACACACTCTGAACTACACACACACTCTGAACTACACACACTCTGAACTACACACACTTTGAACTACATACACACTGAACTACATACACTCTGAACTACACACACACTGAACTACACACACACTGGACTACACACACTCTGAACTACATACACACTCTGAACTACACACACTCTGAACTACATACACACACTGAACTACACACACTCTGAACTACACACACTCTGAACTACACACACTGAACTACACACACTGAACTACACACACTCTGAACTACACACACACTGAACTACACACACTCTGAACTACACAAACACTGAACTACACACACTCTGAACTACACACAGTATGGACTACATACACACTGAACTACACACACTCTGAACTACACACACACTGAACTACATACACACTGAACTACAAACACTCTGAACTACACACACACTCTGAACTACACACACTCTGAACTACACACACACTGAACTACACACACTCTGAACTACACAAACTCTGAACTACACACACTCTGAACTACATACACACTGAACTACACACAGTATGGACTACATACACACTGAACTACACACACTCTGAACTACACACACACTGAACTACACCCACACTGAACTACACACACTCTGAACTACACACACTCTGAACTACACACACTCTGAACTACACACACTGAACTACACACACTCTGAACTACACACACTCTGAACTACACACACACTGAACTACACACACTTTGAACTACACACACTCTGAACTACACACACACTGAACTACACACACTCTGAACTACACACACTCTGAACTACACACACTCTGAACTACATACAGTATGGACTGAATGGATCAATTTAGCAAAGTTGTTTATGCTTCTCCCCAAAACTAACATGCATGCATGCATATCCTGTCATAACAAATGAATACTTTGATAAGATTCGGATCAGAATTCATAAATTCGTTCTTCTCATTATTATTTTTCGCGATCCTTGAGCATCTCTCTCTCTCTCTCTCTCTCTCTCTCTCTTTCTCTCTCTCTCTCTCTCTCTCTCTCTCTCTCTGTCTTCTCTCTCCCAGTGCTCTCATTTGCATACACAGTCACGCACCTCCGCTGAACTCGCCTGACACCCCTCCTCCTCCTCCATCATATCTTCCACTCCCTCCTCCTCCACCATCATATCTTCCACTCCCTCCTCCTCCACCATCATATCTTCCACTCCTATGTGTTCCGTGTCTCCCTCGCGGATCCGCAGGAAGGCGACTCCATCCTGGGAGAGCAGCAGTCCCTCTGTTAAGCCGTAACGCCCTGGAGGTTGTGATGTATCACCGATAATATTGTCACGGGTAGGAGGGATTCTGAGGCTCCACGCACAGCAGAGTGCCAGAAAACGCAGAACAAGTGAATGAATGAATGAATGAATGGTCTTTATTGTCATTGATATAGTACAGGTACCAAACAACGAAATTTGGGAGGGGGGGCTCCCCTGGTGCTAGGAAAAAAAACAACTAAAAAACAAGAAGGGAAAGGAGCTGGTTTACATAAATAAAGGCTATGTACACTATCCACTATACTATACTATACAAATAAAACACTGTGCTGTACTCTATGCTATGCTATACCTATTCTAACATTTCCTATTCTCTGAACCTTATGTACCCTAGGGTTGTCATATTGCACATAGTGTTATTGCACATTCATTTAAAGTGTCGCAGTTTGCAGGTTTGAAATGTACACATTTGTGTTTCAGTATTACACTTGATTTCAATCTAGTAGCTGCCATCAATTTGTCTAGATTGTCCAGGGCCTAGAACCTAGGTCTATGCTGTGTTCAGGGCCTGAATGGCCCTGGGGTAGAAGCTGAGCTTCAGTCTGTTTGTCCTTGCGAACATGGTCCTGAACCGCCTGTTCGAGGGCAGCCGAGCAAAGTGTTCGTACCCAGGGTGGGATGGGTCTCTGGAGATCTTGGAGGCCTTCCTGAGGCAGCGTGTGTTGTACAGCTCTTCCAGAGAGGGGAGGGGGGCGCCGGTGATCTTCTGGGCCGATCTCACGACTCTCTGTAGCGCATTCCTCTCTGCGGCTGTGCAGCTGGAGAACCAGATGCAGATGTAGTAGGTGAGGATGCTCTCCACTGCGCAGCGGTAGAAGGCCACCAGCATCTCCTGTCCGATGTGGTCTTTCCTGAGGTCTCTCAGGAAGAAGAGCCGCTGTTGTGCCTTCTTGATGATGGCTGCTGTGTTGTTCTTCCAGGACAGGTCATCCTGTATGTGCACCCCCAGGAATCGGAGGGTTGAGACTCTCTCCACGCTCCCTCCGTCGACGAGCAGGGGCTGGACCTCAGATTTTTTCCTCCTGAAGTCCACGATGATTTCCTGGGTCTTTGACTGGTTCAGCAGCAGGTTGTTAACCTTGCACAGCTTGCTCAGCTGCTCTACCTCATCCCTGTACGCCGCCTCGTCCCCCCCCGAGATGCAGCCCACCACGGTGGTGTCGTCTGCAAACTTTACGATGGAGTTGCTGGGGTGGACGGGGGTGAAGTCGTAGGTGTAGAGGTTGTAGAGGATGGGGCTTAGCACGCAGCCCTGGGGGGACCCAGTGCTGAGTCTGAGGGCTGTGGAGGTGTGGGAGCCCACCCGCACCCTCTGGGGGCGGTCAGACAGGAAGTCCTTGATCCATGCACATATAGAGTGTGATAGTCCCAGGTCTAGTAGTTTGGTCACTAGCCTGTCTGGAAGGATGGTGTTGAAGGCAGAGCTGAAGTCCACAAAGAGCAGTCTCGCGTAGCTGTTTCCCCTCTCCAGGTGGGATAGAGTGGAGTGGAGAGTCGTCGCGATGGCGTCCTCTGTGGACCTGTGGGCTCTGTAGGCGAACTGGTATGGATCCAGGTTGGGCGGGAGGCGTGTGACTATGTGGGCCCGGACTAGTTTCTCGAAGCACTTCATGATGATTGGTGTGAGTGCCACCGGGCGGTAGTCGTTTAGGCAGCTCACCGTGCTCACCGTGCTCACCAGCTCACCGTGCTCACCGTGCTCAAGTGACAATAGTGATGATAATACAATGGTATAACACAAAAAATACAGCTAAAAATCAGAAAAAAACTATGCTTTACGTATTTATTTTGTGATGGATTTTAATGGTTCCTGGCCTTTCAGTTTGATTCATATTTTGGCATGATTAATATTATTACTAGTTTGCCATCACTCTTATGTACTTGTGTTATGTTTCTGTATGTTGTTGTTGTGTTCTTTATAAAGGCCAGTGCACATGGCGTGCGATTTTGTCGCACCGCCGAATTCGATTCCATTGTTTTGAATGAGACAATGCACACGGCGTGCGATGCGATATTGTCGCACGACAACATTCGATTCTCAATTCACACCACCGAAGTCAACAACACAGCCCATCTCATATGGGATTACAAGACAGTTATATTACATAATAATAACAATCGAGCATGTAGGCACAATATGCCCAGTTGTATCTTGTAGAAATTGTGGAAGCAAGGCAAGCAATATTGGTAGAGCCTATAGTAATCAGCCTGCCTGGTCCGACTTCGGTGGTGTGAATTGAGAATCGAATGTTGTCGTGCGACACAATTGCACGCCGTGTGCATTGGCCTTAACACTCTTGGCGATTATTAGGTGGAGGCGCCACATAAGCCTTTTTCTTGCCTCCTCCTGAACTGTTTATTTATTGTGCTCTCTGTCAACTGTGTACCTTCTAAATGTGTGCGAAATAAAAACAATAAACAATAAACATAATAAGATATACAGTTCAATGTTGACAAATGTTGTCAAGGGAATGCGATACACAAACGTACTGCGGTGGAGTAATATAATTTGATGTGATTTTTTTTGCCAGTCTGTTGCCTGTCTCTCTAATAGAATCAAAAACTATTTACAGTGAAGATATGTCGAAACATATCCTTCAGTTGAAGGGAGTAGGCTAATCTTAAATTCCAATGATGCTGTGTTCGCGTGTGTTGATGTGTTAGCGTTACTGCAGTTCGCTAGGGAAACGTGAATTTGACTACTTGCGATCTAAGAGTTTTGCATCAAGGCAGCTCCCAGCCCGCTGCCTGCTTTGAGCTGACTTAGCAGGGCGACCACAGAAGCGATCACTTTTTAATGAAGTGTAGTGAATGAAACGACTAGTGCAAACACAATGGGCATTTTTTAATCTTGTGGCCATCCACAATGATATGAATAATCATACATATATGAATATTTATATATGAATTAATATATTCATATCATAATGAATCGATCTGAAGAAACATAAAGGCTGGTATGCAGACACACACACACACACACACACAGACACACACAGACACAGACAGACACACACAGACACAGACAGACACAGACAAACACAGACAAACACAGACACACACAGACACACAGACACACACACAGACACACACACAGACACAGACAGACATACAGACACACGCAGACACACACAGACACACACAGACACACACAGACACACACACACACAGACACACACAGACACAGACAGACACACACAGACACACGCAGACACACACAGACAGACACAGACAGATACAGACAGACACACACAGACACACACAGACACACACACACACAGACACACACAGACACAGACAGATACAGACAGACACACACAGACACACACAGACACACACTGACATGTCAATCATGGCTTTTCATCTGAATAACAACAAGCAACTTGGGGTAGAATCTGCATCTGTTTCCATCACGTTATCTGTGCTTTCCTGAATAACGTGTTGGTATTCGAGTACGTCCATATAACCTGGCTGCCTTGCCTTATATAAAACGAGTTGAAACTGGAAAGGAACATCACTGAGAAAGGGTGAAAAACAAGACTGGCGGCTAATAATCTTGACACATTCTATCAGCGTCTGGAACTGGGTGATCTTTCCATTTAACATGACTAATTATAATTTTCAACATGACTAATTTAATTGAACATAAATTGCTGTGCAGCTCCTCGGGCATAAAATCCCATTTATATTTCCTCTAAATCCTCCCATGTCTTCTTCTCCTGCTTTGAATAAACCAAATAGGGGATTCTGGGGAAAGAAATACATTAGGAGAGAGAGTGCTCATGTGTGGATCTCAGATAGCATTGAGGAGAGACGCCACCTTGAAGGAGAGTTGAAGGAGGGATGCTCTTGCCAATGCCGTTGTTTTTGTAGGGTAATGATTTGTACCCTAGCCTCTAGTATGTGCATGAACGCACGCACGCACGCACGCACGCACGCACTCTCACACTCACACACTCTCACACTCTCACACTCACACTCACACTCACACTCACACACACACACACACACACACACACAATGCATTGTGAAATTACCAGCATGTAAAGGCAATTCTCCTGCTGTCAGGTAAAAGTAGCTCATAGCTGTAGCCCATAGCTGTATGTATATATATACCTCTAAACTATACTGATGTTTACAATACTACCTCTGCACATACTGTATATTACCTAGACACCTATCACTACTATTTGCACTTCTGGTTGGATGCTGCGATGAATCTAATCTACTTTCAAAGGGGTTACATTGGGATTGGATACGTGGTGGTATAGTCCCCAAAACTGATGACCACAATTACTGTAAACGACTTCTATTACATTCTGGCTTTTTCCAATCCTGTAAGTGTCAAATACTGTAAGAGTTTAATCTCTGATTGGACCTGTAGCTGAAATATAAACAACATCAACAGCCAATGAACGATCTCCTTGGTATGAATATGAGGCCAGTAACAGTTTAATAATATCCTCCACTGAACTCCTCTACTACCCCTGGACCCATCACCTACCCCTTGAACCCATCACCTACCCCTGAACTCCTCTACTACCACTGAACTCTCAGCATCCCTGTTCCATTGTCTGCTCCATTCTCCACGACCGTTCAGCTAAAGAAAGGTGGTAAAGGGTTTATAAAGCAGAGCAGGGATCTGTGAATGTCTAAATGTGGACCACGGCGCTGTACCAGCCACCTGGGACTGCTGTCAGCCAGGCTGTTCTGCTGCTTAGCTTGTTAGGGGAACAGAGACATCAAACCATTTCCTGTTGCTGCTGCCATGGTGACAGGAGGGTAGAGCAAAAGCCAGATGATAACGCTAAACTCGGGGATGAATAATAATAATAATAATAATAATAATAATACCATCAATAATAAGGCATTTATTTTGTATCACACTTTTCTCAGTACTCAGACACTACGTTGCCATGGAGAGAACAATAATAGATAGACAAATAAAGAGTAAAACAAATGCACAATCAGTAAGAACAACAATAAACATAGTTACAGTTCAGTTACAGTTAATCTTTCTGGATTATTTCATGTGGTTTGGGAGACTGTTCTGTTCTAAAGAGTGGAGAAAGCCTGGTCCTCTCAATTCTGGTGTTTAGTCCTGGTGATGAGGACACAGAGGCTGGCGTCAGCTGACTGGAGACTGTGGGTTGGCGTGCACTGGAGGAGTAGGTCAGAAAGGTAGGAGAGTGTCATGTTGTTGAGGGCTTTTTAGGTGGTGAGGAGAATGTTAAACTGTGAAGCCATTAATATTGAGGGAAGTCTTTGGTAGAGTGGCAGAAGGACTTTGGGCCAACAAGTATGATATCTGATTTGTTGCAGTTTGAAGAAGTTGCAATGCATCCAGGTCTTGATGTCAGCAAGACAGTTAACAGGTGAGTGGTAGGCGTGATAGCTTTGGTGGTGAGGCACAGCTGAGTGTCATTGGCATAGCAACGGAACTGAGATGGAGCACATCCAGGATGAAGAGGAGAGGACCAAGTACTGAACCTTGAGGCACTCCTTGGGTGACAGTGGCTGTGTTGAACTTGCAGTTCGTGACGTTAGAATTACAAGGTTCTATCTCAATTTTTGTCAAAATTGTGTTTTTTACATAATCTGATCCATTAGGTGTTTATTAATGCCTGTGTGGTGTTATTTTTTTAAATGTAGAAATTTTTTAGTTAGTAATTAATAAAATACAAAGGTTCCATCTCACAAAACATAATGGAATGTAAAAACTTTGACACTCAATGGGCCGGTTTCAGAGACAAGGCTTAAGCCTAGTCCTGGACTAAATCACACTTTCAATGTAAAATCTCCATTGAAGATGTTTTTTAGTCTAGGATTAGGCTTAAGCCTTGTCTGTGAAACCGGCCCAATATCTCTGAACTACCCTAAACGGAGTTAGAACCTTATAATTCTAAGCTCACGGGTGGTTGATGAAGATAGAGTGACCTCTGTCTGTCAGACAGGTAGGATGTCAACCAGTTCAGAGCAGTACCAGCAATGCAGAGGCAGGACTAGAACACGTTGCTTTTGTCAGTGGTGAAGATCGTCCATTGGGAACATCGACAGGGCTCGACATTAAGGCCTGTCCGCTTGTCCGGGACAAGTACATTTTATGTTCGGACAAGTGGACTTCCTCCTGCAGTTGTCCGACGGACAAGTCAAAGCAAAGAGTAAAATAAATCAATCAATATGTATGAATATCCACAAAAAAAGTATTCCTCTGTGATGGACCGAGCAAGTATAGGCACGAGGACACAGGGAAAATGTGAAAATTAGGGGTTTTATTTACCCCAAAATAATGCAGGGGTAACAAAAAACAACAGTGAGTTAAAAAAGGATAATGAATAACATAATGGATGGGCCCAAATTAACTAATAACTAAACAGGCCAGGCCAACTAAACTGGCCAGGTACATGCAAATGAAGCAGGGGATAAACCAATTAAGCTATGCTCAAAACAATTCAACATAAGTAATCAAGCCATGCAATACAAAATATGCCATCAGAATTACTCAAACACATAATGCCAATGTTAGACAAATCAATATCAAGAGTAAAATTAAACTAATCCCTCCCCCTGTAGTCTCCCGGGGGATGGTACAGTCCACCACCCCCACCCTAACCATCTGTATTTAGTAGTGTACATGTGTACTGAAACATAAATGTGCTACAAGCTAACTGAATGAACAGAGGAAAGGTGTGTTGTAAGTGTGTTTGCTACTGACATGATGTGCGGCGATTTGGTGCAGCCGTCACATCCTCCATTAGCTGTTATGTAATATTTTTTTTAACGAGCTATGCTTCACCTCTTTGCGTACGCTTGACTGTTATTAATTCCACTGCCCGCAAAAGTGCCAACCTTCTTGACCGCAAAGTTGGCTGCCTTGTCAATGTAGCTGCCTTGTCAATGTAGCTGCCATGTCAATGTATGCTGCCTTGTCAATGTAGCTGCCTTGTCAATGTAGCTGCCTTGTCCATGTATGCTGCCTTGTCAATGTATGCTGCCTTGTCAATGTAGCTGCCATGTCAATGTATGCTGCCTTGTCAATGTATGCTGCCATGTCAATGTATGCTGCCTTGTCAATGTAGCTGCCATGTCAATGTAGCTGCCTTGTCAATGTCTGCTGCCTTGTCAATGTATGCTGCCATGTCAATGTAGCTGCCTTGTCAATGTATGCTGCCATGTCAATGTCTGCTGCCATGTCAATGTAGCTGCCTTGTCAATGTATGCTGCCATGTCAATGTAGCTGCCTTGTCAATGTATGCTGCCATGTCAATGTAGCTGCCTTGTCAATGTAGCTGCCTTGTCAATGTAGCTGCCTTGTCAATGTAGTTGCCTTGTCAATGTATGCTGCCATGTCAATGTAGCTGTCTTGTCAATGTATGCTGCCATGTCAATGTCTGCTGCCTTGTCAATGTAGCTGCCTTGTCAATGTCTGCTGCCTTGTCAATGTATGCTGCCTTGTCAATGTATGCTGCCTTGTCAATGTAGCTGCCTTGTCAATGTAGCTGCCTTGTCAATGTGTGCTGCCTTGTCAATGTATGCTGCCGTGTCAATGTATGCTGCCTTGTCAGTGTAGCTGCCTTGTCAATGTAGCTGCCTTGTCAATGTATGCTGCCTTGTCAATGTAGCTGCCATGTCAATGTATGCTGCCTTGTCAATGTATGCTGCCTTGTCAGTGTAGCTGCCTTGTCAATGTATGCTGCCTTGTCAATGTAGCTGCCTTGTCAATGTAGCTGCCTTGTCAATGTCTGCTGCCTTGTCAATGTATGCTGCCATGTCAATGTAGCTGCCTTGTCAATGTATGCTGCCTTGTCAATGTAGTTGCCTTGTCAATGTATGCTGCCATGTCAATGTAGCTGCCTTGTCAATGTATGCTGCCTTGTCAATGTATGCTGCCTTGTCAATGTATGCTGCCTTGTCAATGTCTGCTGCCTTGTCAATGTATGCTGCCTTGTCAGTGTAGCTGCCTTGTCAATGTATGCTGCCTTGTCAATGTATGCTGCCTTGTCAGTGTAGCTACCGTGTCAATGTAGCTGCCATGTCAATATAGCTGCCGTGTCAATGTAGCTGCCTTGTCAAACAATCTATGTCCGCTGAGTAGAGGAGCGTGGGGTATGTTATCATAGTAAAAGATAAGTTCACTTGTCCGAAGGAGTACCTGAAAAAGCTTAATGTCAATCCCTGAATCTCTGTACGGCTGCTTGTCGGTTATAGGCCTCAGCATGTATAGTGAGACAGGTTTTCTTGAAGAGGCATTCAAGTTGATGAAGCTCAGGGGTGTATCTGGGGGTGGACTGTGTAAATGACACTGACCTGGTCTTCATGGGGGATAGTTGATCCAGGCAGATGGACTGAGTGACTCATTTGGTGAGGGAGGGAGTCAGAGATGGACTTGACCTTCTGGAACTTGATGGTGTGTTTCTGCTCGGTAGCAAACCAGGTCGAGGATATGGCTACGGTTGTGTGTGCGGAAATCGACATGTTGCGTGATCAACTGAGAACCTCCAGGACTTCAGTGGCTAGTTTACAGTCAGCAGAATGGATGTTGGAATCACCCAGCAGGAGAAGTGATGGTGATAGGGGACAAGAGTTCAACCAGGAATGTGGACAGGTCAGGAAGGAACGCAGGGTCAGGCTTGTGGGGGCGGTAGACAACAGCAACAGGACCAGGTAGCTTAACTAAAAGGCATTCGGAAGATAGGGGAGCCTGGATGGATACAAGGCTTGTTTTTATGTCCCGACGATTGAAAATGGCAATTCCAGTTGTCTCATTCAGGGAAATATATTCATATGGTTTCTGCCAGGCAGAGCAAATCAAGATGGTTGTCCATTATTTTATTTATTTATTTATTCTGAGTGGGGCAGTCCCACTCATATTTATTTTATATTTTTATTGTGATAGAGACAGTAGAGATTTGACAGGAAGGATGGGTGAGAGAGAGAGAGAGAAGGGATGACCGCGGCAGGAATCGAACCGGGAACCCTGCAGTTACGTGGTCGACGCTTAACCCACTACGCCACCTAAGCGCCCCAGGTTGTCCTTTATGAACTGCTCTGAGGAGGGGACCCTTGTTGTTAAGGGATCTGGTGTTGAACAGGGCCATCCTCGGGTGTGGTCGTTTACTGGAGGTAGGATGGTGTTGTGGGGAAACAACAATAGCAGGACATAGTCGTGTTACATGAAGGATGGTATCTCTGGATGAATTAGGCTTGATGGATTTCTGCCAACCTGCACTCTATCCTAAGGATGTTTTCCATCATAGCAGGCACACTGTCTTGAGTAAAGCCTTAGATTCCACTGCAGTTGCAGTTTTTGAAAGCTATGCAGAACTTTAGAAGAGTAGGCTAGATGGGGACCCACTATTCCAGTTTAATCTCAGAAGTTGAAGTTTTCTTTTTTAGGAATATTGTAGGCAAAACAATTAACTAACGAAAATGATTTTGTTCAAAAATGAATTCTTATTAAAACTAACTGAAATGTATTAAAAAACAGTGAGATTAATGAGAGTTAAACAACCAGGCAATACTATACAGCAACTCTGCA
Organism: Nansenia antarctica; assembly: GCF_963989245.1. Taxonomy (NCBI): domain Eukaryota; kingdom Metazoa; phylum Chordata; class Actinopteri; order Argentiniformes; family Microstomatidae; genus Nansenia; species Nansenia antarctica. The sequence goes on along the minus strand of NC_137692.1, from coordinate 2,588,059 downwards.
ATACAAAACAGCAACTCTGCATTATTTGTTAGTAATAATATCAAACTCTATCATCTGTGTCTGTACTATACAAAAAGTCTCAACAGAAATGAGAGAAATGCTCTCTTATAGTTGTGTACATATTACATATGTATTGTGTACATATTACATAGGGTTTAGGTTGTTCTTCCAACAGTGTTTTGTTTAGAAATCATCATAGACACCATCTAAGAGATTAAATAACCACCACAATTCACACACACTCCTTCACTGTGTGAGTAATTATGTTTGTGTTGATTTAGAGTGGTCATCAAAAATGCCAATATTTGAACAGTTGAATTAATGTAATCATCTCTTTAACACCCCGACGGCGCACAAGTTCTTCATCATTTATTATTGACACAACACGTTCTCTTGTTCAGCCCTTCATAATTGCATTGCTCGCTCAAACTGAGATTAATTTGCTGCTGGATAGTGATATCCTTTGTTATTGCATTTCAACATTGTTAAAAAAAAAAAAGTGAAATGTTTGCTTTGACTGGGAACAGCTGCAATCATCCACCTTGCAAAAAGAATACATTAGTTCTCCATAGGGCCCTGGCACATGTCTGGAATTAATCTGGTATCCATAGTACGATAATGAATGTGAGCTCTCTTGAGATTATATTACACACCTGGAGTTTCTCTATACTCTAAAACCCTATGTAATGGAAAAGGGACATTACTTGATTAGAAGATGGAGAAGTGGGGAAAAAATTATGAAGGGAAGGAGGGAGGGAGGGAGGGAGGGAGAGAGGGATCTGTGGATGAAAAGTAATAGAGTTTCTAATGATGCAATGGTATTCTAACTGTGCAGTAGCATCACAGTAAAGTAGGCTAGGTATCCTTCTATTTGTAATACCTCCCTTCATACTGGTTTATTGCTTCCAGTTGCATCTAAAGCCAGGGCCAGACACTAAATATGTCAACTCAGACTATTTGCTGGATAGGAACTGGTGAATAATGCAACAGAGGAGGGGAGAGGAGTGCTGATAGAGCATTAGAATTAAGTGCAAAGGTTATGGAGAATAGGTATCGGGCCCAAGGAAAAATACATTAATATTAATTGACATTACATCCGAATATCTCATGAAGTTATATTTGCAACACGGTATAAATGACATTATCGAATGAAGTTGAAGTTGTAGGACTTAATAATGCTAATAAATAATACATTGTACAAACCCTATCTATGTTTAAACTAGGACATGGTTTTCTGATTGATATTTTGGCAAACTTTGATCTCACCCACCTGTGAAAACACTTAATAGTCCTATTACTTTCTTTTTGCTGAGAGATATTTATTCATATATATTTATTTCAGCAGTTCAGTCAGGACACTCAAGTCGGTTTAACCATTTATTTGATTTGGAGGCTGGGGGGGGGGGTGTTGGGTGGAGGCTGGGGGTGTGTGTGGAGGCTGGGGGTGTGTGTGGAGGCTGGGGGTGTGGGTGGAGGCTGGGGGGGGTGGTGGGTGGAGGCTGGGGGGGGTGGTGGGTGGAGGCTGGGGGGGGTGGTGGGTGGAGGCTGGGGGTGTGGGTGAAGGCTGGGGGTGTGGGTGGAGGCTGGGGGTGTGGGTGGAGGCTGGGGGTGTGGGTGGAGGCTGGGGGTGTGGGTGGAGGCTGGGGGGGGTGGTGGGTGGAGGCTGGGGGTATGGGTGGAGGCTGGGGGTGTGGTGGGTGGAGGCTGGGGGTGGTGGGTGGAGGCTGGGGGGGGTGGTGGGTGGAGGCTGGGGGTGGTGGGTGGAGGCTGGGGGTGTGGGTGGAGGCTGGGGGGGGTGGTGGGTGGAGGCTGGGGGGGGTGGTAGAGTGTGTGTGGGATGACCAACACATCCTACTCTCATAGCCAGTGGCCTCAGGGCTTACCCATGGTGCAGTGTGACAGCTAGCTGCCTGTGAGCCTCGTCCCTGAGCAGGTGATGGATGTTGTTGATGTTTGCATACCTGAGCCTAACCAGCTGTCCGCCACTCGTTTGACTTAAAGTGCCCCACCTGAGACAATGCACCTGAGCTAAGTTGACTATAAAAAGACATTATACACCGATGGCAGAATGTGTGGATTTGCACAAATTAAGCACACAAACACACACACACACACACACACATGCACACACACGCAGACACACACACGCACACATACGCACACACACGCACACACACACACACACACATATACATGTACGCACACATGCGAATGCACTCATTCATGCATGCACACACACACACACACACACACACACACACACACACACACACACACACACATATACATGTACGCACACATGCGAATGCACTCATTCATACATGCACACACACACACACACACACACACACACACACACACGCACACACACACACATGCACGTACACACGCAGTTATTCAATATACTTTAATCCCCCCAACTTGCTTAAGAGTGCAAGAGGATTATTCTGAGGTTCCCGTCATATCAAACCCAACAATATTTATGACATCTTAGTGTTTACCGCTCCGGATCGTTCTATGGACTGAAGGGGATCCGCAGCCCTGCGTTATCTCTGAGCTGTTCACACTGACATCCTCGCCTCACTATGGAAAATGCTCCATCTCCCAGCTGTCAAAAGGATCTGGCAGTTGAGCTGGAAGAAGAAAACCATTGAGTCTCTGTATGACACAGTGTCTGTACACAGTGTGCCCTTCAATTATGCTTAATTCAGATCCACTGTGAAATGTTTTTAACTTGTTTTCATTTAAAATACCGTTGCCTGCCTTTGAGGATAGGAGCAGATCGGGACGTTAGAATTGTGTTTATTAATGCCAGTGTGGTGTTATTTTTTTAAATCTTGACATTCTTTAGTTAGTAATTAATAAAATACAAAGGTTCCATCTCACAAAACATAATGGCATGTAAAAACGTTGACGCTCAATATCTCTGAACTACCCTAAACGGAGATAGAACCTTATCATTCTAAGCTCACAAGATGCTAAATCGTATGCAGTGTGTCACCTATACAGCCTACGATGTGTGCAATCAAAAGGGAGTACATGAAACAGAGTTCTCCAGGAAGGGAAAATGAATATAATCCAGCCATACGCTTATGACATCTACAATGAGTGTCAGTGTTATTTAGATCTGATTCTGTTGGGCCTCGGTGATGGACTGCGTGTCTGCTCTTTGTTATGGATTAGACGCCAACAATATTATGTCTGTGTTTTCTCACTAGCCATGTCTCTCAGCTGTGGAGTAGTTAATAGATCATTCCAGAACATGCCATGTTCATGCCACACAGGCAAGTGGTAAATGTGACAGGTTCTAATGCTTTAGTCCTCATGTCGGGATCTGATGTAATGATCAGACTTTTCTTTCGAAAAATGTGAATATGTTTCCACGTTGTTGAAAATCAACGACACGTCGCTAGTCAGCTAACACGGCTTGTTTTGTGAGCCTGCTAACAATGTAAAGTAGTGTTCTAGTTAACTAGGTAGCAGTGGGGATTATTCACCGAATCCGTTTCGTTGCAGTATTTTGGCTCGACTAGCGAGTTTGTGTTGTGATTCTCATCAACGTTGAAACGTAGTTCCGTGTTTCAAAAGAAAAGTCCGAACATTTTGATTGGTTGCCGACATGAGGACCAAAAGACTAGAACGTGTCACATATGCACTTGAAAACAAATGTGCATGTTGTCCAACATGGCCATTAAGCCAGTTCTATAGACCAAAACAGGACAAAACTGCTCCCAGAATACGAATAACCACTGGTCTCCATATTTCTGCATTTCCCTCAACCTCTTGAACGATCTTTGACTCTTGCTCCAGTAGCTCCCTCAGATAAGAGGTCCCTGATTCCAGTCTCTGTTTGTCCCCTGGGAACATCGTAAAGAGCAGAGCAATTAGTGTGTTTTGCTAGGTACTGATGTGACAGAGCCAACACGGTAATGAAGCGAGCGTTGTCACTCTGCAGCATCAGGAGAGAGATGATTAGGCAGCTGTATCCTTAGTCCAGATTGAGACCCTGGTAATGAATGTATTAATGACCACAAGTCTCTGTCGAGCTCCATTATTCAGTATGCGGAAGAAATGTAATGACTTTCTCCTATAATTAATGACTCTCTCCAGAGCTTATTGAAAGGATATTGTGCCCTGCATGAGTAATGTCTTCTATCGGCTCTATACACTCCAGAAGATTGGATTTGAAATCAAACAATTACTCTGAGATTCTCTCATGCTTTTCATTTATAGGATTTGTGTACAAATTCCATTCAGAAATTACACCACATTTGACTCATAGTCACCCTATTTCGGGGTACCCAAAAATTATGGGATAGATTAATAAAATATCCTCATGTTTTTAGTATTTGGTCAACAATCCTTTGCATGCAATAACTGTCTGAAGTCTGTGACCCAAATGAGACAGACAGACAGACAGACAGACAGACAGAGATCCTTGTCTACCACCTAACGTTGTAGTTATTAATTAAGTCACATCCATGGGTTTATTGTGCTCATGTATCAGCCTTTTCTACGTGCCTGTTCTGTGGGGGCTGTCCTCCCTCTCAAGGAACGACGGAGGTCGGAGAAAAAAAAAAATCCTTACCCGCCCAAATCATCATGACCGTGAGACGGTCGCCCCGGGCCTTGGACCTGCCTGAGAGGCAGAGGCAGAAGTGCCATACGGAGCACAAAACAACAGAACATCATCAATAAATGAAAAAGAAGTCAAGGGAGTACTCTGTCATGGGTTTTGCAGTTAATGTTGAAAAGGTGTTTCAGCCGACGCATCGCTAACATTCGTTAACTGGTTACTGGCGTGGATTTAAATGAGACTCAAGATAGTAACTTTAAATCGAAGTATTAAAAGAACGGTCTTTTGGCAACTGGAGTTGGACCCCACCCTCACACAAATGAGAAAGCTCTCAAAAGACTGAAGCACCAACCCACACACAAACGCATCTCTTGTATAGCGTCAACATAGACACAACAGCGATAGGAGTCTGCATTCCATGAATGTTAATGAACACTCGGGACAGGACAGAGATGAACTTTCAACACTCCTATAGGCACAGCTACAGCCACGACAGTTCTACTAGTACAGTAATACAGTTCTACTAGTCTACATTCTGGGTGAAATGGACAGACATGTTCCCAGAGGCATTTGACAGAGTTCTTCCACCTTCTACAAGGAGGCAGCGGTCGTATTGTTCAGTCACAGCTGAACCCCGGTGGTGGAGTGAACTTCGCCCTGTTGTCAGGACTGCAGTCGCTACCTATCTTCCACCCACCATCTCTTCAGGCTACATCTTCACTGTCCCTTCTAAAGACCTCTTCACCCCCCACTACCCCTCTAGAAACTTCCTCTACTGTTAATAACAAAATAAAACATAAAGTAATACTTTCTTTCCTTCTAGCATTGTGCCTGACAATGGCACCTGGTTCTAGCATGGATGTTTGCTTATGATGGCTGATATAATAATAACTTTTATTTGTATTGCACTTTTCCTGCAAGTGTTGCAGCTCAAAGTGCTCAATATAGATTCACTTACTTTCTAACCTTTATTTTACCAGGAAGTCACATTGAGATTAAAACCTCTTTTACAAGAGAGACCTGGCCAAGACAGGGTCAAAAAAGTAGCTTAAAAAACAGTTCAGATAACAAGACAGGACATAAGACAGTGGCAACAATACAATAGACAAACAATGGTAGGGGTATTTACAAGGTGATTAAAACATTGAGAAGTCTAACCAAAGCAGGTACAGCGAGCGGTGACCACATCCATTAATCTACGCTTGAAGATACTTATGGAAATAAGGGCCTCTAATTTAAAAGTAGTCTGTAGGTCATTCCAAGACCAAGGGCCATAATAAGACAAGCTTGCCCTTCCAACATTGTTCATGATAAGTGGCACCTTGTATTGTAGCCATCTACGAGACCTGAGACCCTACGAGACCTGAGACACTTGTTGTCAGTCACTGTGGATAAAAGTGTCTTCTAAATGTCAAACAGGTAAATGTAATGTACTGTGACTGTTTGTTTTGATCATTTAGCTTTCTATATGGCATATACTGTAGTGTATCACTGTCTGCTAGTTGTTTGTCTGTTTAATCTTTGGTCTGTAGATATTGGACTCTGTGGTCAATAGGACTCTTCAGGCTAGAGTGACACTCATTTTATCAATAGGTACAGTAGTAGTAACACATATTCTGGTTTGTTTAACACTTTTTTGTTTACTACCTAATTCCATATGTGTTCTTTCATAGTTTTGATGTCTTCGGTATTAAACTACAATGTAGAAAATACTATATAAATAAAGAAAAAACATTGATTGAGAAGGTACAACCTTTTGACAGGTACTGTATGTAGCGCTCATAGAAACATGGCACTTTCACTCTCTCCAACACATTCTCCATATTAAATATGTAACTGGGCCAACTGCCTGTCGTGTGATCATCGTCACTCCTACTCCCACACACAAACTCCAGGCCCTCACTTCAGCCCAACCACCAGGTGACCACTTATAGCTGTCAGTAAGTCCAGTGAATAGTGAACCCCCCCCCACCGCACCAACCCACCTTCAGTAATGCCAGCTCTATGTGGCTAACCTTTCCAGTATAACGCCTCAAACCCAGCAGTCAAAGTCAATTTCTCCATCTTATTAAATCACTCCAACACAATCAGCCTCTCAGGCGTCTAAAAATAACCGTGTGTCTGACGGTGTCGTCTCATCCTCCAGCACAGGAGCAGCCTCTAACACCTTCCAGAACGTTCCTGTAGACGGGGGTCGCCTGACAGAGGGAACACACACTGACACTCTGGTCTGACACTGGGAAACACTCATGTTAACGTTAGGCTGCAAAAAGTATTTTTTTGTTTTGTTTTGTTATTGCTCAACATTGAATTGTGAGAGTTAATGTATATACGTGTAACTGAGAAACATTGTTAATGGACTGACTTATATAGCGCCTTATTCCAAAGCTCCTCTCATTCACACACGCATTCACACACCAATGGCGGCAAGCTACCATGCAAGGGGCCAGCCCGCTCATTGGGAGCAATTTGGGGTTCAGTGTCTTGCCCAAGGACACTTCGACATGTGGTCAACCGCCGATCTGCCGACCTTGCGATCATTAGACGCCGGCTCTACCTCCTGAGACACAGACGCCATTGGAGATTGGAGATGTGCCGTATTGTTAGGTCGTCCCCGGCAACACCTAAGGATCCATAGCAACACCTAAGGATCTATAGCAAGCTTGAGAATGTGAGATTGAATGGACAGCACTATAGATGATTCTCATGAGGTTACGGTTAAATGACGGGGGAAAACTGATACCCAGGCCTTCTATTCAGTGCTCTCTTCTCTTGGTGAATAGGTGTCAGTCTTTCAATAGTATTAAAAGGAGTAGAGGCCGCACACTCTAGTAGTTCCAGATGCAAAAAAGTGTCGATTTAATACGACAACGGTTTCGTCCGAAGCCTTTGTCAAGTCTTACATCATGTAATCAAGTCATGTAAGACTCGACAGAGGCTACGGACGAAACCGAACTACTAGAGTGTGCGGGTTCTACTCCTTTTAATAGTATGTTGTTCCTTCGCCAGCACCTCGCCCACGCTTTCTGCGGTGTGCGTTCTCTTCTTTTGCAATGAAGTATTTCAGTAGTGACCTGCTGCTCAGTAGATGACCCTCCCAGTCTAGTTGAATCCTCTCCACAAAATTCTCTTGAGTCTCACCTCCTCCAGACCATGGCCCACTCTTTGTCGGGGCATCTGTGGTTAATATAGTCCCTCTGCATTGCTTTCAAAGCAGAAACCCAGTCATGTTCAAATATCTGTCAAAGCTTTCCCCCCCAGACAGTTACCCCACCCCTCCTCCCACCCTGACGATTGTAGCAGAGACATCTAAACGGGTTTGAATGATTGCTCTCTGACCCTCCTTTAAATAATAACATGAATGTCTGCGATGATGAATGATGGATATCTGCAACTTTTCCAATTTCTCTATTTGACATTCAAGAAAAGCTCCAAAGATGACGCATAATGAAATTGGGTGAAATGTTTTTTTTTCCAGTAGGCCTACAGACAATCTTTTGTTGGATTCGAAATGTATTGTTGTATGTTATGGGGGCGTGTGGATGCAAGCTTCTGAGAAGCTCCATTGTTGACATTTGAAAATCTTTTCAAACCATTCAAAGAAAATACTTGTGTGGAACGATGAGTCATGCTGACCCATTCTGAGTATTTGTTGATATTTGTCTGGACTCTATTGTCAAGATGAAGCATTATACCACTGACAACTTTCTATAGTCAAAGTCAATTTTATTTAAACACGCACCAAACTACACCGGGTTAGGGCGCCCTGGGCGCGGACTCTAAACATCAGAGAAAAAACATGATGGAAACATGGAGGAAACACAGACGTAAGGACAACAACATAAACATGGAGGACGTCCAACATTCATAACCACACACATTTATGGTGATGAACAATCTTTTCTTTTTCCAGAGCTCATTTACAAAAGTAGTACCAAAAAAAAGTACCAAAAAAACAAAAACCAAAAACCAAAAAAGTAGTAGCCAAGGTTCAATTAATATCTCATGAATCATTGATTGAGATTGTATTTGTTGAATAATTTGTGACATTCCAATCATCTGGAAACTGAACATGTTCACATATGTCATTAAACTAAATATAAGTATGAAGTATGAATATATGGATGAAAATATTTCCACAAGAGAAATGTACTGTAATTAATATAGAATATGAAATATAAATGCATTTACTCCAATATGCAGTGCTCTCATTTTTTTGTGGCCCACTTTTTTCACTTTTGAATTATTTACACACAATATTAATTGAACAATTGTTGGAAGTTTTAACAGTCTTTTATAGCTGAAATTTGTATTTTCCATAACATAAGAAACATCCACCCTTTAGCGATGGCACCTTAATGGACAATTCTTCGGGCCGTGGACCCAATTAAGGCTGGAATTTGATGTCAGCTTCCTCACAGATATTACGCTACCCGCATAACAAGCTGCAGGCAATGGCAACACTTCTACTTTGACGATTAGTATGCTGCATAGGCTCTACATGTGTTTCCATTTTCTGTTACCAGAGATTAAGTTTTGATAGGTCAAACGTCTAATGAGCTCCGTACAGGCAATCAAGCTGAGGGCTCCATATTTCTGAAATTGCCATCAGAAGGTTTCAAGGTTTTATATCGTCACCAAAGAGCTAGCGAAGATTGGGAAGTAGCAATTAGCTGTGTACGGTAACCGGTGTTACACTCAACTGTTCTCACTACATGCTGCATGAATTAGTATTATTGGACTTTATTGGAAAACCATTATAATGTTCCCAGATGTCAAGCAGGCAGGAAAATGTGAATAAAAGAAAGTGTACTCAAGAGAAAAACAGTAATATGAAGTACTAAATGTCTTCATTTAGAGTGCATACAAGTGTATGAATACATATTTTCTTAGAATAAGTAGGACAAATCCATCAGAACACTAAGGAACTTTAGAATCAGGTTTGCAGAAAAGCATTTTGTTCATGGGACAGCTCTGGGATGTGATGTATGGATATCTGGGAACATTATTGGGTGAGAATTAACCGTTTTATAACTGGCAAACTTCCTCTTAAACTACATGGTATGTAGCCCAAATAAGTTAGTTTTGCTAAGAAATGCAACATGCAAATGTTACGTCTGTGAAAGCTATTCCATGTCTCACCTTGCACGCTATGTTCCTCCCTCCTCTTGTCCTAGATATGTGCGTTCTACCACCCAGTATCCTTACATTTTCTCAATCACATCAGGTTAAGCTAGTATAAAGCTATTTTGCAGTTTTTCTGTGTAGGAAGCAGGCTAACGAACAAGGCGGCCAACTAGTGGTCGTTGTGTGTCAGTAGCAGCTTCCCATTGTAAAGACTATGGTCATTTGACCCCCGAGGCGGCTCTTATAGGGCGGCTGTGGCGCAGGAGGTAGAGTCGCCGTCTAATGATCGCAAGGTCGGCAGATCGGCAGATCGGCGGTTCGAGCTCCGGCTGGCTACATGTCGAAGTGTCCTTGGGCAAGACACTGAACCACAAATTGCTCCCAGTGAGCGGGCCGGCCGGCGCCTTGCATGGTAGCTTGCCGCCATTGGTGTGTGAATGTGCGTTTGAATGGGTGAATGAGAGGCCGTTGTAAAGCGCTTTGGAATAAGGCGCTATATAAGTCAGTCCATTTACCATTTAGGTAAAAAAGGCACGGCTGTTCTAGTATTTAAGCAACCAGACCTGACCTGACCTATATCTGGACCATTTAGAACTGGGCCACATCCTCGTACCAGCCAGATCTTGCCCGGGGAAAACAGCTGTACTGGGTCTGCATCTGGATGCCGATGGAGAACAGAAGTGGGCCAGATCTGCCCGACCATTTCCCTGCTAACAGGGCTGCAGTCTGTCTCTTCTCTTGTCTCTCTCTCTCTCTCTCTCTCCTTTCATCCCATCTCTTTTCCTCCATGTTTTACCATATACCTCCTGCCCCAGTTCACCCCACTCTACCTCTCCCCCCCCGCCTGTCATTCTCTTTCCCTGCGATGTCTGTGCCTGATGGGCTTTGGACCAATCAAATATCATCTGTGTTTGTCTCAATCACTCTTGAGACGAGACTGTGTGGATGTTCACCCAGAGTCTCAGTAGTAATGGCAGTGACTCTCTACCCTCTCTCTCTCTCTCTCTCTCTCTCTCTCTCTCTCTCTCTCTCTCTCTCTCTCTCTCTCTCCTCTCTCTGTCTCTCTCTGTCTCTCTCTCTCTCTCTCTCTGTCTCTCTCTCTCTCTGTCTCTCTCTCTCTCTCTCTCTCTGTCTCTCTCTCTCTCTCCCTGTCTCTCTCTCTATCTCTCTCTCTCTCTCTCTGTGTCTCTCTCTCTCTCTCTGTCTGTCTCTCTCTCTCTGTCTCTCTCTCTCTCTCTGTCTCTCTCTTTCTCTCTCTCTCGCTCTCTCTGTCTCTCTCTCTCTCTCAATTACATTTTTCAATTTCAAAGGGCTTTATTGGCATGGGAAACATACATTTACATTGCCAAAGCATGTGAAGTGTGAAGATAAAAAAAAGAAGAAAAAAAAGAATGTAATGTACATGCATGTACATACTAGAATAAATACATAGATTACATACTCTTTCTCTCTCTCTCTCACTGTCTCTCTCTGTCTCTCTCTCTCTCTCTCTGTCTCTCTCTCTCTCTCCACCCGCCAACGCTGTGGTCTGGTCAAGCGCCAGGTCATGTCTCAGTGCGGCCCTGTCGAGCTGATGCGGTATGACCCATATGTACTTATCTAAAGCCTCAAAACCTCATGCTGGGCAGCAGCTCGCTTCACTTATTAACGTGTCCTCTCACAGGGCTCTGTACATGGCTGTGGATGTACCGCATGGACCAATGAAATACCTCCTGGCTCAGAGCCAAGTCCGCTAGGTAAAGAGACAGCCAGGCTCCTAGCAGACACCGCTAGGCTACGGCTCTGAGTGAACAAGAGGGTTTAAACATGAGCTCTCTGTTCGAGAGGACCGACGAATGAGACAGGTCGTCACACCAGCCAGAGAGGTCTAGTTGAAACCACTTGGGTATAAATGGTAAATGGACTGACTTATATAGACGCCTCAATCCAAAGCGCTTTACAACGGCCTCTCATTCACCCATTCACACACCAATGGCGGCAAGCTACCTAGCAAGGCGCCGACCCGCTCACTGGGAGCAATTTGGGGTTCAGTGTCTTGCAAGAGTAATACATCATATAAATATAAGAAGTGCAAAGATCAAGTGTTCAAGTGTTCATGTCCAGACAGGGGGGGGCAGCAGCCGGAGGGCTGTGGGGAAAAAGCTGTGTGAGTGTCGGGCCTTCACAGTTTTTA
>NC_137692.1:2403683-2571183 GCF_963989245.1 Nansenia antarctica | reverse complement strand
AATGCTAATGCTAATGCTAATTCTAATGCTAATGCTAATGCTAGTACTGCTAGTCTAAAGGGTTGCTGGCGCCCCCTGCCTGTATCCTCCTACACTGCCGATTTAGCTCCGAGTTAGTTAGATAACCAGCCCTTCCTAAATTCTACAGTCCTTTAGCTACTCCCTGGTTACAATTGGTCCTTCGAGCCGGATAGGTTGTGTAGTGATAGCATGGCTGAGCGCAGCCAACCAGACAAGACAGTTACCCCCCCTTCTCCGCCCCCTGAGCCAGAGCCACGACCACAGAGAGTCCCGCGGTTGCCTCCGAGGTTACAGGAGTATGAGCTTGAGCTCGAAAGCTCACTGAGTGGTAGTGAGGAGCGCACTCCACGGGATACAGTGGTCGGAGAGGCCGAGGTGTCCGCCGGCGCGCGGGTGGCTAGCACCGAGACAGCCATCAAAGAGCACCAGCCTGAGGATGAGATGGCAGAACAGCAGGGTTTTGCCGTAGAAACGGAAGAGCAGGAAGGAGAGGCCCGGTCCGACAGCGCCTGCGGGCGGAAGAGGGAGGGCCTCAGCCTTAACGATCTGCCTCCCAGTACGGCGCGCTCGAGACCTAGCTCCTGCCGTTCAGTGGCTTCCTCCCGGTCCAGGGTTTCCGTGGGCAGTTCTGCCTCTGGGGCGGATAGCATGCACTCCAGAGGGAGTAGTGCCGCGCTGTCAGAATGTATGCGCCAACAGGCCGAGATGGCGTTAGAGCGGGAACGCCTCCAGTTCGAGCGTGAACGCCTCCAGATGGAGGGGGCGGAACGCGCGGCGGAGAGGCAGCGCCAGGAGGCGCTAGAACGTGAACGCCTCCAGATGGAGGGGGCGGAACGCGCGGCGGAGAGGCAGATGAACGGAGCGGAACGTGCGGCGGAGAGACAGCGTCAGGAGGCGTTAGAGAGGGAACGCATCCAGTTCGAGCGCGAGCGCCTCCAGATGGAGAGAGAGCAGCTGCACGCGGAGACGATGGCGGAAGTGATGCAGACCATGCGCGACGTGTGCATCAGCAGAGCTCCGTCGGCCCGTAGCTCCAGAGCATCATCCGCACGGCCCTCTCGAGTGCCATCTCCTGAACCCCCCGCCGATGGCTCCATGACCCCCGCCATGACTGTCCAACTACAGGCCCAGCTGACCACCTGGAAGGAAGAGGACCAGGGACCCGACCGCTACGCGGCCCAGAGGGAGCCAGCGTCGCTGCCCGGGAGGGGAGCCATTCACCAAGAGCGTAGCACACCCCTAGGTCCTCCAGGGAACCAAAATGCATGCAGGCCGGACACCCAGACCGTCACTCCAGCCCCGATCATCCACTACAGGATGTTTCCCCAGGTGGAGGGACCCAAGTTCCCCTTCTTCAAGGACGAGGACAGGAGCCAGTATGTGGAACTACGCATCTGCCTAGACACGCTCTTGGACGACTCCTGCTCAGAGTCCTACAAATATGCGATTCTCCTTCAGCATGTGAGGAACCCCAGAGCCCACAACATGGTTCTGGCCCATGCCTCCGCACCGACACCTTACACCAGAGCGCTCGCCGACTTGGATGCCCGCTACGGTCGTCCCTGGAACCACGCCCTTGCTGAACTGCAAGCCCTCGAACAGCAGGCCCCCATCAAGGATGAACGGGCGCTGGATGACTTCGCGCTCCGCGTGCACACCTTGGTTGGAATGCTGAAGACGCAGGGCCCAGCTGGCGCCAGCGAGATCAACAGCACCTCCAACGTAGAGCGGCTGCTCCGCAAGATCCCACGCTTCCGGCAGGAGAGGTTCCGGCGACAGCAGCGCGTTCGTAACCCCGGGAAGTTGGGTCTGAGCATGGCTGCCTTCGCGGAGTTCCTACTGGAGGAAGTGCATGACACCAACGTAGACGCCATGGGTTACGCTGAGCCGAAGAAGGAGAGGGAGAAGGGAGACCGCTGGGACAGGCCGAGCTCGAACAGAGGACGCCCAGTAGGAGTGCTGCACACGGAGGAGGAGCCTCGGAGAGAGAGGAAAGCCCGACCTGAGGGAAAGGATTCCTCTCAACCCCCTCAAAAGGGACGGAGAGGTCCACCGCCATGTCCGTACTGCACCAGCGAGCACTGGTTCAATGAGTGCAGTAACTTCAACAACCTGAGTACCGAGGCCAAGCAGAGGTGGCTCGAGGAGAACAAGAGGTGCTGGAACTGTGGGCGCGACCATCTGGCTAAGAACTGCACCTTGAGGAGAAAGTGCAACCGCTGTGAGGAGGTCCACCTCAACATCCTACACGAGGTCTCCCTCGCCAGGTCCACGGAGGGCACCAGAAGCCCTAGGTCCGGTAGCGCACCGGAAGAGGAAACACCTGTCTACTATCTAGACCCAACCCAGAGCAGCGGCTCCAAGGTCCTACTGAAGGTGGTGAAGGTCCGACTGCACCACAACAACGCTGTGTACGACACGTACGCCGTTCTAGACGACGGGTCGGAACGGACCATCCTCCTCCAGGAGGCAGTGCGCCAGTTGGGGCTCCACGGGACTGAGGAGAAGCTGACTCTGCGCACGATACGTCGCGACCTTAAAGAGGTCACCGGGGCGAGAATCAACTTCTCTATCTCCCCGGCGGGGCGGCCGTCGGATAGATATCGGCTTCGGAATGTCTTCACCGCAGACCAGCTAGCGCTCTCCCGCTACGACTACCCCCTGGAGAGATTACGCGCAAGATATTCCCACCTACGGCGAGTAGACCTACATCCGATAGAAGGAGCGGAGCCAACCCTTCTCATCGGCTCGGACAACGCTGCACTGATCGTGTCGCTCCGTCCTCCGCTGAGAGGACCACGAGGCTGCCCGATGGCTGTTAAGACTGCGCTTGGGTGGGCCCTCCAAGGCGCTACCGAGTGGAGAGATAGAGACGGGAGAGCTACGTCATCCCTCCATGTCCGCACCGAAGAAGTGCAGACCATCAACTGCCTTCACACCAGTGTGGACTCCATGAATGCGGCGCTACTAGACAACGTCCAGAAGCTGTGGACGCTAGACGTTGCGCCCTACAAGAATGAGAAGCTCTACGTACGGTCAAAGGAGGACGTCTACGCCATAGACCTCCTTAAAGCAAAGACAGTGCGTATCGAAGTCCAGGGCGTGAAGAGATACGTCACACCACTACTCCGAAGAGAACCCATGCCAGAGTTTCGAGTATCCCCTCGAACCGTCCTACAGTGTCTGACCAGCACTGAGAAGCGTATGAGGAAGGACGAGGTCCTTGCTGCTTCTTACAGAACTGAGATGAAGAAACTGACGGAGTCCGGTCTGGTGAAGAAGCTTGAGCCAGCCGAGGCGAACCAGAGTGCCGAGTCTTGGTACCTCCCGCACCACAATGTTCACCACAACGGGAAGAACCGAGTGGTCTTCAACTGTAGCTACCAGGTGGGGAAGCTCAACCTCAACCACTACCTTCTCCCTGGTCCAACCTTGACCCCAGCCCTCTTGGGAGTTCTGGTGGGCTTCCGTCAGCAGCCGATCGCAGTCAGTGGTGACATTAAGCGAATGTTTCACCAGGTCAGGATGTTGGAGGAAGACAAGCCACTCATGAGGTTTCTCTGGAGAGAGGACCCGAGCGACCCCGACCCCTCTATCTACCAGTGGGAGGTGCTACCCTTCGGGACAACCTGCAGCCCCTGTTGCGCTACCTATGCGCTACAGACTCACGCCGCGCAGGAGACGGCACCTCCTGGAGTGTTTGACGCCGTCCATAAGAGCTTTTACGTGGACAACTGCCTCCACAGTTCGAAGACAGCCACGGAAGCCCGTCAGCTAGTCCAGGACCTGCGTGCTCATCTCCAGGAGGGTGGATTTGAGATCTGCCAGTGGGCCAGCAACGACCCGCAAGTCATCAGAGACCTCCCGAAGGAGGCCACCTCGACCAGCAGCGAGGCTTGGGTCTCTCACTCACCAGATGATGCTCAGGAGATGACGCTCGGACTTATCTGGCAGTTCCAGACCGACACTCTACGCTATCGCAATAAGCCTGCCAAGCCCCAACGCGTCACGATGAGAACGATATACAGCACTCTAGCGAGCCAGTACGACCCACTGGGATATATCGCTCCCTTCACGACGATGGCCAAGGTGCTTGTCCGGGAGCTGTGGGCCCAAGAACGAGGATGGGACGATCCTCTGCCTCGTCACCTAGAAGAGAAGTGGAAGGCCTGGGAGCAGGAACTTCCCACTCTCCAGCACATCAAGCTGCAGCGGAGCTACTTCCCTCCCTCCACGGACCTAGAGAGGAGTGTTATCACGCTACATGTATTCTGCGACGCCTCGGAGATGGCGTACGGGTCCGTGGCATACGTCAGAGCGGCAGAGCTTGGAGGTGAAGTCCACGTCTCGTTTGTCCTGGCACGTTCCCGAGTGGCGCCGAAAAAGCAACAGTCCATCCCAAGACTGGAGCTGTGTGCTGCCCTGAACGGCGCGCAACTGGGAAGGTTCCTGCTCGACGAGCTCCAGCTACCTCTGATGAGCAACACCATGTGGTCAGACTCAACTACCGTCCTCCAGTGGTTGAAGTCCAGCTCATGTCGGTATAAGGTGTTCGTGGGCACCCGAGTCGCAGAGATTCTGGAGTTGACTGAGGTGAACTGCTGGCGTTATGTAGACACCAAGAGGAACCCCGCTGACGTCATCACGAGAGGGGCAACTCTCCAGGATCTGGCTGAGCCCCACCTGTATCACACGGGACCAGACTTCCTACAGGAGCGGGAGTCAGAGTGGCCAGCCACGCCGGCGTTAGCAGAAGACAGAGAGGACAAAGAGCTGCGTAAGACGTTGTTCTGCGGAGTCACCCAGGTCGTAGACCCTGAGACTACTCCGGGAGAGGAGTGTGAGACGCTCGAAGAGCTGCAGAAGAGGATGTTCTGCTCCAAGGCCGGTCTACCCCTAGATACTACGCTCAGCGCCGAAGATTACACCGCGGCGGAGCTCCTGGTGCTGCAGAGTGCCCAACAGGATGCCTTCTCCCGAGAGCGGGAGTGTCTCGAGAAAGGGAAGCCGATCCCCTCGGACAGTAGACTCCGCGGCTTAGCTCCAGAGCTCGACGGTGTTCTCTTTCGTGTGGGTGGCAGACTGCGCCGCGCTCAAGATCTAGACCTAGACACGAAGCATCCCATCGTGCTTCCCACTAAGCATCCGGTCACCAGATTGGTCATCAAGCACCATGATGACAAAGTGCAGCACGCGGGTGGAGAGCGTGTCTTCGCGGAGGTACGACGGAGATTCTGGATACTCCATGGACGGGAGGCGGTACGGAGATATCAAAGGTCCTGCTCGGACTGCCAGAGGTGGCGAGCCACGCCGCCGCAGCCCATGATGTCCGATCTGCCCGAGGACCGGCTGCGACTGAGACAGGCTCCGTTCCACTCTACTGGGGTCGACTGTTTCGGGCCACTCCTAGTCCGAAACCGGCGAGCCTCCGAAAAGCGGTGGGGCATCATCTACACGTGCCTGACGACGAGAGCAATGCACCTTGAAGTTCTGCACCAGCTCACAAGCGACAGCTTCCTCATGTCCTTCAAGAGGTTCACCTCCAGGCGAGGGACCCCTAAGACCCTCCGGTCGGACAGAGGCACCAACTTCGTCGGTGGTGAGGCCGAGCTGAGGGCGAGCTACGCTGCGATGACTGAGGAGGCCCGTGACAGACTCGCCTCCCAGCAAGTGAAGTTTGAGTTCAACCCCCCAAATGCTCCACACTTCGGGGGAGCCTGGGAGCGGGAGATTCGCTCAGTAAAGAACGTCCTACGTACCATTCTCGGACAGAAGGTGCCTACCGATGAGGTGCTCGAGACTGTACTAGCAGAGATTGAGGGCATCTTGAACTCCCGGCCCCTAGGCTATACCTCCAGTGATGTAGCAGATCTGGATCCCATTACGCCCAACTTCTTGCTGATGGGGCGGCGAGACTCTGCACTGCCTCAGGTAGTCTACGACCCTGCAGAGCTCACCGGAAGAAGATGGTGGAGGCACAGCCAGGTGCTCGCGGACCAGTTTTGGAGGCAGTTCATACTGCACTACCTGCCGACCCTGCAAGTCAGGCAGAAGTGGACGAGGGAGAGAGACAACTTGTCCGAAGGTGCCGTGGTACTGGTGATCGACCAGTCCCTTCCACGCGCCGCCTGGCAGACGGGCAGAGTGACCAAGGTCCTGCCGGGTCCGGATGGAAGGGTGCGGACGGCCATCGTGGACGTTGGTGGTCGCACTTACACCCGACCTGTGGCACGCCTGATTGAGCTCCCTCAAATTACGAAGGACACTATCACCTCCTACCTCACGCTGCTAGAGCAGCCTAGCCAGTGTGCCTTCCTTAGTTAAATGAAACCGAGGGTTTCATGGGGCGGCTGTTATGAAGGCCCACAATTTAGAGCCAGTTTAGTTTCCCCGAATCAGCCCTATTTTGCCCCTGTTATTTCCTTTATTATTTTCCATACTATTCATGTACGTTTCTCATGAAGGTGTATGTATTGTTATTGTAATTGTATAAGTTCTGTCTTAGATTTGTTTAGTATTGTGTAAGCGCCAGTTTAGTGGGCGTGGTTTTGAGTGGCGTACGTGACCGGATGTATGGTTGGCGTACGTGACCGGATGTATGTTCGGTTGGTGTATATATAGCGACGGAAGTGGTCTGTGCGTCAGAGTGATGAGAGTAACGAGAGAGAGAAACGAGAAGTCGATCTAAGATGGCGGAGTCAGTAAAACGCACACCGTGCTGAAGCTGAAGACCTGAAGAGTGATTATTGAGTTTACAACGGTGACAGAGGGCAAACCTTACAGCAGCAATTCAACATCTCTCAACAGTCCCCAAGGAGAACGGGAGACTCTGAGTGTCGGAGGAGACCTGCCTTTTGGCATTGACTGTTAGTAGTGAATCACGGGCTACCCGCAGCACCGCGGGAGTTCGGAGTTCGTTGAGTTGGCAGCGCTAGCCCAGTTTAGCTGTGTCCCCGTTAGCCAGCCTTGCCAGCCGCCGGCTGCTAACGTTGGACCAAGCGAGACCCAAGCTGGACAGAGCCGTCGCCTTCACGAGGTGGATTGCGACCGACCGTGGACCACCGGACCTGAGCCATTCACACCTCGTCGTGGACTACGAAGAAGCCCCTTTCCCTTCGAGTTGCTACGTCACCCCCCCCTTTGTCTGCTGCCTTCCTCGAAGCACATGCGAGCTCCAACCAGGCCTCAACGCGCTCCTTTCAGTCCGGGACTCTAAGCCTTTTCCAGGCCAGGCCCTGCGTGTGAGTGAGTGATTGAGTGTGTGTGTGGCCGGCTGGGAGGGAGTATATACGGGGATGTATATATCATTTGTCTAAATAAATGTGTTTGTTCATCTTTGCTACATTACTGTGTGTTTAGTTGTCTGTTAGCTAATGCTAATGCTAATGCTAATTCTAATGCTAATGCTAATGCTAGTACTGCTAGTCTAAAGGGTTGCTGGCGCCCCCTGCCTGTATCCTCCTACACTGCCGATTTAGCTCCGAGTTAGTTAGATAACCAGCCCTTCCTAAATTCTACAGTCCTTTAGCTACTCCCTGGTTACAATACTAGATAGTGTTATTAGATAGAGTGAGGTATGTTCCTGGTTCACCCATCTGCAACAACAGCTGGTGAGGATACAAAGAGAAAAGACAACAGGAGGAAATATAGATGACGGAATGTCACAGCACTGAAAACAAGACCTGAGACCGCTTCTCTCTGTGATGGGGGACTTTGTGGAGGTGTGTGTGTGTGTTGTGTGATGGTGGACTGTGTGGAGAAGAGTGTGTTGTGTGATTGTGGACTGTGTGGAGAAGTGTGTGTTGTGTGATGGTGGACTTTGTGGAGGAGTGTGTGTTGTGTGATTGTGGACTTTGTGGAGGTGTGTGTGTTGTGTGATGGGGGACTTTGTGGAGGAGTGTGTGTTGTGTGATGGGGGACTTTGTGGAGGAGTGTGTGTTGTGTGATGGAGGACTTTGTGGAGGAGTGTGTGTTGTGTGATGGGGGACTATGTGGAGGAGTGTGTGTTGTGTGATGGGGGACTTTGTGGAGGAGTGTGTGTTGTGGGATGGTGGACTTTGTGGAGGAGTGTGTGTTGTGTGATGGGGGACTTTGTGGAGGAGTGTGTGTTGTGTGATTGTGAACTTTGTGGAGGTGTGTGTGTGTTGTGTGATGGTGGACTTTGTGGAGGAGTGTGTATCGTGTGATTGCAATGGGGGTGTCACGACATATAATGAATAGCCACTTCTCTCTTTTCCTCTCCTCTCATCTTCTCTCGTTCCTTTGCATATTAGCATGCAAACCCTGCCTTGGACAGGACAAGTAGACAAGCGAAAAGAGTCTGACTCACGCTAATGATAGGGTATGGGGTGGAGAGGTAAGAGAATTAACTTGATGTCTGAAAATTACCTGAAAATCACCTATTGTCTGCTGCCTCTCTCTCTCTCAGTTCCCGAATGGCGTGGAGAGTGCCCGCTGAGAGAAGGTTTCTGTCTACGCACGTATTCAGTTTTCCATTTGACAGCGTCTCATCTAGTGACCCACATCATTAAGACTCCTTAACATGTAGGGTTGTATCTGTGTTTGTCCCCCCTGTCTCCCGCTGTCTGTGGTGGCTGTGGTGCAGGAGGTAGAGCCGGCGTCTAATGATCGCGAGGTCGGCAAATCGGCGGTTCGAACCCCCGGCTGGCCACATGTCACATGAGGTGTCCTTGGGCAAGACACTGAACCCCAAATTGCTCCCAGTGCGGGCCGGTCCCTTCCAAGGTAGCTTGCCGCCATTGGTGTGTGAACGGGTGAATGAGAGGCCGTTGTAAAGCGCTTTGCAATAAGGTGCTATATAAGTCAGTCCATTTACGATTTATTGTGTCTTTTTTTCCTTTTTGTTTTTGTTTTAACGACTCACAGCATTGCTCTGCAGTATATGTAATGAGTTACTCTGGCTCTGAACCTCTGCTGTCTTCTACTGTAAACACCCCACCCCCCACTTGAGAACCCAGGTCAGAAATGGGGCGGCTGTGTCTCTGAGGTAGAGTCGCCGTCTAATGATCACAAGGTTGGCAGATCAGCAGTTCGAGCCCCGGCTGGCCACATGTCGAAGTGTCCTTGGGCAGGACACTGAACCCCAAATTGCTCCCAGTGAGCGGTCCAGCGCCTTGCATGGTAGCTTGCCGCCATTGGTGTGTGAATGTGTGTGTGAATGGGTGAATGAGAGGCTGTTGTAAAGTGCTTTGGAGCAGCCTTGGAGCAGCAAAAAGGCGCTATATAAGTGCAGTCCATTTACCAACCCTCCAGGAGGAGGGTGAACAAGGTATGCGGTCAGCTCGAGGACTGACTCAGGGAAGAGGACACTCCTGCCTTGCATAGCCCCGTGGGCTGCGCCATTTAAACAACCAGGCAATTCTCATGATTGGGCATGGGACACAAGCTCAGGCTTGACCACCCTGTAGCTGGCCACCTTAGATGGGGGTGTCTAGTGTTGAAAGGCCGAAACACCCCATGATTCAAAGGTACTCTACTGACGATGTGTCCCGAAATTTACCTCCTTCCCATGTCTGTGATACAGCTCCCATGCCACTCTCAACATCAAGGCAAACCTCGTGTGCGTACCATCCATTGGCACAACGGACAGTATAACATCACGTCCCGTGTTTCATGATTCTAAGCGCTCATTGGTTGTACAGTACCTTTTCCACATCTGAAGTTTGAATTTAATAGAATTTTGAATTTGAATTTAATAGAATGTCGATCAGATACGGCCATGTTTGTCTGAGGCAGAATCACGTTGGATATCTGGCTATCCAACAGTGAACGGAGAAAGTGGTGGCCAAGCCTGCGCAGAACGAACTATGAGAAGGAACGTCATTACATAGGGCAAGACAAGACAAGGCTGGTGCCTTTTCATTGGCTGAAAGTCATGTGCTGGACAGAAGGAGTGTGTGTTGGAGAGAAGGAGTGTGGGAGAGAAGGAGTGTGTAGTGGCTTCTAACACTTAGGTAGCCACCGCCCAGGCATGGCAGGGGTTTTGACGCACATCCAAATTCCAAATATTCCAACCAACAAAAATCGTACTCCAGTCCAGGTATAATTGCAACAAAAATATGGATTAATTATCCTTTAAATAAACATAAATTCACGGTTCCAATAACATCCAAATAGAAAATAGAAAAATAACAAAATATAATTCCAAAGCAGGGTCACTCTCTATAGTGTCTTTCCTTAAGTTGTGTGTTTGTCTCTTTGTGTGTCTCTCCTTGAGTGTTGTGTGTTGTGTGGCTCCTTGTGTGTCTCTCCTTGTGTGTGTTCAGTTGTGTGGTCAAAAAACTTTTCCCTTACCCAAGCCTGCCAAGACTTCCTGCCTGCTAGCCTGACTTCCTGCTATTTAAAAAGTTTCCCACACAGTTCAGACCAATGGGCACTAATAATTATTATAATAATTTTACCATTTAGCAGACACTTTTAATCCAAAGCGATTTACAGTTACGAATTACAGGGACATTCCCCCTGGAGTAACTGAGGGCTAAGTGCCTTACTCAAGGGCACACTAGTAGTGGTGTGGTTTCAGGCGGGATTTGAACTCTCAGGTGGGATTTGAACTCTAGGGGGGAACCAGCATACAACATATTCAAATAGTTCATGCAGTCATTAAAATTTCACTCAATCGTCATGACCACTATTCAATAGCATTACATAAAATGCATTTTGGCTCCTACAGAGTGTGTGGGAGAGAAGGAGTGTGTTGGAGAGGATAGAGACTGTGTTCAGCTTTCATTTAAGGGGTTGAACTAAAATATTGTATGAAATGTTTAGGAATTGTTTAGTCCCCTATTTTCAGGGGCTCAAATGTAATTGGACAAATGAACATAATCGTAATAATGTTCATGTTTAATCCTTTGTCGAGAATCCTTTGCAAGCAATGACTTGTCTGAAGTCTGGAACCCAGACTGGGTTTCCTCCTTTGTGATGCTTTGCCAGGCCATTACTGCAGTAAAGCTTCAGTTGCTGTTTGTCTGTGGGTCTTTCTGCCTTTAGTTTTGTCTTCAGCAAGGGAAATGCATCGAGATCAGGCATCTGAAATGGTTGAGAAATGGTTGAGAAATTTGGTGATTGACTTGGCCATTGCAGAATATTCCACTTCTTTGCCATAAAAACCTCCTGGGCTGCGTTCACAGTATGTTTTGGTTAATTGTCCATCTGTACTGTGAAGCGCCATCCAATCAACTTTGCTGAATTTGGCTGAAATTTGAGCAGACAGTATATCCCTAAACACTTCAGAATTAATCCGTCTGCTTCTGTCTTCTGTCACATCATCAATAAACACTAGTGAACCAGTGCCATTGGAAGCCAGGCATGCCCATGCCATCACACTGCCCATGCCATCCACTGTGTTTTACAGAGGATGTGGTATGCTTCGGATAATGAGCTGTTCCAAGCCTTCTCCACTCTTTTTTCTTCCCATCATTCTGGTACAGGTTGATCTTAGTTTCATCTGTCCAAAGAATGCTGTTCCAGAACTGGGCTGTTTTTTTTGGCCATTCCTAATGTTCCTGCTATCTTTCTGATGGATCTTTTCTGTTTTTGCAGCCTAAGTATGGCCTGTTTCACTTGCATTGAGAGCTCCTTAGACCACACATTGTGAGTTCACAGCAACAGCTTCCAAATGCAAATGCCACACTTGGAATGAACTCAGACCTTTTACCTTGTAGGAGGAGCCAAATGAATATGATTGAATGCTATTGAGTAATGATCATGATGATTGAATGAAATATGAATGATTGCATGAACTATTAGAATATGATGGTATGATGGTTCCCCCCCTAGGGCCCATTGGTCTGAACTGTGTCAGGGAAATTGTTTAAATGGCAGGAAGTGATGCTAGCAGGAAGGAGTCTTGGCAGGCCTGGGTAAGGGAACAGTGTTTTGACCACAACACACAACTCAAGGAAAGAGTCTGACAAACTCTCCTCAAACAAAGGAAATAACTCAACTTAAGGAAACTCAAAGACAGACACTATAGAAAGTGAGTCAGTATTGGAATGATATTTAGTTATTTTCTGTTTTCTAAAGATGCAATTGCAACTGTGAATTGTATGTGTATATGTAAAGGTCAATACATCCATATTTTTGTTGCAATTCTACCTGGACTCGATTACGACTTTGCAGCCCACATCTGTCCATGAAATAGCTTTTAAGTCAATTGTCCAATTACTTTTGGTCCCTTGAAAAAGAGGCGGCTACATATTAAAGAGCTGTAATTCCTAAATCCTTCCTCCAATTTGGATGTAAATACCCTCAAATGAGTCTGCACTTTAAGCCCATATGATTATCAGTGACATTATATAACTGTAACTTGAATATGTTTTGGTAAACAGGTAAAATAACAACAATTTTAAAATATATATGGACCTAACTGTATTTCAGGATAGGAGAAACTTTTTAAAAACATTTGACAATGCAGAACTTCTTAAAAAAGAGGAGAAATGGAGAAATTAAAATAAATCTTCCCAACAGGAAACTGCAGCAGTGCAATCGCAATCATTTGTGTCAATCACAGAAAACCATTACCAGCAAAATGAATTAATTACAGCGCCACACAAGATTGCATTGCTTTCCTCACCACTCAATATCAAATTATCTGCAAACAATCTGCCTTCATGCATATTGGTTTAACATAACCCCTTAACCCTAATGAAAACAACATTATAGGATATTGTGGTAAGCCTACCATTTTATTGTGATACTATGATAAGGCCTATACCGAAATAACCATAACAATTATTTATCTTAAGTCATATTAAGTTGAATGTACTATTATGTTGATTTACTTTTTCATATTATTATTTTTTATTTCGTGTCACTATGACTGCATTGGAGCTATGAGTTATTTTAGTCATAACTGATTGTTGAGATTAATTCTGCCGCTGCCCCCCTGTCTAACTGATTCAACATTATCACCTCTCACCCAGCCTCCATCAGATTAGATTAGATTAGATTAGATTACAACAGATTAGATCAGATTAGATTAGAGATTAGGTGTGTGCAAAGGTAGTATATGCAAACAGCAGTAGTGCAAAGGGTAAATTGGTTGTCCACAGTGACCAGGGGGGGGGGGGGTTGTTCATCAGAGTGACAGCTCTGTGAAAGAAGCTGTTCTGGAGCGTGCTGGTACGGGACCTGAGAATCCTGTACTTCCTGAGTCTGTTAGATGGTTGAGGATCAAACAGACCGTGGCTGGGGTGCGAGGTGTCCTTGATGATGCTTACCGCCCTCCGCCGACACCAGAGACACATCAGACACGACTACATCTACCTTCATGACTGGTGACTCTATTGTTCAGGAGGGTTTCTTTATCTCTGCTTCTGGGACTCTCTCCCTCAACCCCTCAGAGACTCGTCCTCCACTAACCTCACTCTCCACTTTGAAATCCCACCTCAAAACCTACCTGTTCTCCCATGCATACAACCTTCCCTACCCTTAACCATTTCCCCAAACCCTGCCACCACCCCCCTCGCCCCCCGGACATTGCTGTGTTAATTGTTCCCTGTGCCTGTTGGTTAACTCTGTGTGCTATGTGCTCATGTTATCTGTTGTTAACTCTGTGTTCTATGTGCTCATGTTATCTGTTGTTAACTCTGTGTTCTATGTGTCTCATGTTATCTGTTCGTTAACTCTGTGTTCTATGTGCTCATGTTATCTGTTGCTTGTTGTTTCTGTTTTTTCCCATATCGTCAGCGTCTTTGAGCCCCGGAAAAGTGATATACAAATGCAATTAATTATTATTATTATTATTATTATCCCACCAAGGCCTCACTGATACTCCCCTTACTGCTGGACATGTGTCCCAATTGGATTAGCAACATCATACATGTTGGCACTAATGACCCTGTCTCTGGGAGATTCTGAAAGATGACTGTACAAGCTAACAGAAATAATGTGTTTGTCCCTGGGCCTCTCTCCTGCTACAAGCACGGTATTGGGAGGTTCAACCGACTATACTCTTTTAACAGCTGTTAGTCTTTTTGCAAATCGTTAGCCTCATAGCATAATTGCCTAAGTCGTGCTTCACTTGTGGTCAGCCGAGCCATCTTTGTATGTAGTGTCAAAAATGACAAAGAGATGACTTGGGCAGATAGTGCTTTTGAAATGTAAACAAGCATTCTGATAGGCTGATGGCATAGTAGGCAATAATGCACAGTGAATCAGCAGTGTTAGGAGAGTAGAGTTAAGGCCAATGCACACAGCGTGCGATTTTGTTGCACGACAACATTCGATTCTCAATTCACACCCCCGAAGTCGGAACAGGCAGGCTGATTAATATAGGCTCTACCAATATTGCTCGCCTTGCTTCCACAATTTCTACAAGATACAACTGGGCATATTGTGCCTACATGCTCGATTGTTATTATTATGTAATATATAATAATAATAGGTGTCTTGTAATCATATGAGATGGGCCGTGTTGTTGACTTCGGTGGTGTGAATTGAGAATCGAATGTTGTCGTGCGACAATATCGCATCGCACGCCGTGTGCATTGTCTCATTCAAAACAATGGAATCGAATTCGTCGGTGCGACAAAATCGCAAGCCGTGTGCATTGGCCTTTAGGCAGATATCTACATTTGGCCAAAATATGACGTAGGTAATTATGCTATGAGGCTAACGAAATCCAAGTGTGTTCCGTTCATCAATAACTTTGAGCTGTTTTGGAAGTTCCCTGGCTTTATGAAATGGGATGGGTTACATCCAGTTCACCTGTCAGTTCACCTGTATGTGTCTTCTGTATTCTAAACACACCTGCTTATTTCTTCAACTGATGACAGATGTGAGAAATCTGTTAGCTGAGGGCCTTGGGTCCCGGGACATAGAGTCCCTTATCCTGAAAACTTACGTTTAGTTTAGTGTATTTAGCACACATGAGACGGTGCAAGGAGGGAACGAAGGCCAGAAGGCTTGTACATAGTTCCACTCCCGTCAATAGCTAGGGTTCAATATACCACAAAGAACACTTAATAATATATGTAAATAAGATAAAAGAAACCACAAACAGAATCATATCCATGTGGGCAGAACGGTAGGATAGCACATAAAAAAGACACAAGGATTCATAGTTTTGCTCAGAAAACAATAAGAGAAGAAAAACAGAAATAGGAGCAAAAAGTCATGGAAAGGAAAAAAAGTTAGGAAGAATTTAAAAGAAAAAAAGAAGAAAAAGAAGAAAAAAAAACATTCCATTACTAAGACTATTCATTTTGAAAACTTACTGAAAACTTACTGAAACCCTTTGGCGCTCCACCTGACACTACAGGACATTGTTCTCTACTATAACTCAGTTCTCCACACTCCCACAGTGGGACTTCAGCAAATCAAACAAGAGAGAAAAGTCTTGGAACCAGGAAACCAGGGACGTCTATATTTCATCACGAAGTGGAGACGCTGGGTACCTTTTAACTGACAAAGTGCGATACAAGTCTTGCCCTCGAGATTACGTTCAAATACTGTTGGGGTGTTCTCTCCGCAGGAGGCCTGTGCTAGAACAAACATGCAGTGATCCAAGCCAACTCTCCAGATATTCATTTAGGTAAACTCTTTTCTCTGTGACATCAAGAGCTCATCAGAGAGTGGGTGGCCCTGTGTGGCAGACTGGTACAGATGGGGTTTGGTTTCCAAGCCATAATAATAGAAAGATACGACTAATAATATCACTGCCGTGGGGAAACAGGGGAGTAGAATGTTCTAGTTCCATTTTTCCAAGGCTCAAAGGCCTCCTCAGTAGTACAATAAGTGTCATTTCCTACACACAAATTTATTTTATTTTTCTTAAATATGTTTTTAGGGCATTTCTGCTTTATTGAGATAGAGAGGAGGAGGGATGACATGCAGGATATGTCTATGGCCGGGATCGAACCAGGGACCCTGTGATGATATGGAAGGCACCTTATTTTGCTACGCCACCTGCGTGCCCTCTCCTCTCCTAGACACACACCTCCTCTCCTAGACACAGACACCTCCTCTCCTAGACACAGACACCTCCTCTCCTAGACACAGATCGAGAGTAAATCACACGTCCAATGAAGCTTAATCTGTGTTTGCCCAATGGGCAAATGTTCTCATGTGAAGGGATTGTCCCGTTCCTTACATTAGCAATCTGCTGCCAGTTCTCGGGACAGACTAGGTCATGTTCACAGAACCGTTTGCCAGCATCATCATGCTGTATGCAGTCAGGAGATTGGAGCTTAACCCAATCTATCTCTCTCTCCACTCCGTTACCTGTGGGTAAGCTTAAGGTTAAGGTCGTCTAAGGTTACGGCCTTACTCTCTCTAGTACCCTCCATCTTCCTTGTACAATGTTTCCTGTTGGGTTTCCCTGTAGGTTTATTTTCAAGTCTAGTCCCACGTACCCTCTACTTTTCAGCCTATTTTGGGGACTGTGTTTCTACCCTTTTATTTGTGTGACAAGTCTGTGTTTTGTATCTGCCTCCCTATTATTTCCTCAGTAAAGACAACTTTTATTTCCCATTTGCTCACCTGCTCGTTATTCTCCGCCACACCTGGGTCGACACCTTGCAACAACCTACACACTACTGTATCACTAACTAGTACACGTACTTACTGTCCTGAGACGACAGCACACACTCACACTTAAACACAATAACATTCCCCCTTACACCCACCAGCCTTCAGGGTGCAGTCCAGGTAAGAAAGCAATGTGTGAGTCTTAAATGAGTAAGCACTGGTACCAGGAAATGGGAGCAGAATGCAATATGAACTCACCCCTGAAAGAACCTTCAGGCTGTCAATCACCGGGGCCCACCGCCTTCGACAGGCATCTTGACTGAGAAAGAAGAATGCAAAGTCTGACGCTTAGCGAGTGGCTCTAGCCCTGTAATGAGATCTCTGGGCAATCTGATCGAATTATTCTGATGGTATTCTGACTGCCTGGTGCCCTCGGCACCCCAACACCCTCTATGATAAAGCCTGGGAAAGTGAATGACTCTGAAAGAAAATAATGAATGTGTAGATACAATGAGAATGAGACTTTTTGTTCAGAGTCGAGTGGTACGTTTCCCAGATGATGTGTGGGCGGCAGGGGTGGATTAAGATAGAAGAAGGTGTTGTTTTACCTGCGTTTTCTGCCCACACTCCCGCAATCTTTTTATATACCTTCTGTGTATACTAGTTCTACAAGAAAGTAAGGATGATTCCTTTCCAATTCTCCCCCTACTCTCACCCACCACGTAGCAACTTCCTCTCCACTCCTACTCTGTTTCCCACAGTGGCTTACTAGCATCGGTAACGAGTCTCTAAAGAACAGAACTGAAGTGTATAAAAAAAATCTAATCAAATCAAATCCAACTTTATTCGTGTTGCATATTTCATACATGGATGCAATCCACTGTGTTTTACAGTAAAACAAACGAACAAACAAACAAACAGATACAACAGAGAGAAACTAAAGCAAGGTGCTATATGCAAGTGTCTCAAGTGTGGTAACATCGATGTGCCAGAGAGAGTGTTTTTGGATCCATACCCTAGAAAGTCTGCAACCCTTAGGTCTAAATGAGGATTTCGACATGAGTGTTATGCTATGAATAAATTACTTTAGATTGTTATGTTCTATGTTATATGATGGCTACTGCCTGATGTCTGCATGTTTGTAGCATTTCTTTATAGTTTGTTGTTCTGCTATGTGTATATATGTTACGGTACATGTGGGAATACGGTACATGTGGGAAAACTAGGGTTAGGGTTAGGTGCTAGGGTTAAGGTTAGGGTTAGGGTTAAGGTTAGGGGTAGGGTTAGGGTTAGGGTTAAGGTTAGGGTTAGGGTTAGACATGCCAGCATGTACCAAGTCACCCTAGCACCTAACCCTAACCCTAGTTTTCCCACATGTACCGTAACATATATATATACAGTAAATATTTATTTTTTGTGTTTTCTGTCTCATGAACACATGTTTTTGTAATCCACTAAATCTTAGACTACAATTCCCTTGATGCCTAGCCACCAGGTGACATGTTTGACACGTGTTGTGCATTGGCTAAATCAAGTGATGTTGTTTGAACCCTTTAAACCCCTGCATTCACTTGTCTGCTTTATGCCTGAAGAAGGTCTATGACCCAAAGCTCTCAATAAACTATGTTTTTTTGCACAGTGTTTGAATGTGCGGATGCTGTTTTTTGCACATATACATTCATGTGCTAAAATAACTGAAAGACTATAAGTAGCCTACCCTAAGTAAAAACAAAGTCCACAGTTTCTCTGGTAGGCTAGGTAGCTGATAGGCTAGGTAGCTGATAGGCTAGGTAGCTGGTAGGCTAGGTAGCTGATAGGCTAGGTAGCTGATAGGCTAGGTAGCTGGAAGGCTAGGTAGCTGGTAGGCTAGGTAGCTTATAGGCTAGGTAGCTGATAGGCTAGGTAGCTGGTAGGCTAGGTAGCTGATAGGCTAGGTAGCTGGTAGGCTAGGTAGCTGGAAGGCTAGGTAGCTGGTAGGCTAGGTAGCTGATAGGCTAGGTAGCTGATATGCTAGGTAGCTGGTAGGCTAGGTAGCTGGCAGGCTAGGTAGCTGATAGGCTAGGTAGCTGATAGGCTAGGTAGCTGATAGGCTAGGTAGCTGGTAGGCTAGGTAGCTGGTAGGCTAGGTAGCTGATAGGCTAGGTAGCTGGCAGGTTAGGTAGCTGGTAGGCTAGGTAGCTGGTAGGCTAGGTAGCTGGCAGGCTAGGTAGCTGGTAGGCTAGGTAGCTGGTAGGCTAGGTAGCTGGTGGGCTAGGTAGCTGGTGGGCTAGGTAGCTGGTGGGCTAGGTAGCTGGTAGGCTAGGCGCAGCACCTGATCACGTCTTTTGATTGGATACGCACTATTGGGAGGCAGAGCTAGCACACTGAACTTGATCGAGGTAATTTGTGTAGATGTAAGCTGTTGTTCTACAAGCAGCCACAATGGCTGAAGAAGGAGAAGAGATAGATTTGGTGGCAGATATTATAACAATGACATTTTCAAGAAGAACCTTCCAAGAAAAGCTAGACATAGTCAGAGGAGAACGGCCAACCCCGACGTTAGCGAGGCTATCCATGTAGAAAAGGACTTATTGGTGGAACTGATAAACTGTACAACAGAGACATTGAAGTCTTCTTGAGGAAAGAAAGGAGGATGGATTTTGTGTTCACATAATCAGTTGTTTTGGTGAGTACAAAGCATTTTTTTTTTCTGCGAGAGATGTAGATATACGGAGCGACCCTGGGGTTCGTAGATGGAGTGTGTGGTGTTGCGCACTGGCTCAGCTGTGTGAGTAAGTGCAGGGTTCGACAGTAACGCCGTTTTACTTGCCCGGACCAAGTAAATCATTCGGGGTAGACGGCGCAGGCGTTTTACTTGGTCCGGGCAAGTAAAACGGCGTTACTGTCGAACCCTGAAGTGGGGCTTCAATGCGATCTTTTAATCACTTCCCGGGGTGCTATATATTGTAATATTGTACTTGATCTCTTTATTCCGTTCTACTCACAGTGCTCCGTCCGATATGCTACCTAACTTCCGTGCCCTCTTAAAGGGGTATACTGTAGTGACTACATTATGGGTTCATGTTCTCCTCTTACTGTTGGTTGTGTAGTGGGAGGGAACCAGTTCTGGCACTAGGGGCAGAGGGGAGGATTATTAACGTTGCACCTTCCTGTTTAGATACACGAGTTTTGGTAACCATTTTCTGGTCCTGTACTGAGAGTACAAGTTGTTGTTTTGATTAAACAGTTATCATTACGTTGCCTACGTCTTTCCTTTTTCCTCCGGCACTACACTGGTGACCCGACGTGGATTTTTGTTAACGTAATTGTGTACAGAAACCAGCGACGAACATTACAATCCTGCAAAATGTCCGGGCGAGGAAGACGTTCAAACCAGCGGCAGCCATCACCATCCCCTGTCAGGGTAACGCGTGGTGCGCACACTCCCACTCTCAAGCTACCAGAATTCTGGGACTCAACGCCTGCTGCATGGTTTGCTATTGTAGAGGCACATTTCAATAAAAGTGACATCGATGACGACGACGACCGGTACAACCATGCTGTGGCAATGTTGGGCAGCTCCACCGCAGCTCGAGTGGTAGGTTTTTTGTCTGCTCCCCCGACGACGAACAAATATGAGCGCCTCAAGGCCCTGCTTCTAGAGACATTTGAACTGTCCACTGCGGAGAGGGTGCGTCGCCTATTTGCCATGTCGGACTTGGGTGACGAGAGGCCTTCTGCGAGCATGGAGAGGATGCTAAACCTGCTCGGTACAGAAGACCCCATGATCCTCTTCACAGAGCTGTTCATGCGCACATTGCCAGCTCAAGTTAGGATGGCGCTGGCCAACACCGCCATCATGGAGCCCCGCGCCCTGGCCAGGGAGGCGGACCGGTTCGTCTTGGCCATGCCTCAACGGTCCCCCGACCTGCTCGCTCCCGCGGCCGCCCCGCCACCCGACCGTCGCAGGGGAGCGAAGGATGACGCCAGACCTTCTGGCCAGCAGGGTAACGCTGCGGGCCATTGTTTCTACCACGCCACTTTTGGCGCCAAGGCCAAACGGTGCCGCTCACCCTGCACCTTCGGACCGACGGGAAACGGCGGGGCCGGCGCTCAGTAGTGGCCCTGAGCGCTGGCGTCACCAACAGGCTGCTCTTCATACAAGACACCGCCTCTGGTCGCAGTTTCCTTTGTGACACAGGTGCCCAGTGGAGCATCATTCCGGCAGAGAGATCGGATATGGCGAAGGAGGAGCGTGGTCCGCAGTTGGCAGGCGCGGACGGCACACCTATCTGCTCTTACGGCACTAGGGCGGTGGACGTGTGCTTCGGAGGGCAATGTTTTTCGTGGGATTTTGTCATAGCGGCTGTCACATTTCCCCTCCTTGGTGCGGATTTTCTGTGCGCCCACAACCTGTTGGTGGACGTGGGGAACAGGCGCCTGGTCAACTCACAGACTTTCGCTTCATTCGCCTGTACGCAGGGGGAGGCGGTCTACAGCGGGTGGTCCAATACGCTCGCCGAAAGTGACCAGTACCTTCGGCTGCTCGCCGAATTCCCCGACCTTACCAAGCCCACCTTCTCCGCGCCCACGGTGAAACACGGAGTGGAGCACCACATCGAGACCGAGGGGCCTCCCCTCCACGCCAGGGCCAGGCGCCTCAACCCGGAGAAGCTGGCCATCGCCAGGGCGGAGTTTGCGCATGTGGAGCAGGTGGGCATCGTTCGGCGCTCGAGCAGCCCCTGGGCGTCTCCCCTGCACATCGTCCCTAAGTCAGACGGCGGGTGGCGCCCATGTGGGGACTACCGCCGCCTCAACGACGCGTCCAAGCCTGACCGCTACCCGGTCCCACATGTCCAGGACTTTTCAGCGAACCTGGCAGGCAAACGCTTCTTCTCCAAAGTGGACCTGGTACGGGGGTACCATCAGGTGCCGGTGCACCCCGAGGACGTCCCTAAGACGGCCGTAATCACGCCATTTGGGCTCTTCGAGTTTCTGCGGATGCCGTTCGGCCTGAAGAACGCGGCGCAGACCTTCCAACGCCTCATGCACTCGGTGCTCCGGGACCTACCATTCCTCTTCGTCTACTTGGATGACATCCTCGTCGCAAGCACCACGGAGGAGGAGCACCTGTCCCACCTCCGGGCCCTTTTCACACGGCTCAGCCAACATGGGCTGATTGTCAATCCGGCGAAGTGTGAGTTCGGACGGAACGCCATCGACTTTCTCGGGCACCGGGTCTCCGCAGAGGGGGTGACCCCCCTCCCCTCGAAGGTAGAAGCTGTCGCTGCTTTCCCGCGCCCCAGCACAATCAGCGAGCTCAAGGGGTTCATCGGGATGGTAACCTTCTACTATCGCTTCCTCCACCACATCGCTCACATCCTGCGGCCTCTGTACGATGCCCAGAAGGGCAAGACTCTGAAGCAGCCGGTGGACTGGACGGCGGAGCGTGTCAAAGCCTTTCAGGACACCAAGGCGGCCCTGGCCCGCGCTGCCATGTTGGCCCACCCCTCGCCCTCGGCACCCACTGCTCTCACCACGGACGCCTCTGACTTTGCTGTGGGAGCGGTGTACGAACAGTGGGTTGGGGACGCCTGGCAGCCTCTTGCATTCTTCAGCCGCCAGCTGTCTCCCAGAGAGCAAAGGTACAGCACATTCGACAGGGAGCTCCTCGGGCTGTGGCTTGCTGTCAGACACTTCCGTTTTTTACTGGAGGGCCGCGAGTTTACGGCCTACGTGGACCACAAGCCACTCACGCACGCCATGTCCAAGGTGGCGGAGCCGTGGTCCGACCGCCAACAGCGCCAGCTCGCCTACATATCCGAGTTCACCACAGACATCCAGCACGTTGCTGGGAAGTCCAACCAGGTCGCGGATTGTCTCTCCAGGGCGGTGGTTGGTGCGGTCCAACTGGGTTTGGACTACGCGCGCATGGCTGCAGACCAGGCCGCCGACCCCGCCGTCCAGGCTCTCAAGTTGTCGGACACAGGACTGCGCCTAGAAGAGGTGGTTTTCGGTGACGCAGGGGCCACGCTCCTGTGCGACGTCTCCATGGGTCAGCCACGACCGGTGGTCCCCGCCAACTGGAGGCGCCCCGCCTTCGAGGCGATACACGGCTTGTCTCACCCTGGTAGGAAACCGTCCTCACGGCTGGTGTCAGAGAAATTCGTCTGGCATGGGCTCAAGAGGGATGTGAGGGCCTGGGTTGACACGTGCATCGCCTGCCAGCGCGCCAAGGTGCATCGACACGTCAAGGCCCCCCTGGAGCAGTTCTCTGTGCCTGAGCGGAGGTTCGATCATGTAAACGTGGACCTGGTAGGGCCGCTGCCCCCCTCGCACGGATACACCTATCTCTTTACCATGGTGGACAGGACGACTCGCTGGCCGGAGGCAGTTCCGCTCTCCTCAACGACAGCCCCCGACCTGGCCCGGGCGTTCATCGCGGTGTGGGTCTCCCGCTACGGCACCCCTGCTGATCTCTCCTCTGACCGTGGCTCACAGTTTACTTCAGAGCTGTGGGCAGCGGTGGCGGAGAATCTGGGGGTCAAGCTCCACCGCACAACCGCCTATCACCCGCAGGCGAACGGGCTCTGTGAGCGTTTCCATCGATCCATGAAGGCCGCCCTTCGAGCCAGCCTCACGGACAGCGACTGGCTTGACAAGCTGCCGTGGGTCATGCTGGGGCTCAGGACAGCGCCTAAGGAGGACCTCCAGTCGTCGTCCGCTGAGCTGGTGTTTGGACAGCCGCTGCGGGTCCCCGGTGACTTCATTCCCAAGTCAACGGAGCCCTGGTCCGCCGCCGCTCAGCGCGCCTCCCTGCTGGACAGCGCCAGGACCTTCGTCCCGGTCCCGACTACGCAGCATGGTGTCCCTACTTCGAGGGTGCCCCCGGAGCTGCACTCAGCGAGGTTCGTTTTCATTCGTCATGATGGCCACAGGACTCCACTACGTCCTCCTTATGACGGGCCTTTCCGTGTCATCGAGGCCGGAGCCAAGAACTTCATGGTTGACATGGGGGGTAGGCCTGAGTGTGTGTCCGTTGATCGCCTCAAACCGGCCCACTTGGACCTTGAACTGCCCCTGGACTTGGCCCTGCCACCGCGCAGAGGCCGGCCTCCAGTCCTACCTCCCCTGCCGCGCCCTGGCCATTCCCCCCTCCGACCCCGACAACCCCCCGCAGCTCGCGAGCCCCCGGTCGTCGCTGCCCCCCGTCCTTCCCTGCAGGAGGACGTGATGGGCGATGTCACACCTCCTCCCGCACCTCCTGACTTTACCTACGATCGTAGGGGCCGGGCCATACGCCCTCCTCGCCGTGAGGATTTCCAATATTGAGGTGAACACTGGGGGGGCTGGTGTAGTGACTACATTATGGGTTCATGTTCTCCTCTTACTGTTGGTTGTGTAGTGGGAGGGAACCAGTTCTGGCACTAGGGGCAGAGGGGAGGATTATTAACGTTGCACCTTCCTGTTTAGATACACGAGTTTTGGTAACCATTTTCTGGTCCTGTACTGAGAGTACAAGTTGTTGTTTTGATTAAACAGTTATCATTACGTTGCCTACGTCTTTCCTTTTTCCTCCGGCACTACAATACCCCTATATCAGATATGAACATCACAGCAACGCCCGGTTACACTGCGTTTCTGTCTAAATGTATAGTTTCTAGAGCCATGGCGTGTCATAACGATGGTATTGAGAGGTGGAGTAATTCAGGTAGGACTGTGTAGGACATCACTGAAGGCCTAGGTGTGAAATGCACCGCCTGCCATTGATGTCATGTTCATAAACATCATCAATCAGTTGCAAAAAAGGCAGCCGTTTCAGACACAATGGGCCAGTTTCACAGACAAGGCTTGAGGCTAATCGTAGACTAAAAAGCATCTTCAATAGAAGTTTGACATTAGACGGCGGCTCTACCTCCTGAACGACAGCCACCCCTTTAAAAAAAATAAAATCCAACTACTAACTGGAAGCATGAATTGCTTTTCAGGCGGTCTCCTTGTGCTCTGACTGACCTAATTAGTTTTATTTGTCAAAGTAGAACTATCAAATCGTTGTGACTAATTAAAATTAATATTTTAAAACCCATGCCTGCAATTAGAGTAATTCGCATTTATATTACATCTCCTTGATTACATAATTATGTTTGTACTGTCAGACCCATCCCACCCTGGGTACGAACACTTTGCTCAGCTGCCCTCGAACAGGCGGTTCAGGACCATGTTCGCAAGGACAAACAGACTGAAGCTCAGCTTCTACCCCAGGGCCATTCAGGCCCTGAACACAGCAAAGACCTAGGTTCTGGGCCAGGGGCGGACTGGGATCAAAAAAAAGCCCTGGCATTTGCGACACAACAGCCCTATTTCCAAACGCAACACGCAACACGGATTGTTAACATAAAAAGTCAGAGGACAGATGCCAAACTACCGACATGTTTGCTGTAATTATATGTATTATCAGTAGGCAGTCATCAGTCAATATCTCTTTCAATAGCCTTTTCACACCGAATGTACTTTTTTGTGCTATTTTCGGCCCAATACATGCGAATTTCGCTGCATCCCTACTTCCAACTACACTTGCTCCCTGCATCCAGTTGTTGCACATTAACTGCATCGCTCTCATCAAATTCCCCCATTCTGAAAATGAAAGCAGTGTAACGTTAACTGCTGTTATAAACGGAATGATGACATGAGGTGCGTGTCCACTGGCGATATAGAGCTGACTACGATAGTTATGGAGATATACATATACTCCAGTTCTATGAGTGGAGCTCCGCCCCATAGGGGAGCTCTGCTCCTATTGGTTTACCCCGCTACCTAAAGCTCTGCTCCTATTGGTTTACATACTCCAGTTCTATGAGTGGAGCTCCGCCCCATAGGGGAGCTCTGCTCCTATTGGTTTACCCCGCTACCTAAAGCTCTGCTCCTATTGGTTTACATACTCCAGTTCTATGAGTGGAGCTCCGCCCCATAGGGGAGCTCTGCTCCTATTGGTTTACCCCGCTACCTAAAGCTCTGCTCCTATTGGTTTACATACTCCAGTTTCAGCAGCCCTATGGGGCTCCGCTCCACTCATAGAACTGGAGTATATCTCCATAACTATCCTTCTATATCGTGGAGCTCCGCCCCATAGGGGAGCTCTGCTCCTATTGGTTTACCCCGCTACCTAAAGCTCTGCTCCTATTGGTTTAGGGCCCTGGGCATCCGCGATGCAGAACTGCGTGGATGGCCCGGCCGATATAAAATGTTTTGGGCCGCGGTCTGCTGAAATAAGTTATTTTCAATGAAAATCACCAGAGACAAAATTACAAATATATATTTTTTTTATATATATAATACATTCTGAGCGGCCCAGAGTCTCGCGGCCCTCCTGGCATTTGCCAGGCTTGCCCGGTGGCCAGTCCGCCACTGTTCTGGGCCCTGGACAGTCTGGACGGATTGATGGCAGCTGCTGGATTGAAATCAGGTGCGGCACAAATGTGTACATTTCAAGCCTGCAAACTGCGACACTTTAAATGAATGTGCAATAACACTATGTGCAATATGCCAACCCTAGGGTACATAAGGTTGCAGAGAATAGGAAATATTAGAATAGGTATAGCATAGAGTACAGCACAGTGTTTTATTTGTATAGTATAGTGGATAGTGTACATAGCCTTTATTTATGTAAACCAGCTCCTTTCCCTTCTTGTTTTTTAGTTTTTTTTTTCTTTCCTAGCACCAGGGGAGCCCCCCCTCCCAAATGTCGTTGTTTGGTACCTGTACTATATCAATGACAATAAAGACCATTCATTCATTCATTCATTCATTCATTATGGATGTGGTATTACAGGTAAACATAATTCTGTGAGACAGATTGTGACACAGCTCCTGCTTCTGTGTTTGCTGCTAAACAGACAAAGTAATCAATTACTAGCAAATAATAGCCTTCCTCAAACTTCGTCCTATTCCACCATCCAATCAATGGACACAGCTAGAGGGAAACTAGAAACCGAGGTAATGAAATGGCATTGAGAGCCTGTGAACAAAACATTTAATTCAGTATAGTAGTGAGGGGAAATGAAATACACCCCAAATAATCAAGGGAGCGATTGCTCAGAGAGTTCCAGATGGATTCCTAGATGGTTCTTTGTGACTGTGCTTATTGATATTGGCCACGCATCCATTGACTCTAATAGAGTTCCCCCCCAGTGATGTGGTCATTATTCATTAAACATTAAACAAATCGATATGTTTGTGATGTGTTTATCTGAGTTCATGAGTCGGTATTCACTCGACAACTACCGGAATAGATCGAGCAATAAACGGTTTTGGATGGCAGTCAGCTTGTGAGAGAACGCCCCAAACACTAAGCACCTGGATTTCCAGGTGTCAAAACTCCTCGGAAAAAATCAATAAGAAGAATCAAGTCTTATTTACCCACGTCACCGGAGAGGACTGTGGCTTCCTGCGAGACGTCAACAGCCCATAATAAACATGGTGGAGGGAGATTGCTGAGTCAGCTACATGGGAAATCAATTGAGAGGACGAAAATTACGGCAGTTGGAAAAAGTGACAGAATCGTATTTTAAAATTACCTTACAGAAAGCCAAGGCCACACAACAAAACAGTAGAGAGAGTTCTCGATTCAATTCCCTTTTCTCTCTGCACTTTAACAAACCCTCACAAACACTTCTATTAACATCAGCCAGTGTTATCAACCCCCAGCGACCCGACGTGACCCAGAGAGAGAGAGAGTTCAGGGAGAGACCGCTTCATGAACATGATTTTGCCCTGAGGAGTAAAAACAATAAACAATACAAACTGACTCGCTAGCTTTCTCTCTCTCTCTCTCATGAATGTTGGCTCTCTCTCTTTTCCCGGTGGTAGACACTGAAAATTGAGGTCACGATCCTCGTGAGTCGGAAAGTTAAGATGTCTCCATTCAGACTTATCTTCCTCAGCGAGTTCCTCTCTTTTTGTTTCTGTTATTAAGAACTCAGAGCTGAACACAGCCTCGTATGGAAACAGAGTCGCCTGTCACCAAGGGAGTGTCTAGAGGTTCTGTAGAAATATTGTAATTCCCTGAGGTCGATTTACCTTAGTTTGAACAATGTAGAGACATTATGGCGAAGGAAAAAGGTAGCTCTTTCCCTGCGTCAACAAAATACCACCTCTCTCTCCATAGCAGAGATGCAGTTAGGAGATATAGTCATATCAAGGGCATGTGGGGTGTATGGTGTATGGTAGCTGACATGAGAGATTAAAGCAAGCTGCAGTCTGTGGTTCAGTTGGATGGATGGAGGACGTCTTTGACACAGCGGGGCGGTGACCTTTGCGGTGTGACACAGCGTGACGATACGGAGACACAGTGTGTCACAGAGATGAGGCCGTGTGACAAGCACCAGAGCGCTAAGCAGACACGTAGCTAGACTAATTATGCATCACATCGGTAGCACTCTCTCTCTCTCTGTGTCCCTCTTTCTAACTTTCACGCTCTAAATCAAATGAAAAAAATATGTTTTCATACAAAGTCAAACGTTTGGAAATGAAAAAAAGTGAAGACATGCTATGAAAATATGAAAACACTTGGCAAACATTGTAAAATCAGTAGATCTGATGATTGCATACATACTGGATGTTCACCAAGCACTGGACACATTCCAACATGGGGGCACGACCAAGTAAATAGGGTCTGTGTGCACATTATTATCTGGTTATACCGGCGCAAGGTACGCAAAAAACTAAAGATACGTTGGCGGGCGGCTGGGGGCTGTGTCTCAGGAGGTAGAGGCTGTGTCTCACGATCGCAAGGTCGGCAGATCGGCGATTCGAACTGCGACTGGCCTCATGTCAAGGTGTCCTTGGGCAAGACACTGAACCCCAAATTGCTCCCAATGAGCGGGCCGGGCGCCTTGCATGGTAGCTTGCCGCCATCGGTTTGTGAATGTGTGAATGGGTGAACGAGAGGCCGTTGTAAAGTGCTTTGGAATAAGACGCTATGTAAGTCAGTCCATTTACATTGCGTAAGAGTTACATGAATTGCACGATACGGTACTGACGACTTGTGTGGCCCCTTAGGCAGTATTAGGCGTTAAGTTCCAGTGGTTCAGGCTAGGCATACACTTTCAGTGGTTCAGGTTAGGACGGGCTAATTCTTGCTAATTGTTGTAGCTGATGCTAATATTTGCTAAAGCCTTCTACATTTCAAGCCTGCAAACTGCGACACTTTAAATAAATGAGCAATAACACTATTGTGCAATATGACAACCCTAGTCGTCTATCTGTACAGTATAGTATAGTGGATAGTGTACATAGCCTTTATTTATGTAAACCAGCTCCTTCCCTTCTTGTGTTTTTTTTAAAAGTGTTTTTTTTTCTTTCCTAACACCAGGGGAGCCACCCCTCCTACATTTCGTTGCTTGGTACCTGTACTGTAGCAATGACAATAAAGACCATTCATTCATTCATCATTCATTCATTCATTCATTCATTCTCCTGACAACTCTAACCTGAACCACCCATTGTCAGGAGAAGGCGGTAGCAAATATTAGCATAAGCAACAACAATTAGCAAGAATTAGCCCGCACCCCCCACCATAAAAATAAACTTGTTCGGGTGGCAAGTTCGGCAGTTTCTGCCTCCACCACCCTGCCAACGTCCTTATCCAGACTTCTGGATTTTATTTACCTGCCAGTATAGCTAGATAACACATTCACACAGAACCTATTCATTTGTCTGCAGAAACGATCGCCCTGGACGTATTGATTTCAAGACTGGGTTGAAACATTCAGTTATCAACAGGAAGAGAACAAATATCTGCAGTCCAACCCAGTCCGTAGATTAGGTGAATCAAATGCATTGAAATACTTGTCCAGCTTCTTTTAACACTAGAACAGCCATGAGTCATTTGACCCTGTGAGTAAACATGTTATATCTTTGCGCTCAATCAAATTTCAGGACCCTCCTCTCATGACTTTTCCTAGATATGTGCGTTCTACCGCGCAGTACCCTTACAATTTCAAAATCACACCAGGATAAGCTAGTATGAAGCTATTTTTTCAGTTTTTCTGTGTAGGAAGCAGGCTAATTTACAAGACGCGCCAACTAGTGGTCGTTGTGTGTAAATAGCAGCTTGAGCATTGTAAAGAGGGGCTCTCTTAAGTAGGTGCACGGCTGTTGTAGTATTAAGATGGTCCTGAGTGGATATACTGTAGCAGAAGCAGAAGACAACCTTGCATCGAACGTTGCTTGAGACCATTTTTGCATTTTTTTTCTGGAGAGCCAGCGCATTATCTGCTCTAGTGATTTTCTGCAGCATCTGTAGGCCTCCTCCACCACCTGCTCTGGTGGAACACACACCTCCATCTCCTCTCTGGTGGAACACACACCTCCACCACCTGCCCTGGTGGAACACACACCTCCACCTCCTCTCTTTGTTTGTCTGTTTGTTTGTCTTTCTCTCCTGCCTGGCTGAGCATCACACAGTTGCTTGGCCGGGTCAGAGATGGTTCTGGAGGAGCATGGATGATTGGATCAAGTCCAAACTCCTCTGCTTTTATTCAGCTGTGAACTTGGAATGACCCTACTGCTCGCTCTTACCCTTAATGTATACATGTAGGTGTATACTGTTGGGAATGTGTTCTCAAGAGTTTTCAACCTGTAGTAGCTGTTTCACTGTTTTGTGTGTTTGTCTCTCTGGCTCTGTTCTGTTTGTCCCATTCCCTTGTAAAGCGACCTAGGGTTTGTGAAAAGCACTATATACATTTAAATTATTATTATTAAAGTACCTGGACAATAAAAACAACTTCTGTTATCATTTCACTAACATTCTGCTGGTGTGACACTTTGTCAAGAGTCAGTTCTTTGTGATTCATAGGACGACTGTGTGTGTAAAGCCATCATATTTGGACATTGAAGCTACAATCAGAATTGTCTCTATACTCCAGCTATTTGGATTTTAACTTAGATTACAAATATTAGGGAAAAGTACAGCTCACCACCAATTGATTATTATTTTATATTTTTATGTTTAAGCATGTATCTAGTCCTACCATTTGAAAACATCTAATATTTCGACAAATTCATTCTTAGTACCTAAAGTGGTCTGAAGGTTAGTATTTGGTTCCATATTCTATGCAATGACTGCATAAAGACTACTTCAAGCTTTACTGCCCAATTATTTAGAGGGAACAGTTTGTCATAAAGGACACAGAAAAACAAAGAAAGTTAGCAAGAAGTATAATTTAATAACCTTCAGAAGCACCAGGAGCATAACTGAAATGATCAAAACTCTGAAGAGTACATTGAACTGCTGACATTATTCTACATACATGAGTTTCAGTTGAGGAGCAGTTAACATCACATGAAAACTTGTTACAATAACTAAAGCTGTACAATTTTCCTAAAGGTAAGTAGAACATATGTGCACAGGGTTGTTTAAAAGTCACAGCAGAACCGTTAACCCAACAGAGGTAAACACTCATCTATACAAAACAAAAAAAGGTAATTTTGTCTAGAAGCCAGCCTCTTAAAACACCTAATACTCAATTTAAAAAAGAGAAATTAAGTAACAAAAAAACAACA
Organism: Nansenia antarctica; assembly: GCF_963989245.1. Taxonomy (NCBI): domain Eukaryota; kingdom Metazoa; phylum Chordata; class Actinopteri; order Argentiniformes; family Microstomatidae; genus Nansenia; species Nansenia antarctica. Next base: position 2,540,130 of record NC_137692.1, on the reverse strand, counting down.
ACTTTATTTTTGTGTGTACAGTGGCACAGTGCTGCCAAGCAAAAAAAGAAAAGACTAATCCTGTAGTTTTTGAGAATTATCACATTAATAGGAGATCACATTAGTACGTTTTTACTTTTAAACATCTCGTTATTAACAGAAGGATTTTTTTTGGTGCTTGGCAGCACTACACCACCATATCTTTGCACTGAAAAGACAGCCGAAACTGGGGGATTGTGGGGAGGCGGCTAAAACTGCCGCGGCGCTCCTTTGAAGGGCTTGAATCCTCCCACGCTGCCACTGGACATGGAGCTGTTGGTGATCTGTACGATTCTGTTCATCCCAGAGGAGTGGCTGGAGAGACAGGAGGGGAGAAGACAAGAGTGTGTGAGACGCTGTACATCATGGGCACAAACAGTGTCACATAAAAGCTGGTTGATGCCTTCAACGTCCAGTTATCAACTGAAATCATCGGAGGAAAGAAAGAGTTTCTGCAGTCATTAAAAAAAACGGCCCAGTACATACTTACAGTCTTAAAGACCACATCAACTAAGCTGTTCATACCTAGAGTGTGGGGCCATCATGCTGCCGCGGCTCTCCCCCATCCTGCGGTTGTCAGGGAAGCCCCCTCCCTGGGACCCCGCCCCGCCATGCCACTCCTTCCTGGGGCCCTGGTCCCGGCCATGACGCTCCACCACCACCTGTCTGCCAGAGCTGAAATGCTGGAGAGAGAACCGCAGGAGGGAAGAGTTAACCTTCCAGAAGACATAATCCACTAACCCTAACCCAGGTCACGTTCATGCAAGTGCACCAGCATGTCCAGTTAGTGCCCCCCCCCCCTCCCCCCCAGTAGGAGCATGAGTCCATGGAGTGGAGGTGGAGGTGAGCGATGAGGCGCTTACCTGGTCTCCCATCACCATGGGTCTACCTCCGTCACGGCCGGTGAAGCTCGACCTCCCGCGGCTGGCTGAGGAGCCTCCCCTGAGGGCGGGCCCGGGGCCGTCCCTGCCTGAGCGCTCTGGGCGCATCCGCACGGCCGCGCTATGACACACAACCACAGGCAGGCAGGGTTACAGCCAGGTCAATGTGACGGAGGGCAAAAGAAAAACAAACAAACAAACAAACAAACGTATGGACCAAAAGAAAATTCCTCGTCTATCTCTAGAACCTTGATCACCCCAGCGCACTCTGAGCATCCTGTCTGTTCTCACCGTATGTCTCCCTTGTTGGCGGCCATGCCACCGCCACCACCGCCACCACCACCGCCACCACCGCCTTCGTTCTTCCATCCTCCGTGCCCGGTGTGAGTGTCCCTGGGGGAGCGGGTGTGAGACATGCCAGGCATGGGTGCCCTCCCCCCGGCCGGGCGTTCGGGCATGGGCACGGGCCGTCGCTCGTCTCTGTCGCAGATCTCCCTGCGGTCCGTGTCCCGGATGTCTGCGCGCGGGGGCGGCGGAGGCTCGGCCCGGCGGACCGCGTCGAAGTTCTTGGGGTAGCGCTCGAACCCGGAGCTGTCCCTGCGAGCGGCGGGCCGGTTCTTCTTGGCGTCTGGCTCGCCGTCAAAGTGGTTCCGCCTGGACGGGATCACATGGTTGAGTCAACTTTGCACTCTGTCATTACGTATGAGCATCTGTGTGTGTGTGTGTGTGTGTCCTGGCAGGGCCTACCTCTCAAAGGTGTTGGTCACCACAGCAGCTGCCTCTGGGAAGCGGCCTCTCTCTCGCGGGCTGAACTCAGCGAAGCGGTTCTGCTGGCGATTGTTGTAGTCGGACCCCTGGTTCAGACGGCCCTCGGACTCCACTGGGATCTTCTTGTTGCCGTTCCAGTAGGGAACCAACCTCCGGCTGAAACACGGATAGAAGCAAACGTTGTTACATTGGGTGACAGTAAATAGTTTGTTTCAGTTTTCAGACAGGCGGGAAAGGTAGGAAACCGGTTTCTACGTCCGGGGGGGGGGGGGGGGGGGGGGGGGAACGACGACAGGGCATTACAGCACAAGCGGCTCTGTCACGAATCGCGCGACCTCTTCCCGATCCACAGCGTGGCGATGGTGTGTACCTGTGGTCCGCCTCGCGGCCTCTCTTCAGGTTGTTCCTCTTCTTCTGCTCGTAGCGAAGCTGCTCCTGCTGCCTCCTCAGCTCCTCCCGCTCACGGGCCATACGCTCCGCCACTTTACGCCGCTCCTGAAAAAGAGAGAGAGGGAGGGAGATCCCCCCGTATTTACTTGCAAGAACGGCTCATCTTTCAACGAAGCTCAATTATTTTAACGACAACCAGCTACGGTTGTGGCCCTTGGTTGTCGAAATGCAAGGGATGTTGAGCTCCAGCATTGCTTATGCACCTGCTCTATGCGGATCCTCTCTCTCTCCAGCCTCTCTCTCTCCATGCGCTCCCTCTCGAGCTTCTGCCTCTCCTCCACCAGCCTCTGGCGTTCCCGGAGCAGGTTCTCCCTCTCCTCCCGCTCACGAAGCAGACGGATCCGTTCCCGTTTCCGGCGTTCCCGCTCTGCAATCTCACGCCGCCTACGAGGACAGAAACCCACAGGTTGTCGCATTTCGTTGATTCTTGTAACGATTCGACACCTGTTACGATTGCAACCGTTTACCCAACGGTTGCACCACCATGTGAAGACAAGTCTACAGAGAGCCCTGGTTCATGTCTGAGTTAGTGTGTCATTAGATTAGATTAGATTCAACTTTGTCATTGCAGAGTACAAGTACCAGACAACGAAATGCAGTTTAGCATCTAACCAGAAGTGCAAATAGTGATATAAAACATGACAGTGATAGGTACAGTATGGCAAGTACGGTAGTTAAGAGGTATATATATATACAGGAGAGGATAGTAGTAGGGTATGTACAGCAAGGCCTATGCAGATGTATAAATAGAGGCTATCAAAAAGAGGTATGTACAATATGCAAAAATAGGTATGTGCAAAGGCAGTATTCGTTAACAGCAGTAGTGCAAAGGGTAACTGAGTGTTCACATTGACCAGGGATGTGTGCAGCAGTGCTCCAGGGTGTGCAAGGTTCAGGCTCACCTGCGCAGCTCCATAGCCCTGCGCATACGCTCCAGTCTGACCAGCCGCTCACGCATCCTCTGCTCCTTCATCTTCTCAAAGGGGAGGATGTCTTTGCTGCCTCCCTTGTTGGGGAACATCCTCCCTTTGTCTCTCATCCTCTCAATCTAGGGAAGAACAAGCACATTGAAGTGAAGATGAAAAAGAGAAGTCACATTACATTTTTTGTGCTTTATTTAACCAGATAGGTCAATTGAGAAACAATTCTCATAACAACAAAAGTCAATTGAAAAACATCCTAAAAAATACAACATCACAAATACAGTATATAAAACAGGGACCAGGGGGAGGATATATTAAAAGCATGTGCATTGATCAGAGACTATATCTAGTAATGATAATAAAAGAGGGTAACGAGATGAATGTGTTGAGTTTTAGTGTCTTTTGCATCTCATTCCAGTCAGTAGGGGGCAGCAAACTGGAAAGAAGGCCAAAGGAGGTGGGGATGACCAGAGTGATGAATTTGCTGGAGCGTAGATTGCGTATGCTGGTAGAAATGTTTAGTAGTGAGCGAAGGTACGGTTTGCTGATGATGGATTTATAAATGAACTGATACCAGTGGATCTGTCGCCTGGTGTGAAGTGATGGCCAGTTGACTTGGGAATACAGGTCGCAGTGAGTGTTGAAAAAGGCACCGGAGACAAAGCGGAAGGGCAGTATACAAAAGAAGAAAAGTTGTTCAAAATGCTCACCTCTTCGGGAGGAATTAACCATCTTGGTCGTCGCTGCATCATGTTGGGGGGACCCGGCTTGAGGAAAACAGAGGTACATACATTTAACACCCTGCACTGACAGCCTTTGAAAGCAATGTTTTGGATCCACAAACTTCCAGAGGACAAAGTGTCTACTATGTTACCTTGTCAAAGTACCGTCCTCCCCCCCTCCTGAAAGGTGGCCTCATCTTATTGAAGTTAAGCTCCCCTTTGGCGTGATCAATCACCATCAACTTGCCAGGGCTCTTGGTCCCTGCACAAAACAAGAGAAGAAAGGTTGTCAGTTCAACTACCCATCAAAGCAATACTGAAGTTTAACCAGAAGGGCGGGGGGGGGGGGGGGGGGCAGACATACGTCCATGCTTTTTATCGTCTTTCTTAGAGGCATCTGTGCCAGAGCTGGTTGAAGCTGCGTCAGATTTAGTACTCTTGGATTCTTGTTTCTTGGACGAGTCCTTACTGTCTTTATCCGAAGGCTCATCAGACTTCTTCTCCTCTTTTTTGGAAGATGGTTGGGTTCTGTAGAGCAAGAGAGCGAGAAAGTGACAAACGAATGTGTTATCTCTCAAACAACCACTGAATGGACACTTGGGTTTTCTATTACTCCCTCACTCACTTGCTAGTTGTCTTTGTCCCTGTGGTGCTGCTGCGTTTGTCACTCGATGACTTGCTGGAGCTTGTTTTGTCCTCCAACTCCTTCTTTGAAGGTTCTTTCTTGAACGGATCACTTTTAACCTGAAAAGACAACGCCTTTATTAAAAACTTAAAAAGCATTATGACTGTGTTTCCATTAAGTGAAATACAAAAAGCCTCAAACCTTTATTCTCCTCACAATGAATACAGTAGAGCGCATGGTGGGTCAGAGACGAATCATGCCAGCCAATGTTTCTCTGGCCAAGGCTACACTGACTGACTGGCCTTTCAAACTGCAATCAGAGAATCCTCCCAGAGTTCTGAAGGTTCTATGATGTCACAAAACGAATTCCTCATTCTGGACATTCTAGCCAGCAAAGTGCATAGCAACTGTCCTGCATAGCAACTCACCCTTTCAACAGATATCTGCTGTCCATGGAGGTCTGTGCGGTCAAGGTGGGAGATGCACCTGGCCACCTCTGCACTGGAGGACATGGTCACCAAACCATAACATTTAGCTCCGGGACTGCGAGCGTTAGTGACCACTTTGGCACTAAAAACCTGTGGGCAGCAAAGTGTGGACTCACTTTAGGGCCAAAAGGCTTCACGTGGTGCTTGCATTCAGGAAACCAACAGAATTTGCTCTTAGGTCCATGAAGTTAAAATGGAATACTTTGCACAAAACACTCGCCTTTAAGGAGATTACTGTCTGTTACCCTAATTTGAAATATGTTTAACAAAGACTACAGTGTGAGACATTGTAGAGGATTAGAAAGGGCTCCAGGCTTACCTTGCCATATTTGCCAAACAGGTTCTTCAAATCAGCTGCCCAGTATTCTGACTTTGTCTTGCTGCACTGAACTGCGGAGTTACTATAGCGCACTGCAAACTTACTGTACTCTGCCTTTGGTTTGGAACACTTAAAAAGTGAGGTTATACTTAGCTGTAGCTACTAGCTAGCTAGTTAGCTTACAAGCAAGTGATTACGAAAACAATCTTGACAGCAGAACTGCTCCCAGACGCGATCAGAATTGTAAAACAATTTACAAAGGGAAATAATAGCCATATAGTTGGCCAGCCAATGATCTGAAATCATGATGGCAAATCCTGACACTGACACTGACAGCCCAGCATGACAGACAAGCTAACGTAGCCAGTCCCACACTGACACACAGCGCTGCCTTGCCCCCTGGCAGACAGACACATCCACAGACCAAACGATAAGCACAAAGCAAGGCCGTAATTAATAGACAAACGCAGCTACCTTTTTGTATAACCGAATCGCGGTAAATGCATTCCAATTATTTGGATAAGCAGACGCCCGTCGCACACTCTTTTGCAAGTTAAATGAATAAAAAAATCTAATCCAAATACAATTCCTGATTGGTATGCAAAACATATCAAATGTTTTGTTTTGCATTGCTGATATGCCAGATCGATGTCATATGTCATCAATCAGACAACGTGGATGAAAAATACTCCATCCAATCGTGTTACTGCATTCAGCTACTGAAGCTGAAATTGTTTTGCAGCCAATTGGCTATTGCCAGAACTTCATCTGAGAGGAATGACTGTATTTTGAAGTTACAAACATAATGCTTGGAGTTATTTAAACATGTAATGGTATGCAGGCCCCATATGCCAAATTAGATTATTATCCAATTAATTATTATCCAAAAATAATTTAAATAATTGTATCTTATAAGATACTTGGAACAACACAAGAACACCATAATATAATAATGTCACTCTATATCCATATCAAAATAAGGATTTTTATCATATTTCTCATTATACCGTTTTTTTATTGTGATCAAAACTAAAGTGACAAGATGAAATTGAAGTTACTGCCTTTTGCCTTGGCATGACTCTATATCTTTTGGCAAGCTATGCAAAGGCAGAATACAGTAACTTCCAAATAAGAGTCAAAGATCAAATCAGAGGTCAGGATTAATATGTACAAAGTATAACCTAATATAAAGCCATAAAACTGCCACATATCCAGTGATCTGCCTGTAACTATTTTGGCTGGACAACAAGAAAAGTCATTTTTCTCAGTTCTGCATTCTGTGAAGTTACTGCCTTTTGCCTTTGTAGGGCAGTATTGTGGTTTACTTAATACTGTTCAGCTGCACTTGAGGTTACATTCAATGCATGACTTGTGCTATATAGGCTAAATAAAATTATGAAAGCAGCAAGTAACAGGCACGTAACATCCATATGCTGTATAAATAGATATATTTGACTACCAGCAAGACACCGGAGCACTCATATCTATAACAAACGCGGCGATTGTATGAGCGCCCGGCGTCAGTCCAATGGAAGCGTCAAGCACAGTCTTTCCGTAGAAATACATTGCTATGTCAAATACATCACTACATCACGTTATCTAACATTACACGTTTTAAGGCTGATTTGTGCATGATAGTGCTGCATTTTGACATAATTATTATCGCCCCTTATCCCCCGTTGAGCTGTATAGCGGCAATTATTAAGAGTAGTGTTCTACTCTAAGCAAGCAATCAATCAAGCAAGCGATCAAGCAAGTTATCAATAATATAGAAACCCAACTAAAAGCTTCTCAGAGAATCCATGAATCCTACAGATTGTCCTGTAGATGTACTTTCACTCACTGAATATGTCTGCAGCCTTGCAGCTGAGCTGACTCACACTCAACACATCTGTTGTAAAAGGGACAGGGTGGTTTGCTGGATAGGTCATAAATCAACACTCTCAACACTGTCCTTTGTTTGTTTTTTTAAAATATTTTTTTAATTTGATGAGATGCATGAGTGAAGCAGAGTTTGACATCACAAATGCCGCAATGTTGCATTCACCATTTTTTCTTCTTTTTTTTCCCCCCACCCGTCCTCCCATCCCACCCACCCCCACAGTGACAACAGACAGGGAGAAGGGAAAAGCATAGAAATAAACAACAACAACAACAACAACAACAACAAAAAAGAGAATAATAAAAAAAAGAAAAAAGCAAAAAGGAAGAAACTAAAAACAAACAGCAACACATATAACAGAACTAGTACAGTATTATTGACAATTAGATGAGTAAAAGTAAAATAAAGGTTAAACATCTCTGCTTCAGCTTATGTGTATCTCGTCATAGAGGTAGAGAGTGAGTTGATCAAGGATCCGCAGCCAGTTAGTGATGTAAGAGCTTCGTTGTTCAGTCAGAGGGAAGAACAGATAGGCCATAGAAATAGGAGACAAAAGGTTGACGAAACACTGACAAAACACTGTCCTTTGTTGTGGATTAACAATGAGACTCAAGATAGGAACTTGCTTTAAATCTAGGTATAATATTTATGAAAGAAAACAATCACAACTCGAGTTGGACCCAGCCCACTTAAGGTAGACTGAAGTGCCCACTCACACACAACACATCTCTGATATTAAAACAGCGATTGGAGTCCGCGGTCCATAAGTGTGGGAACATTGGAACAATGTTGGACAAGGTCTTCATTTCACACTGCACACTGGGTCAACATGGTCACAGCATTGATAACTTGAGTCCGCATTCCATCACTGTCCATGAACACAGGGCCTGGGGCAGGGCCCTACGCTCATGGACAGGAGCACCAGACGGCCAACACATGCCACACATGCGAAAAATCCATGACGCCTTTGTCAGCCAATGGGTAGGCAGAGAAACAGACAGAGAACGTCAGGAAAAGCTATCAAGTTGTTGAAAGAAAAGCGAGACAGCACATCTTCCACAGATCGAGTTTTGCTTTCAAGTCAAAGACACAGAGGTGTCACCCTGTGTTAACCTGCGTGACTCAGGGACAATTATGTCTCCATGAAAACACAGGAGTCAGATACTGTCATCGATCGTCAACCTCAAACAACCATAATTAATTGAATTCAAGGTCTCCCTCCTCACCCACCAGTGCATCCATGGAACTGCCGCCCCCCCCCCCCCCCTACCTCAAGGAACTCCTCCATACCCCTCAGACCTCCTCACGCACCCTCCGTTCTACTGCCACCAACCTCCTCAAGACCCCCAGGACCAAGCTCCGCACCATGGGAGATCGGGCCTTCTGCTCGGCTGCTCCCAGGCTGTGGAATGCTCTCCCTGACCACCTAAGGGCACCACAGTCTGTTGTCACAGGATGCTTTTAAACGAGGCCTTAAAACCTCCCTTTTTTATCTTCTTGTTTTTAATTGTAGCACTTTGAGATTTATTATGTAAAGTGCTTTTACAAATAACATTTATTTATTTATTGTTTATTAAATGTTTATAAAATTATTATTATTATTATTATTAATGAAGTCAAACGCATCCGAACCAGACAGACCACACACGCTGTCGTTGTCATAGTAATGTTTGATCTGCTTAGGGTAGAACCAAAGTGTCTTGAGTGGTAAAAATAATTTATAGTACACGCCACAGCGATAATCCTGTCAGCATTCGCACCCACTTGAGAATATACCCCCAAATATTTCACGCTTCACACGTCACCCCGAGTGGCTCGAAATCATGAGCATTCTGTCGTCTCTAGCATTTCCTGTCGTGTTCAAGTATGAAACGACTGCCGCTGACAAAGTATGACCACTGTCTCCTTGAAACCCTGAGGTAAACCCTGCCACTAATACAGATTCCCTGCAGGCAAAAATATGAAAAACAGACAAATACAAATCGTGAACAGCTTGTGCCCTCCGACCAAGACAAATCAATCTCTCAAAATGACACTCAGCCTGATCTGATCTTGGAGGGGGACGCTGCTGAAATAGTCTGTGAAATCGATTCCATGAAGTGAATCATAATCTCCATCTTGTCGACCGGAGACGAATGTAGACACATTACAGCTAAACACCCATACAGTACACACTCAAGGCAAGATAGTACTAACACACTTTGTCATAGTGTCACACTCTGCTAATAAAGAAGCTCTACTTAGCTACTAAACCGCCCGTAATAATGCGTCGATAATGAACAGGCTGGATCACTTCTCACTCCGTAAAAATGGAGCATGGGATGAGAGGCCCTTCCATCAAGTGAAAATACAAAGTAAGTGAGAACTATTGGGACCACTCAGAAGCTGTTTTGAATATGGGCCATTTAACATGGGAGTTAATAATGCATGCATATGCTTATAAATATAATTAAGAATCATCACTTAATGGGAATTAAGGGGTTAGGTAAGTGGCTTTGTAAGTCATAACTATTCATGAATGTATTCATATCTTAATAATGCCTGAATATTAAACATCTATCCACAACAGCTATCCACCCAAAGTAAATTGAAAGCTGTTTTTGAACTGGGGTATATTTTTACACACACACACACACATAGCTCCCTGACCTTTGACCTGAGTGATACTGTCTGTAACCCATCCCTCTTTTCACACCCTAACCTGTCCTGAGTAAGGTGGTAGGACTGTATGTGTTTTGTCATAGCCTTGTATTAGCATATTACTGGGAGTATAAATGTGTGAGCTAAAGAAAGCTCTCTCTCTCTTTTCCTACTGACCATGGACCTGAGCTGACCCCTCTCTATTACATCTACAGACACAAAGAGTCTGTAACTCAGAAACTTTGCTTGTGATCTATTTCAACCAGGTGCTAATGTAAATACCCGACAGAACCATTTGGAGTAAATGCATGGGGTTGGTCTCCTTTTGAAGGCAACACTATGAAGTTTGTTCCCCAACAGTAAGAATGACTAAGTGGCACTGGCGTTGAGAAATACACGTTTGAACACACTGAAGTAAAACATTTTCTTTTTCATTTTCAACCTAACTATTTTAGCAATGTAAACAAACCGTTGTCGGAATGTTAGCGATCTGTGGTCGACGATAAGGCTTCATTGGTGAGTTTGATCAAATTTGTCAATGTAGTGTGTTCGTTGGTGGTCTGACAGCAACGTCGACTGTGCCTGCTGTTGAGATTGGATCTTGAGATGGATTATTTGGCTCGAAGCGCAAGAATCATAGCTTTGAGACGATGTAATGCATGACTACCTACGTAACCATAGGAACATAGGAAGTATGTACATGACTACCTACGTAACCATAGGAATAGGAAGCATGTACATGACTACCTACGTAACCATGGGAACATAGGAAGCGTGTACATGACTACCTACGTAACTATAGGAACATTTGTAAATGTTTGGCATTTAGCAGACGCCTTATTCCAAAGCGACTTACAATCGATATATTTGACTAAGCAAGTGAATCATCAATCCACCAGTCGTAGCAGGAAGAGTAATCTAGCTCAGGCCCGGGGCCATTGGCAGTATCTGTGATAGAAGAAGAAAGAAATAATTCAGCTCATGTCATCCTTATACATCAACAGATATCCTCCAAAATAATTTATTAATGATAACACTCAGCTCATGTTCATGGTGTAATAGTACTTAGGTGAACCCTAAAAAACATGCTCTAACCAATCATGAATTAATGTTAATGCATGCATTTATTAACACTTATTAATGTGTCCTTATTGTAAAGTGTTACCAGTTACCTTGAATGGTTCCACATAATTGGCAGTGAAAAGTCAATTAGATAGTGGCTATACTTCAGATACAGGTTTAATTGCCCAGAATATGACTACTAAGTGAGAGATCCGTTCACTTATCAAATTAACAGCTCAGAAACAGGACCTGGAGGTACTTAGCATTTATTAAATAATGGCTCGTGCCAAAGGTAAGCTGTTTATCTCTTCACACGAGAGAAGGAGGCAGAGGAAGGGTTGACCTCATTCAGAGAGTTTTTTTTCCGTTTTATAATCCAACCACCCATTAAGATATGAGTAGAGAGGAGAAGGGTTTACATAATAATATAATAATCCAATATACTAGTTTGATTCTGTTAGAACATGTGACATTTCAGTATGTTATTGGAGTGTCACAGAAAGACTTTGAAAAAGACATATGACGCACGCACGCACGCACGCACGCACGCACGCACACACTCTCACACTCACACTCACACTCACACTCACACTCACACTCACACTCACACTCACACTCACACACACTCACACTCACACACACACACTTCTTGCATGATGTTTTGTTAATGAGAGCAAAGACGTGAGCTATCCCATGTCTCAGTGCTGGTTTATGGCTCTCCTGTGTGAGGCTGGCTGGGCCCAGATAACATGGAACTGCCTAGAGGAGAGTCATCACACCACAGGACGTCACACAGGCTATCATCACTCACAGCAGGGGATGCTGGGTAGGGAGATACACCTTTCAACATGGCCAATGACGGGCCTTCCAGCATGGGTGGCAGTCTGACATTTGGGCCATCTGGTGCGGCTGTGTCTCAGGAGGTAGAGGCTGTGTCTCAGGAGGTAGAGGCTGTGTCTCAGGAGGTAGAGGCTGTGTCTCAGGAGGTAGAGGCTGTGTCTCAGGACGTAGAGGCTGTGTCTCAGGACGTAGAGGCTGTGTCTCAGGAGGTAGAGGCTGTGGTTCAGGAGGTAGAGGATGTGTCTCAGGAGGTAGAGGATGTGTCTCAGGAGGTAGAGGCTTTGTCTCAGGAGGTAGAGGCTGTGTCTCAGGAGGTAGAGGATGTGTCTCAGGACGTAGAGGCTGTGTCTCAGGAGGTAGAGGCTGTGTCTCAGGAGGTAGATGCTGTGTCTCTGGAGGTAGAGGCTGTGTCTCAGGAGGTAGAGGATGTGTCTCAGGAGGTAGAGGCTGTGTCGCAGGAGGTAGAGCCTCCGTCTAATGATCGCAAGGTCGGCAGATCAGCGGTTCGAGCCCCGGCTGGCCACATGTCGAAGTGTCACAAGACACTGAACCCCAAATTGCTCCCAGTGAGCGGGCCGGCGCCTTGCATGGCAGCTTGTCGCCATTGGTGTGTGAATGTGTGTGTGAATGGGTGAATGAGAGGCCGGTGTAAAGCGCTTTGGATAAAAGCGCTATATAAGTCAGTCTATATTAGTCAGTCTATATAAGTCAGTCCATTTAATTTTTTTAAGCAAAGCCACCAGCCCTTGACAGTAAATAATCCTTATAATAATACTAATACTAATACTAATACTAATACTACTACTACTAATAATAATAATAATACATTTTATTTGTAACGCACTTTACATATGGCAATCTCAAAGTGCTACAGATTAAAAACAAGAAAGTGATAAGAATAAACATTTCAATAATAATAAAGGCTAATAAAAGGCTCTATTAAAAATCCTTAAGAACACAATCCTGCCATTTCGGTGCAATTTTTATTACATTTTGGCACTGTCCAACTGTTGTCAATATTTTGAGGCGAGTCAATCTGTTCCCTCCGGGGGGGGGCAACCTTTGCCAAGAGAGCCCAGAACGCCCCACTGTGTTCATTAGCTCACAATATGGTCTGTATTAACTCCCTCCATGGCACACTGAGTGATTTCCCATTCTGTAAATGACCATTGTATTGTAATTTTATTGTTTTGCAAAACAGCTTTATACTAGCTTATCCTGATGTGATTTTGAAAATGTAAGGATACTGGGGGATAGAACACACATATCTAGGAAAAGTCATGAAAGGAGGGTCATGAAATTTGATCGAGTGCAAAGATATAACATTTATTTTTACTCACAAATGATCCCTCATGGCTGCTTAAATGTTAATGGCGTGATGGGGGAGGGTGGGGGGTGGAGGAACAGTAAGTAGGGGTAAACGTCAGATGGAGACAAGCAGCTAGCCCAGATACAGTCGCTCCTCCAACATGAGCATCTGTCCTCTCAACCACCTAGCACGCTAATCTATATTAAACACCATGTCATGTTGAATCTTCATACATCATGAACACACAGCAGCAGGGCTGTAGCGTGTCTGTAGCGTGTCTGTAGTGTGTCTGTAGCGTGTCTGTAGCGTGTCTGTGGTGTGTCTGTAGCGTGTTTGTAGTGTGTCTGTAGCGTGTCTGTGGTGTGTCTGTAGTGTGTCTGTGGTGTGTCTGTAGTGTGTCTGTAGCGTGTCTGTAGTATGTCTGTGGCGTGTCTGTAGCGTGTCTGTAGTGTGTCTGTAGCATGTCTGTGGTGTGTCTGTAGCGTGTCTGTAGTGTGTCTGTAGTGTGTCTGTAGTGTGTCTGTAGTGTGTTTGTGGTGTATCTGTAGCGTGTCTGTAGCGTGTCTGTAGTGTGTTTTAGCATGTCTGTGGCGTGTCTGTGGCGTGTCTGTAGTGTGTCTGTAGTGTGTCTGTAGTGTGTCTGTGGTGTGTCTGTAGTGTGTCTGTAGTGTGTCTGTAATGTGTCTGTAGTGTGTCTGTAGTGTGTCTGTAGTGTGTCTGTAGCGTGTCTGTAGCGTATCTTCGGTGTGTCTGTGGTGTGTCTGTAGTGTGTCTGTAGTGTGTCTGTGGTGTGTCTGTGGCGTGTCTGTAGTTTGTCTGTAGTGTGTCTGTAGTGTGTCTGTGGTGTGTCTGTGGCGTGTCTGTAGTGTGTCTGTAGTGTGTCTGTAGCGTGTCTGTGGTGTGTCTGTAGCGTGTCTGTAGTGTGTCTGTGGTGTGTTTGTAGCGTGTCTGTAGCATGTATGTGGTGTGTCTGTAGCGTGTCTGTGGTGTGTCTGTAGTGTGTCTGTGGTGTGTATGTAGCGTGTCTGTAGCGTGTCTGTAGCGTGTCTGTAGCGTGTCTGTAGCGTGTCTGTGGTGTGTCTGTAGCGTGTATGTGGTGTGTCTGTAGTGTGTCTGTGGTGTGTCTGTAGCGTGTCTGTAGCATGTCTGTAGCGTGTCTGTGGTGTGTCTGTGGTGTGTATGTAGTGTGTCTGTGGCGTGTCTGTGGCGTGTCTGTGGTGTGTCTGTGGTGTGTCTGTGGTGTGTCCAGCATTGCCAAAGTGTCTTTAGATGTGAAAGGTTACAGTTTTTCTCAGTTGCTAAGACATGCTAACGCTACCGGGATCCACCTGGGATCGCCATCGTAGCACAGCAGACGTCTTCTCTTGCAAAGGCGTTCACACCTTGTCGTTGGTTTCACACATTTCTTCACACCATTTTTCCAAAACAGTTAACACAGATCTCATAGACAAGTGTTTGGGTCTCTATGGGATTAACTGCGTTAAACATAAGGAAAAAAGATCTATTCACAGCTGATAGAAATGACTTGCGTAATTATGCATCTCTAATGCACCTGTGTGAAACTCCTTTGCACAACTCTTGAATCAGCGATCTGTCCTTATCCATCCATACAAGATGACACCTCTGTGTTGCTGTGTTGCAAGCATGGATCACACAGGCCAAAGACACGTAAGGAGAGATAGAGGTCATGGTAGAGGGGAGGTAAGGAGAGATAGAGGTCATGGTAGAGGGGAGGTAAGGAGAGATAGAGGTCATGGTAGAGGGGAGGTAAGGAGAGATAGAGGTCATGGTAGAGGGGAGGTAAGGAGAGATAGAGGTCATGGCAGAGGGGAGGTAAGGAGAGATAGAGGTCATGGCAGGAAGAGGAGTCTGGGGTTTCAAGTGAAATTCAGGCAACAATTATTGACCATGTCAGGGACAAAGGCCCAGGCCCATTTTGAGTTTGAGCGTTGTGGCATCTATTGTCAGACTTTTCCGGAATGAGCATCGGTACGTCGCACTGAATGAACGACTGGATGAACGACTGAATGAACGACTGGTTCCACCTGGAGAGAGAGAGGGCCGTGGAGGCCTGGCAGGACTCTGTGTGTCGTCTGGGACAACGTTGCCTTCCTCCGCTCTCACCTTCCTCCGCTCTCACCTTGTGAACCAATGAACAGTGTTCATCACAGCCCCGTGTGACGGTGCAGTTCCTCCCTACATACTCTCCTTTTCTGAACCCAACTGAGGAATTGAAGGTGTACGAAGGTGTATGAGGGTGTATGAAGGTATATGAAGGTGTATGAGGGTGTATGAAGGTGTATGAAGGCGTATGAGGGTGTATGAAGGTGTATGAAGGCGTATGAAGGCGTATGAAGGTGTATGAAGGTGTATGAAGGTGTATGATGACCAGGCAGATGTCCTTCCTGGAGGCAATGCATGCTGGTTGCCTGGCGATAGGTGCAGAGGACTGCCAGGGATGGATATGCCATGCAAGAAGGGTTTTCCCACAGTGCATTGCAAGGAAAAAACATCCAATACGATATTGATGAGAACCCGCCAGGAATGAATGGACTAAATGTGAAGTTCTGACTCTTTCAACTCTTTATTTCAAAACATTTCATGCATTTCCTTTGGTTGCTTTTATGTTTATTGAATTTTTTAATTTAAAGTATTCAGCATTTTCCTGAGTTTGAACAGTATGGAAAAAAGAATGACATGGAAAAATCTGATGCAGTAAGTAAGAAAAGCGTTATTTATATAGCACCTTTCATACAAGAAATGCAGCTCAGTAAGTGCTTTACAACAGGGATAAACACATAAAGTGAATATAAAAACCGTAGGATAAAAGGAATATATCAGCAGTACGATAACATTTAAATTATTTATTGGTACTTTGGTGAAGAAAGAATGCAGTCCAAAAGCTGTACCATAATGAATGTCTCTAGTCTAGGTGCTCACTGTAGGGCTTACATGTCAACGATAGCTCATGGGCATGGAAGAATAAAATGAATGTAGAAAGCTTTCTGAGAAATGTCTTCTTTTTGTTCTCTTCACAGTATTTTAACAGGCCATCTCAAAGTGCACTCAATGTGCAGAGTGCAGCAGGTTTTGTCATCTGTCGTAAAAACATCTTCGTTCAGGTAACTGTGCTTTGAGTTGCATGTCATGTACGAAAGGCGCTATATAAATAAGGCTTTACTTACTTACTTACTTACTTACTTACTAACTGTAAGAAAATCCAGCTTCTATAAACACAAACAATGCCTAGTCTGCAGCATAAGTCATTGTTGTGAATGGATACATGTCAATATGCACAGGTCTCCAGCTAACATTCGTGCGATATCCCTCATAGTTAATACAGAGAGCATCAGAACATTCTACGGATGAATAGAATAGTTCTGCTCTGACAATGGGTGGGTTGTACGCTCTTCAGATTACCCCGGTTACGGTACATTTCAACATCCATGAGATCTTTAGATAATGCATGTATAACCCTAGTACTATACACTTGTGACTGGATGTCTACAACGACATTGCTGGCTCTGTTTTTTGGTGTGTTTTTCCTTCTCGTTTAACTGCATTTTTTTATACACAGAATGACAATAGTGTTAAAGCACTTGGCGAGTCACTTACAGAGTATTTCTGGCTGTGGTTGAACTCTATACCGAGGAGAGCCTGGCTGTGTGGCAAGCGTGACAAAGACGTGAGTGTGATGAAACAGAGAGGCGCGATCATCCAAGCGGGAGCTCATGAGTTCAGAGAAAAACTCAATTATCTGAGCGGACAGGGAAATGGACTCACTTGGTATCGCTTCTCCTTTTTCTTTTCTTTTTTTCTGTCCCTCTCTCTCCGTTCAGGTGTGCGTAAGAGGGGGCCGGTTCGTTAGCTCTCCCTCTGAACCGGAGACGCGGGGAATCACACCATTAATTGAGTGAGTCAACCGCATGTTGAGGAGAGCAGATTCATTTAGCGGGAATAGGTTGTCTGATGCTTTTGACCCCGAACAGGAGAGACAGGAAGGGAGAGAGTGTGGAGGAGGAGGGAGACAGGAAGGGAGAGAGTGTGGAGGAGGAGGGAGACAGGAAGAGAGAGAGTGTGGAGGAGCAGGTAGACAGGAAGAGAGAGAGTGTGGAGGAGGAGGGAGACAGGAAGGGAGAGAGTGTGGAGGAGGAGGGAGACAGGAAGGGAGAGAGTGTGGAGAGACAGGGAGACAGGAAGGGAGAGAGTGTGGAGGAACAGGGAGACAGGAAGAGAGAGAGTGTGGAGGAGGAGGGAGACAGGAAGGGAGAGAGTGTGGAGGAGGAGGGAGACAGGAAGGGAGAGAGTGTGGAGAGACAGGGAGACAGGAAGGGAGAGAGTGTGGAGGAACAGGGAGACAGGAAGAGAGAGAGGGTGGAGGAGGAGGGAGACAGGAAGAGAGAGTGTGGAGGAGGAGGGAGACAGGAAGGGAGAGAGTGTGGAGGAGGAGGGAGACAGGAAGGGAGAGAGTGTGGAGGAGGAGGGAGACAGGAAGAGAGAGATTGTGGAGGAGGAGGGAGACAGGAAGAGAGAGATTGTGGAGGAGGAGGGAGACAGGAAGAGAGAGAGTGTGGAGGAGGAGGGAGACAGGAAGAGAGAGATTGTGGAGGAGGAGGGAGACAGGAAGAGAGAGAGTGTGGAGGAGCAGGGAGACAGGAAGAGAGAGAAGGTGGAGAGACAGAGAGACAGGGAGGGAGAGAGTGTGGAGGAGGAGGGAGACAGGGAGGGAGAGAGAGTGGAGGAACAGGGAGACAGGAAGAGAGAGAGTGTGGAGGAGGAGGGAGACAGGAAGGGAGAGAGTGTGGAGGAGGAGGGAGACAGGAAGGGAGAGAGTGTGGAGGAGCAGGGAGACAGGAAGGGAGAGAGTGTGGAGAGACAGGAAGAGAGAGAGTGTGGAGAGACAGGAAGGGAGAGATTGTGGAGAGACAGGAAGGGAGAGAGTGTGGAGGAGGAGGGAGACAGGAAGGGAGAGAAGGTGGAGGAGGAGGGAGACAGGAAGAGAGAGTGTGGAGAGACAGGGAGACAGGAAGGGAGAGACAGGGAGACAGGAAGAGAGAGAGTGTGGAGGAGGAGGGAGACAGGAAGGGAGAGATTGTGGAGAGACAGGAAGGGAGACAGGAAGAGAGAGAGGGTGGAGGAGGAGGGGGACAGGAAGGGAGAGAGTGTGGAGGAGGAGGGGGACAGGAAGAGAGAGTGTGGAGGAGGAGGGGGACAGGAAGGGAGAGAAGGTGGAGGAGGAGGGAGACAGGAAGAGAGAGAGAAGGTGGAGAGACAGGAAGAGAGAGTGTGGAGAGACAGGAAGGGAGAGAGTGTGGAGGAGGAGGGAGACAGGAAGAGAGAGAGTGTGGAGGAGGAGGGAGACAGGAAGAGAGAGAGTGTGGAGGAGGAGGGAGACAGGAAGAGAGAGAGTGTGGAGAGACAGGAAGAGAGAGAGTGTGGAGGAGGAGGGAGACAGGAAGAGAGAGAGTGTGGAGGAGCAGAGAGACAGGAAGAGAGAGAGTTTGGAGGAGCAGAGAGACAGGAAGAGAGAGAGTTTGGAGGAGCAGAGAGACAGGAAGGGAGAGAGTGTGGAGGAGGAGGGAGACAGGAAGAGAGAGAGTTTGGAGGAGCAGAGAGACAGGAAGAGAGAGAGTGTGGAGGAGGAGGGAGACAGGAAGAGAGAGAGTTTGGAGGAGCAGAGAGACAGGAAGAGAGAGAGTTTGGAGGAGGAGGGAGACAGGAAGAGAGAGAGTTTGGAGGAGCAGAGAGACAGGAAGAGAGAGAGTTTGGAGGAGCAGAGAGACAGGAAGAGAGAGAGTTTGGAGGAGGAGGGAGACAGGAAGAGAGAGAGTTTGGAGGAGCAGAGAGACAGGAAGAGAGAGAGTTTGGAGGAGCAGAGAGACAGGAAGAGAGAGAGTTTGGAGGAGCAGAGAGACAGGAAGGGAGAGAGTGTGGAGGAGGAGGGAGACAGGAAGAGAGAGAGTTTGGAGGAGGAGGGAGACAGGAAGAGAGAGAGTTTGGAGGAGCAGAGAGACAGGAAGAGAGAGAGTTTGGAGGAGCAGAGAGACAGGAAGAGAGAGTTTGGAGGAGGAGGGAGACAGGAAGAGAGAGAGTTTGGAGGAGCAGAGAGACAGGAAGAGAGAGAGTTTGGAGGAGCAGAGAGACAGGAAGAGAGAGAGTTTGGAGGAGCAGAGAGACAGGAAGGGAGAGAGTGTGGAGGAGGAGGGAGACAGGAAGAGAGAGAGTTTGGAGGAGGAGGGAGACAGGAAGAGAGAGAGTGTGGAGGAGCAGAGAGACAGGAAGAGAGAGAGTGTGGAGGAGCAGAGAGACAGGAAGAGAGAGAGTTTGGAGGAGCAGAGAGACAGGAAGAGAGAGAGTTTGGAGGAGCAGAGAGACAGGAAGAGAGAGAGTGTGGAGAAGGAGGGAGACAGGAAGGGAGAGAGTGTGGAGACAGGGAGACAGGAAGAGAGAGAGAGTGGAGGAGCAGAGAGACAGGAAGAGAGAGAGTTTGGAGGAGCAGAGAGACAGGAAGAGAGAGAGTTTGGAGGAGCAGAGAGACAGGAAGAGAGAGAGTTTGGAGGAGCAGAGAGACAGGAAGAGAGAGAGTGTGGAGGAGCAGGGAGACAGGAAGAGAGAGAGTTTGGAGGAGCAGAGAGACAGGAAGAGAGAGAGTTTGGAGGAAGGTGTTTCTGTGCCTGTGAGCTCATCATAAGCCAGGAGGAAAACAGTCTGCACGGTCAAAGACTGGACCGACTTACCTCAGATAATCTTAATTCACATGTGCCATACTTTCCTGTCTATTGTATGTGAACTTTTCAACAAATTGGAGCATGGGTTGTACTGTAGAGATGCCTTATTGGTGTAGCGTCCTGGGAACCCATGCGTCTGAATTGTGTTACATATAGGGCCTCCCTCCCTGCTCCTGTTCTGTTAAGGGTTCATTGTTATTCTACAGTGTGATCATTATCCATAGTCTATAAGTCATGTACATCGTAAGCCAAAGAGACATGGTACAGATATGTAGGTTCTAGACTCTCCGCGTCACCTAACAATCATCATCCATCAATGATGTTCTTCAGGAGGAAATCGAGGCTCCGATAAAAGCAGACAAGATCAAACTGGCTCTGGAGAAGCTCAAAGAAGGATAGTAATAAACAATTATAATAAAAATGGCAAGAATAGATACATATAGATACATATATAAAAATACAAATAAATAGATAAACATTTAACAACATAATAAGACTGAATAAAATGATATACCGTAGATAAAAGTGTAGTTACATAACTAGAAAGTACTTATTATCACCCTCCATGTTCTGGAAAGGCTTCATGACCAGGACCATGAAACGTCATAACAAACACCTTGTGACATCCCAATAATACATGACATTAGACATTAACACTAGAACAGCCATGGGGTCATTTGACTAAGTAAAGAATTGTTTGTATCTTTGCACTCGATCACATTTCAGGACCCTCCTTTCAAGACTTTTCCTAGATATGTGCGTCCTACCACCCAGTATCCTTACATTTTCTAAATCACATCAGGATAAGCTAGTATACAGCTATTTTGCAGTTTTCCTGTGTGGGAAGCAGGCTAATTTAACTAGTAGTCGTTGTGTGTAAATAGCAGATTTCCATTGTAAAGACTATGGTCATTTGACCCCGGAGGCGGCTCTTATAGTAGATAAAAAAGGCACGGATGTTCTAGTGTTAAAATTGTTTGTTTTTCTGAATTCTTAAAACGGTTGGAGGTAGTGGGTTTTTTCCAGTATGCCGACATTGTCAACACACTCTTTATTCAAGTGCTGTTATATACAGTAGCATCTAGACCACTCAGACTCTGAAATCCTGATTTGCTTCCCTTGATGTTCAAGGCTCCTTCAGTCAGTAGAAAGATAGCTAGGACCACCGCCAACCTTCCTCCCAAACAAGACACTGTTCGTCTTCTCTAACGTTACTTTCCATAATGATATCATCCAGAATGCATCTGGACAGACAACGCGTGTCGGGTCTGTTCAGACAGAGAGACGCTGTTCTTGTACGACTTACTGTGTCTCACCTCCCAAAAGCAAACTGTTCTAATGTGGAGACTTAAAAGATGGAGGGCTGATTACTGCACCTGTGGGGCAAAATCAATGACAGGGGCAATACGAGTTGTTTTAAAACACCAATGATGCCCCGGGTCAATTTGACCCGAACAGTACCAAAGGGACCAAAAAGTGAACATCACACAAGGGTTAAGGCAGGAATAGGTGGGGGTACATAACCTACTCCCACTCAGCCCATACCCCTTCCCCCTCACCCATTACCCCTCACCCCTCACCCCTTACCAAGACCCTGCTGCATTCCTTATTATCTCACACAGATGGAAATGCATCATAGATTTAAAGGACCACAATGGGAATAGCCCTCTGGCTTTCTTGTGTTATCCTTGACGTTTACGTTGACGTTAACCAGAATCCTCTCTTTTATACGTGTTTGCTTTTTAGGCTCCTTTGGAGCCGATAACTGTATTAACCATTGTTTTAAAAACGTGTCAAATAAATTCATTCATTCATTCAAAGACGCCGACGAGACACGGACACAAAACGATTAGCCTAATCATTAATATATACATCCTTTATAACACCTACTCATTAATCTATACATCCTTTATAACACCACATTAATATACATCCTTTATAACACCTAATCATTAATCTATACAGCCTTTATAACACCTAATCATTAATATATACATCCTTTATAACACCTAATCATTAATATATACATCCTTTATAACACCACATTAATATACATCCTTTATAACACCACATTAATATACATCCTTTATAACACCACATTAATGGACTGCCTACAATAAAAAATAATAAGACTAAAAGAATCTGCAACACTTGGCCGTTGGCCTGTCTTGTTGGTTCTATCTTCCAGTAGTCTAGACAGGGTGTGTCTGCAACGCATTCATGTTGTTGAATCTCCTGACGTCTGTTTCCGCTGGCAGGTGAACGGGAGAACGTCTCCTTCTGTAGATGAAGATGTTCCTTTCCTTCAGAACACAGACGGGTTAAAGAACAAAACATGACAGCCCATCATCATCTGCCGCAAGTCTGCATGACATTTCCTTGATGCTCTTTCATAAAGCTGATATTTATATCTTCCGCTGACCTATACAATTAGACTTTTATCTTGTCTTGACAGGTTTGAATTAGCATACGAAGTCATTTTAGATTCGCTTCTCAAATGCAATGGGCCTAACGTTGCTGTTGTCTTTCTTAGATACATTCGTAATTCGATATCAGAGATATCAGAGATAGTATTTGGTGAATATGTTCGTGTTGGTAAGAGGAAAGGGCATGTATACTGTAGCTGCCACCAGAGCTTAATTGGTGATTCTAGCAGCTGACAGCAGCAGCCAAATTAATTCTGAAGTGTACAGAAACATCTTGTCTGCTGGAGTGCAAGCATATGCTTCCATCCTCACTGGTTGGCGCTTCATCATCCAGTAAGACAATGACCCAAATTCGACTGCCATAGCAACTAGGGAGTTCTGAAGGACCAACAGAGATGTCGACTGGCCAACAACAGCTGAACATGGCTGCAGTACTGCAGGCCTGGCAGAGCATCACCGTGGTTACAGTACAGGCCTGGCAGAGCATCAACAGAGAATATATCCACCGTCTGTTCGGGGTCAGCGGGTTGCAGCCTTCCGGAGCCTTCCGGCAGTTATCGCATGCAAAGGATTGTTCACCAAGTACTAAACACGGGAGCTTAATTTGGACATCTGTCTCGTTACGTTGCGTACCTGGAGCTGAGAGGCTGTACTTTTTAAACCTCATGTTAGCTGTTTGATTTTAAAATCCAAACTTCATCCTGAAGGTAAAATGGTTCTCTGACCCATTCTTTACTCAGGTCAATATATACAGTATATCTATATTTATTTTAATCTTTCCAATTTCCCTTCTTCAAAAAATGGAAATGCCTTCAGTGCCTGTACTTTAATATCTCACAGTATGTGTCTCCACTTATCCTTTCATAGGATTTTTGCATTCATGCTGGAACCACCTAAGCATTCATGCGTGGCCTGGAAGCAGAGCATTTATTAGTGCATAATCATTTAGCAATCATGTAAACACATTATCTCTTCTCATGCCATTTTATTCTTATTGACCTTTTTGGACAAACATAATGGTTTTGGTCAAGAGGTATTTTTTAACCCCAGTTATGGCCACAATTCAAGGCTACTGTATAGATATGAGGGGATTGCAATTTGAATACAAATCTTAATCTTAAACTTCTCTGAATTGTAGAATGGACAGTGTTCGACATTAACGCCATTTTACTTGTCCGGAGCAAGTAAAACTTTCGCCGGGTTTGTTTGCGCGAGCACGGCGACGAACAAACCCGGCAAAAGTTTTACTCGCTCCGGACAAGTAAAGCGACGTTAATGTCGAGCCCTGATGGAATATCTGGAATATTGGAAAAGAAAAGACTGTCTGAGGGACATGGAACAAGGTCTGCAGTATTGTAGTACCGTATTTTCCGCACTATAAGGCGCACTTAAAAGCCTTTAATTTTCAAAAAAAACGACAGTGCGCCTTATAACCCGGAGCGCCTTATATATGGATCAATTGGTTAATTTGTTGATCCATACTGGTTGTACACGGCGCTCAAGGCGCTCTGTCAAAATGTTTCAGTACGACTGGTAAACTACAAAGCCGCAACGCTTGCAGCATTACGGTAATCAGTAAACACCGGTATACTGTGCTTACTCACAGTCCCACACCACAAGACCCCAAGTAAAGAAGACTAAACAGAGTTTCCGAGGGAACAAAGTGAGATTCTTGGTGCTTTCAACTTGAAGTTTTAAAGTACCCACTCGATATAATAAACAACAGTTTAACGATCACTAAACACTTATCATTTGTGTATTGGATTCATTATTCTCGTTTGCCGGAGGCTACCGGTAAGGGAGGGTTGACTTGTAAACATAGTTTCGTTTTAGCTCGTGTTCAAAAGCAAGAACTGTGTGTTCATCTAGTTATGTGTAGTTATGTGTTTTTAGCATGTCGATGTTCTCCCAGTATGTTGTCATGTTATTAAAATACAGTTTAGACCTTCGTAGCGATGTGTTTTGTTAGCTGTTAGCCGCTAGCAGCGTTTGTTGTGGTTTGGTCAGT
This sequence comes from Nansenia antarctica, assembly GCF_963989245.1. Taxonomy (NCBI): domain Eukaryota; kingdom Metazoa; phylum Chordata; class Actinopteri; order Argentiniformes; family Microstomatidae; genus Nansenia; species Nansenia antarctica. Next base: position 2,516,041 of record NC_137692.1, on the reverse strand, counting down.
CACTTTTCTCCCATTCAGTGTTTGAGGTGAACCAACATTCAAATACGCCTGTCGTGTTCAATCTTTCTCTGATTTGAATGTATGACACATCATTTGAAAGCTTACAATCTGTAGTTTAAGCATGTGTAAAAACTGAAAAAGTACGTTGCACATTTCACCAGGAGCTGTCACATATTGGTTGTTGGTTATAATTGTATAGCCTATTGGTTGTTTTCTGGTGTTGTTTTGCTCTGTTTGTAGTCTACTTGATGTATTTTTTATCAGCTGTTAAATCACCACAGCGGTTAATCCACTAATAGAGATAATAGCAGATTGAAAATACTTGTAGCTAACTACTCTATATCTCGTGGTTGCAGCTATTGCGAATTGCTATTCACGCGAGTCAGCTGTGAATCACCGCAGGTCCTTGACGCTTGTTGCAAAAATGGATGACGAACGGCTGATACTTGAGGTGGAAAAATATATATTTTTGACAGTGGAGCAGGTAGAACGTTGACGGTGACAACGCTCAGGTGGAGCTTGGACAACGGGAAGTTGACACAACTCCGATGGAGAGGTGACGCAACGCAGTAGGTGGAGCTTGGGCGTAACGCAACCCCAGTCAAACGTTTGACTGCAGTATCTATTCTATGCGCCTTATAATCCGGTGCGCCTTATAATCCGGTGCGCCCTGTATATGAAAACAGTTCTAAAATAGGCCATTCATTGAAGGTGCGCCTTATAATCCGGTGCGCCTTATAGTGCGGAAAATACGGTAAATCAAAAGAGAACACACTACTTGCAAAATAGGTAGTTAAACTTAGACGACTTAGAGTATTACACAGTCATTAAACCTTGGCAGTCTTGAAGTAGTAACATTTGCATTTTCCAAAGTGCTGATTCAAGCTATGAAATCGATCGAGCCATTACAGGTACTACAGGGGAAAGCATGAAGCTTCTCTTCTTCATCGGCCCAGAGTTGATTAATACACACACACACACACACACACACACACACACTCACACTCACACTCACACACACACACACACACTTACGTACACACACACACACGCACACACACACACACACACACGCACACAGAGGTTCATCCATCTTTCCTTGAGTTCCAGGGTTCGTCGGGTCGCACGGTTCTGAGTTATTAGAAGAGGTGAACTCGCTTGAGGCTCTTATTGACTGACACACACAACATAGATCCCTCTGGACACACAGTGGAAGGACTCATCAGGCTTGTTATCACACAGAGTGGTGCAATGATCCATGTTCAACACAGATCAATACACTCCTGCACTGACCTCTAACCCTAACCCTCTTCCCTGCAGGTCATAAATCACTCATAGGAAAGTGTTGAATGCCCCCTGGTACCCTGCTCTATGACCTCACCAGGAGAGGGTTGACTTGTGAATATGCTTTATTTGTGAAGAGTTCTTTATTTATAACCCTAACCCTATTCATTGATTTGAAAGTAATATATTTACTGATCATCGGCATAAACAAAATATTCTTAACACTAGGACAGCAGTGCCTTTTTACCTACTAAAATAGCCGCCTCTTTACAATGCTCAAGTTGCTATTTACACACAACGACCACTACTGTAGTTGGCCGCTTATAAATTAGCCTGCTTCCTACACAGAAAAACGGCAAAATAGCTTTATACTATCTTATCCTGAAGTGATATTGAAAATGTAAGGATACTGGGTGGTAGAACGCACATATCTAGGAAAAATCAGGAAAGAAGGGTCCTGAAATTTGATCGAGTGCAAAGATAGAACACTTTTTTTTACTCACAGGTCAAAAGACGGGTCAAAAGAACCCCTCATGGCTGATTAAGTGTTACATCTGGAATTGGTTCCTTCCACCTATGAACAGATGAACAGAGCCTCGTACTCACTAAGTAGAGGAAGAGAAACACCCGTGTGTTTACTCTCCAAAAACATCATTGGAGAAAACCCTCCCAGGCTCGCTATTTTCAACCCCCGCAAGACAATGTGACAAGCACACAAATAATTGATTTGTCACACAGGTGCAAATGATGCTCCTTTCATATCTGACACCTAACACCTGCTAGTGCTGGGCGTGCAAACAGACACCCAGCCACTAAGTATGTAGAGAGAGAGAGAGAGAGAGAGAGAGAGAGAGAGAGAGAGAGAGAGAGAGAGAGAGAGAGAGGGAGAGGGAGAGGGAGAGAGGGAGAGAGAGAGGGAGAGAGAGAGGGAGAGAGGGAGAGAGAGAGAGAGAGAGAGAGAGAGAGAGGGAGGGAGGGAGGGAGAGGGATAGAGAGAGAGGGAGAGAGAGAGGGAGAGAGAGAGAGAGAGTGAGAGAGAGAGAGAGAGAGGGAGGGAGAGAGGGAGAGAGAGAGAGAGAGAGAGAGAGAGGGAGAGAGAGGGAGAGGGAGAGAGGGAGGGAGGGAGAGAGAGAGGGAGAGAGAGAGGGAGAGAGGGAGAGGGAGAGAGGGAGGGAGAGAGAGAGAGAGAGGCTCAAGGATCACAAAAAATAATAATGAGAAGAACGAATTTATGAATTCTGAGCCGAATCTTATCAAAGTATTCATTTGTTATGACAGGATATGCATGCAACATGAGAGAGAAGAGAATAACATAATAACATATGCAGCGCCCTGTTTCTCTATGATGATGGACGCCACTACATGAGGATCCAATCCGTTGTTTCAAATATTAACCCGTCGTTTGCCACCACACATGCAATCCATAGCTCCCTGCTAGTGGAATGAGCTTCCCACGGCTGTCAGAACTGCAGAGTCACTACCCATCTTCCATCGGAGACTGAAGACCTCCATCTCTTCAGGTTACACCTTAACTGCTCCTCCTGAGACTTCTTATTTTCCCCTATACTGTGTCTCCTAAGACTTCTACTGCCCCCCTTGTACTGTTTCTCCAGTGTCTATAAGAAACAAAACAAAACAATTATTGTATCACGATGACTGCCAATGGCCCCTGGCCTGAGCTAGATTACTCTTCGTGCTACAACTGGTGAATTGATGATTCACTTGCTTAGACAAATGTATCGATTGTAAGGCGCTTTGGAATAAGGTGTCTGTTAAATGCAATTAATTATTATACACCTAGGTATAATTTGATATATGATTCAAATTATGATTTAATGACATGCTGTGTACTTAACTCATCTCTTCCCTGGCTGAGATGATAGTACATCAGTACATCAAACTTCTCTCTCTCTCTGTCCGTATTGGCTCCTAAAATGTATCATATCACAAAAGAACAGTTTAACATTATTAAAATGCATTTTGTCTTTTGTTGTCCTTGTCAGGAACACACACAATGATCAGTTACTTTATTCAGATACCATAGCAACCCTGGGAGGTAGAATAATCACTGCCTAATTTGTATGACTCAAACAGCCCAAATATGTTTCGCCCTATCAAATGTTATGCTTGAAACGATGTACACTCATTAAAACCCGGGTGCCAGGATTATGTATTAAGATAGACCTCTGTGTAGTATTTCATCATTCTACAAAAACACATGTTATTACATATTATACGTCTGAGACTGAAGACCCATCTTTTCAGGCTACACCGTAACTGCTCCTCCTGAGACATCTACTACCCCCCAGCACTGTGTCTCCTGAGACATCTACTACCCCCCAGCACTGTGTCTCCTGAGACATCTACTACCCCTCAGCACTGTGTCTCCTGAGACATCTACTACCCCCCAGCACTGTGTCTCCTGAGACATCTACTACCCCCCAGCACTGTGTCTCCTGAGACATCTACTACCCCCCAGCACTGTGTCTCCTGAGACATCTACTACCCCCCAGCACTGTGTCTCCTGAGACACCTCCTACCCCCCAGCACTGTGTCTCCTGAGACACCTACTACCCCCCAGCACTGTGTCTCCTGAGACACCTCCTACCCCCCAGCACTGTGTATCCTGAGACACCTACTACCCCCCAGCACTGTGTCTCCTGAGACACCTGCTTTCCCCTATAATATGCCTCCTAAGACTCTACTTCCCCCCTTGTACTGTCTCTTCAGTGCCCCCCTTGTACTGTCTCTCCAGTGTCTATATATTAAACAAAATTATAATAATCACGACGACTGGCAGTGGCCCCTGGCCTGAGCTAGATTACGCCTCCTGCTAGAACTGGTGGATTGATGATTCACTTGCTTAGTCAAATATATTGATTGTAAGTCGCTTTGGAACAAGGTGTCTGCTAAATGCCAAAAATGTAAATGTAAATGGAAATGTAAATGTTATACCCAAGCTGATGTTTCAGTTCAAATAGATCCCCCACATGTTATCATTAGGTACTTTGATACTTAGGTTCAGTCTATCAGTGTCTTGCCTTGGTCCTCAGACATGGGTCTGCTCTCCACCCCCCGCACAAACCTACGGACCTTCGGGGACAGAGCCTTCAGTGTGGCAGCACTCACCCTCTGGAACTTTCTCCCCACAGTGATCCGCAACGCCCCCACCCTGGACACCTTCAACACCCCTACCTACCCTGGACACCTTCAACACCCCTACCTACCCTGGACACCTTCAACACCCCTACCTACCCTGGACACCTTCAACACCCCTACCTACCCTGGACACCTTCAACACCCCTACCTACCCTGGACACCTTCAACACCCCTACCTACTCTGGACACCTTCAAATCAGCCCTCAAAACTCATCTGTTCACCAAGGCCTTTGGCCCCTAGTTTAGTTTTGTCACTGTTACTGTCTCTTTGTTTTTTTATTCATTACATTTTCTGTTGTGTCTGTCTGACTTTCTGTCTGTACATTATGTAAAGCGTCCTTGGGTTTGTGAAAGGCACTATATAAAACTAAGATATTATTATTATTATTATTATTATTATTATTGGTCCAATGCTAGCTACTGAACCCTCCATTCCAACACGTACACACGAGACAATAAATATATAAATTATATATTAGAAAACTAACAGAAGCAGCTTAATGCCATGCTATATTAAATTGCGATGCCACATTTTGATAAACAAGATAATGAACTGCGAATACTGAACACAGATACACAGAGAATAAATATACACATTATTTCCATGGTAACTGTAACCCAAAACAAAGATAATAAGTCCAGCTGAGTGAAATACACCCACGTCTTGTCTGAGTCCTCTATACTCTCATTGTTAGCTATAATCAACATAATTGCCGGATCTGAGGCAGGAATAATGTCCTTACCCACAAGCCACTGCTCTGCCCTCCTACTGAGTGACGGCGTGTGTGTTGACATTGTCACCAGGCCATGAAGTAATAACAGACATGACGAGACGTGTTGTTCTTGACAAGGGCAGGTTAACACTAGAACAGCCGTGGCTTTTTGAAAATGATTTTGAAAATGTAAGGATACTGGGGTGGTAGAACGCACATGTCTAGGAAAGGTCTTGAAAGGAGGGTCCTGACATTTGATGGAGTGCAAAGATAGAGCATGTTTCTTTACTCACAGCAGCTGGTGAAACAGGGAACAAGTCGGCGGCCGATCAAATGTTCAGACTTTTATTCCGAAAAATGTGAATACATTTCAATGTTGCTGAAAATCAACGACACATCGCTAGTCAACTAACACAGCTTGTTTTGTGAGCCTGCTAACAATCTAAAGTAGTGTTCTAGTTAACTAGGTAGCAGTGGGGGATTACTCACCCAATCCATTTCATTGCAGCATATTAGCTTGACTAGCGAGTTTGTGTTGTGATTCCCAACAACGTTGAAACGTAGTTCTGTGTTTCAAAAGAAAAGTCTGAACATTTTGATTGGTTGCCGATATGAGGACCAAAGCATTAGAACGTGTCTATTGAAAAGACTCTAATCTGACTCCAATGTGCAACGTATTGTTGAGTCTGTTGAGTCTTATTTAGTGCAAGAAAGGTCAAATAGAATGAATCAAATGAGGCTTTAATTATAATATATACTTTACTCTATTCAATTATATAGAGTAAATATGCAAATACTAGAACATATTTACATTTCATTATTTAGTCTTTCAATTGAATTTGATATGCCCTGGGGTCAATCCATGTTATGTTCTATGGACATATTCTCTGCTCCTTCGCCAGGTGTGTTTCAGTCTCTTTAATGTCTCAGTGACGTCAAAGTGAAATTTCTCTTTTGTAATTTCAAGTATTTATTTAATCACCTTTGTATCCATCCCTGATTTGATGGCCTCCATGGTTTCCATGGAAACAGGCTCTGGAAAGAAATAATAGGAAGACTGATTCACTGATTTGATTTCCTCAACATTTAATTCAGATGCAATTTGTGCTTCTGGCAAAGCATCAGCTCCATAGGAGGTACAGGAAGATGACTCATCCTGTATGTGAGCCATACGCATGTGTCTCTGCAGACGGGTTATCATTTGCAGGTGTTGATATTCCATTCCAAGACATGTTGTATTTTACCATCTCTCTCTCTCTCTCTCTCTCTCTCTCTCTCTCTCTCTCTCTCTCTCTCTCTCTCTCTGTATCTCTCGCTCTCTCTCTTTCCACCTCTCTCTCTCTCTCTTTCCCTCCCTCTCTCTCTCTCCCTCTCTCTCTCTCTGCCCCTCCCTCTCTCTCTCTCCCTCCCTCTCTCACTCTCTCTCTTTCCCTCTCTCTCTCTCCCTCTCCCTCCCTCTCTCTCCCTCTCTCTCCCTCTCTCTCCCTCTCTCTCTCTCTCTCTCTCTCTCTCTCTCTCTCTCTCTGTCCCCTCATGTTATATTGAAGGGTAGGCTCAGTTGCAAAATGCAACGTGTACGCCTTACTTCTATCTCCTTCAGTGTAAACATTAAGTCCTTTATTTAATTAATTAATTTAAGCCCTTGCAAAGATCCAATGTCACCACTGAAAAAAAAGAATTTCAAGGTGTTCAAGGTGAATTAGAACTAGTGGCATTGTAAAGAGGGGGTCAAGAGGGGGTCATTTCATTTGAAGATTTAAAAGCTTTTATATCAAGACTTTAATCAATGATCTGGTTCCTCCAACGTAGCCATACAAAGTGTGCAACTAGTACAAAATGCAGCCACTACATAGTTTATAGTGTGTTGAGAATATTGGAAAAACTAAAGAAACTTTGAAGAAACTTTGGTCTCATACCTCAAACGGAATCCCATTTAATTTGTGTCCTCGGTTGTCTGTGCTAGCATATCAAATCAACGATTTTCCTTGAGATATAATTGATCTAATATTAAACTTAGCAATCATAAAACTTCAAGGTAAAAAATTAAAGGAGAAAACAAGACAGATCTTCGCAGATGAGCAGCTGAAGAACAGGAAGGGAGTGTGAAAGGGATTCTGCCTGCAGTCACACTGTGATCTCGCCTGCGCGGCAGACTTCTTCAAAGGGAACCGCAGGTGAAGGTTAGAGGTAATTAGACAGAAGCGCTGTGTCTCTGATCATCCTGTGGGCTGGTAAAAAGCTGGGCGAAACGCTCTCTCTCTCCTCCTGGTAACAGATATCAAAGGGAATTGCAGAAGTGTTTAAAGGTAAACTGAATCCTTAAAGTTGTTTCTCATTAATACATCTTAGTGGGGGCGGGGGGGGGGGGGGGGGGGTAAGGGTGTCTTATTTTGGACTCCTTTACTTTGATAATACCCCAGCAAACAAGCAGTTATTGGAACACATAGGCTATGAGGCTGATGTAGACAGTCTATGCACAACATCACTCAGTCCCGAAAAGCACATCACTCATGGCTAACTGCTGTTAGTTCTAATCACATTGTGTTCACTCATGGGGACCATGGTAAGCTAGCTGGTATCAGGCTGGTATGTACTCTGGATGGCCTGCTTTTCTGTTGTTTTGCTCCCAATGTATCAATGGGGGTGTTCTCACTAGAACATTTGCTTCACTTGAAACAGAGTTCAGGATAAAGTTCGCTTTGCTCTGCGTCGTTTGGAGCTGTGAGAACGTGCATTCGAAGTCGCTCCCGGAGCAAACACCCGTCGGATGCTCCGCTTGAAAAGGGTGGGTTCGCTCCGGTTAGAAACGACGCATCCATCACTTTGCTTCGCTTTGCTTTTGGTGAGAACGCTGCTCGAGGCAGTCCATAGGAAAACAACAGCGCAGGCGTGTTGATCTGGATAAGAGAGGGACGAACGTGCAATTTTCTATTTTTCTGACCAATCAACTACCACGTCTGTTGCTTCGATTGCATATTACTTCGTTTACATGAAGGGCTGTGAGAACGCAAATCAGAGAAATCATTTATGCAACAATGTTGCGAACTCATCCACTTGCTCCGGGTCTCGATTCATTCGGACTTTCATGTGAGAACATGACCAAAGACACATTGTTATGTATAGCTTTCTAAATATGTAAATATATGTTGATAACTATAACAAAACCAGGAAGGTTTGTCGAGATTTGTATTGTTTTGTGTAAGGAAATAGTACAGCCAGATAGTACTAACATGTCATGTCCAATGCAAACATGTTCTTGTTGTTCATCTACAGTCTATCCGACCAAATACATTTCCCCTTCAATTCCATTGTACTGCTATGTACTGCACTCCAACGGTTCATTCCACTAAAGCTCAATTTTCAGTTTTTCCTGTGGATTCTCAGTTGTATTTTACCATATCTCTGTCTCTCTCTCTCTCTCTCTCTCTCTCTCTCTCTGGCTCTGTCTCTCTCTCTGTCTCTTTCTCTCTCTGTCTCTCTCTCTGTCTCTCTGTCTCTCTTTCTCATTCTTTCCCTCTCTCTTTCTCTCTCTCTCTCTCTCTGTCTCTCCCTCTTTTTCTCTCTTTTTCTCTCTTTTTCTCTCGCCCCCTCTCTCTTTCTCTTTCTCTCTCTCTCTCTCTCTCTCTCTCTCTCTCTCTCTCTCTCTCTCTCTCTCTCTCTCTCTCTCTCTCTCTCTCTCTCTCTCTCTCTTTCTCTCTTTCTCTCTCTCTCTCTCTCTTTCTCTCTCTCTCTGTCTCTCTCTCTCTTTTTCTCTCTTTTTCTCTCTCTCTCTCTCTCTCTCTCTCTCTCTCTCACACACACACACACACACAAATGTATTTTGAGCAAACATGAGTACCTGTGTGCCTCCCTAGTGTCTAGTGCCAAGATGAAAGCCACACAAGAGAACAACTACACCCCAGAGAAATGCCCCTCCCTTGGTTTACTATCGGTTTCACCAGAGCTGCAGACGATGGCATCAGTCCCAAGTGGGGACACATTTCTGACCAATTACTGCTCAGTTATAGATTAGCAGTTGTCCTTGCTAGGAACCCGTCTTTCTCACACTGTTTCCCTAGTAACGTATGTGTAAGACCAGAGTGGGAGGCTCGGAAGGCTAGGACAGAGCCATATAAAGTGTCTTTTTAAGCCATTACACCAAATTGTAATGACCAAATGACCGCATGAAACGTTTCTACACACTGGTACATGATACATCCATATCTCTCAAACCTGCTCTCAAACACCCAGTCCCGTGACCACATCACTCCTGTCCTCCACTCTCTCCACTGGCTCCCCATCAAATTCAAAATCCTCATCCTCACATACAAAGCCCTCCATAGCCTGGCCCCCCCCTTACCTGACTGACCTCCTTCTCCCCCACTGCCCTACCCATACCCTCCGATCCTCATCCATTGTTTCCCTCACTGTCCCACCCTCAAAATTCAAAGGCTTCGGAGACCGTGCTTTTCACGAGCTGCACCCCGCCTCTGGAGCTCTCTCCCTCAACCACTCAGAGACTCACCCTCATTCTCCACTTTTAAATCCCACCTCAAAACCTACCTGTTCTCCCATGCCTACAACCTCCCCTACCATTAACCATCTGCCCTAACCCTGCCACCCCCCTCCCCCCCCTGGACATTGCTGTGTTAATTGTTCCCTGTGCCTGTTCGTTAACTCTGTGTTCTATGTGCTCATGTTATCTGTTGCTTGTTGTTTCTGTGTTTTCTGTTTGTCCCATATTGTCAGCGTCTTTGAGCCCTGGAAAAGCGCTATATAAATACAATGAATTATTATTATATCATTTTTGTCAGTGGAGTTTTCGCCCTGTCCTCCCATAGGGCGACCTGTAAAAAAAGCTGCGTTTGGTTTTCTCCTTATTGAAAATGAACGCCCAGAGAAAAGCCGCTAAGCTAACGGGCTAAGCTAACCGGCTTCCTTCAGAGAGGCTTTGGCCCGCCTGCTGCCCTCAGCAGAAACACTCCTCCTCCACACTCTGCCACTGAGATCCTGTTTGCATTGTTTGAAAGGAGCCCAAGTAATCCTTCCTCCTTGTCGAAGGGTCAGGTTGTGCCATGGGGGTACAAGAGAGTAATTACCTCCGGAGCTAGGTCAGTGAGTCCTGCCTACAGCAGCGTGGAAGGATTTAGTAGCGTTCATTATGCTATCTGGTCGTTAGGTTATAGAATAGCCCTCGTGTTCCCTGGTGGTATTATAATACCTCACCTTATTATGTTCTGTTTGCTTGAAGGACGGTGGTTAAATCTGCTGACCAAGGCTGCATTTCTTTCTCTGAGACGGGAGTTCATATACTGTAGAGTTAATATACTATAGAGTTAATATACTGTATATTCAACCTACCTAAACATGTACCTGCCCTTGCTGTGGCTCAGGAGGTAGAGCCGGCGTCTAATGATCGCAACGTCGACAGATCGGCAGCTCGAACCCCGGCTGGCCACATGTCGAAGTGTCCTTGGGCAAGACACTGAACCCCAAATTGCTCCCAATGAGCGGGGCCGGTGCCTTGCATGATAGCTTGCTGCCGTTGGTGTGTGAACGTGTGTGTGAAGGGGTGAACGAGAGGCCGTTGTAAAGAGCTTTGGAATAAGTCAATCCATTTTGATTTACTTACTTTATTCTTTTCGTGTTAAAACTTCAATGCAAAAAAGATCTAAGTTGGAAAAAACGAAGACGCATGGGTTTGAAACTAAGACGGTGTTGTAATGCTATGATTCGCCAAGAGGGGGTGACTGTTGTGATTAACTTCCTGTCCAGACACTAGTCAGCAGTACAGCTGCAGTGTTCCTCTGCCGTGTGTGATGGGATTCCCAGCGGGCCATTAGAGCTGTTCTAACCCCCCCACTGGCCCCCCCACTGGCCCTTCTTTCCAGGCAGTTGCACTACCTCATGAAACAATAGTTTCATTATCTATTGTAAATGTGTTATATGCAAAAAATGGATTTTGGGTGCGCACCAATAGGCACAGCGTGTTACTGACAGCCAGGCAGGAAAGGTGTCACAACTGCAAAGCCAGAACCTGTCCTCTCCTCTCCTGTGAAGACTCAATCAGAGGAAGTGTCAGAGTTAGAGATGGGTCTTCGGTTCATTGGCAACCAAGTTGAAAATCTGTTTTCGGTGTTTTTCTTTGGGGGGGCGGGGGGGGGGGGGGGGGGGGGGTGAACAGCTCGTTTAAGTGAACAGTGTATGAATGAATGATCCAGCTCACTGAAACGACTTGTAATGTCTGAATGACCATTACTAGTTTGAATGACCATTACTAGTTTGAATGACCATTACTAGTCTGAATGACCATTACTAGTTTGAATGAGGGGAAACTATTAACAGTCTGTTGAGTCTCTTTCTCTTTGGAAAATAGGTGTAGCTATTCATATCACAAGATAATGTGCACCTTATGTCCCATCTCATATCCTGGAACATTAATTTAATCCCACCTGGCTTACTGTTCAGTGGTTCGGGCCTCGAAAACAGAATTGTCAATATGACAAGTTGCTCAGATAGTACAATACAATCGCTTGGATCTTTGATGATCCTCTGGGCTTTGCTGACACAGATTTGCTGACACAAAATCGTATATATATCCTGGATGGAGGGAAGCTCACATCCACTGAGGCGCTCGGCTGTCCGCACCCCCCTCTGTAGAGCTCTGTGGTTGAGGGCAGTGCAGTTGCCGTGCCAGGCAGTGATGCACCCAGTCAGGATGCTCTCGCTAGTTCTCTTGGTAGTTGGTAGTACTCTTGGTAGTGTCTCTAGAAGGCCCGCAGGGTTTTCAACCCCCAGGCTAAACTTCTTCAACCACCTGAGGTGAAAGAGGCGCTGCTGTGCCTTTTTCACCCCCTGTTTGGTATGCACGCCCCAGGTGAGGTCATCAGAGATGATGTTTGGTATGCACGCCCCAGGTTAGGTCATCAGAGATGATGTTTGGTATGCACGCCCCAGGTGAGGTCATCAGAGATGATGTTTGGTATGCACGCCCCAGGTGAGGTCATCGGAGATGTGGACTCCGAGGAACTTAACACTGCTGATCCTCCATTTTGCCAATGACCTCATGCAAGGCCTGAAATAGAATCAGCCATCGATTGACAAGATTATTCAATTATTAGGTTGATGTCTGCTCATAAAAGCCTCTCTCAGTTCTTAGCCTGGTCATGACTTTGATCATCACTTCTTATTCTGAAGCTATTCTGAACCTATACAGGTCATTAGAAATATTAGCCCCGGCTGGCCACATGTCGAAGTGTCCTTGGGCAAGACACTGAACCCCAAATTGCTCCCAATGAGCGGGCCGGTGCCTTGCATGGTAGCTTGCCGCCATTGCTGTGTGAATGGGTGAATGAGAGGCCGTTGTAAAGTGCTTTGGAATAAGCCGCTATATAAGTCAGTCTATAAGGTCATGTCTACCCACATCCAGAGAGGACCTCGCTTTAAATCCTCTCTTTATGCTGAGATCATGAGCCTAACAGAAGTTGTCTCGTCAGGATCACAAGATAAACTCCAGAGGAGTGGAAGGAGTTGATGATAGCTCGACACAACAGCGGTGTGACTGACACACACCCGGGAGGGACATACTTTATGGGGGGATGAGTGGAGCTTGTACTGTATAAATATTTCCTTGAAAAATTACATTTCTGTGAACTGCACCCTATTAGGTGCCTGTTATGCTTTCTCAATGAGGCACGGTGAAACAAACTACTCGAACATTTTTGCTTGATGTGCATTCTGCTCACGAACCCCCACCTCACCCTGCTGTGCGTGAGGCAGTTCTGCTATGGAGGCGTTTCTCAGCTGCAGCTGAATCGCTCCCACAGTAGCCTGAGACACAGCCTCTACCTCCTGAGACACAGCCTCTACCTCCTGAGACACAGCCTCTACCTCCTGAGACACAGCCTCTACCTCCTGAGACACAGCCTCTACCTCCTGAGACACAGCCTCTACCTCCTGAGACACAGCCTCTACCTCCTGAGACACAGCCTCTACCTCCTGAGACACAGCCGCCCCGTGGGCTGTGTTGGTCCAGTGTGATAACAGATAATAGACAGAGTTGATGTCATTAACAGGAGTGGTCAGACAGAGGGCAGGTGTCTGGGTGGGGGTCACATGCTGTGTGTGTCAGCGAGGGTGTTAATGTGACAGCTCTGTGAAGACAAGAGTGGACAGAACCTAGCTCGCTCGCTCATGGTCACAAGGTCTGTTTTTAATGAACTGCTCATTAGCTAGAACAGGTGGTTTATCTCAGTTTCTGACAGCTAAGCTTTATTTCAAGACTACCGTTTTACCATTTTAGCCTACATCATTAGGCACCGATGAGATATCAACTGCATTGAACTGACAAGGTATTCTATCAATATTGTAATGCGTTTCTAAATGCATGAAACGCTCTGCATGTGTTGGTTCACCATCTCTCCTCCCTTTGCTACTGAGGCATGTTAACACTAGAACAGCCGTGCCTTTTTTACCTACTATAAGAGCCCCCTCGGGGGTCAAAACCCCCTCTTTACAATGCTACGCTGCTATTTACACACAACGACCACTAGTTGGCTGCTTGTAAATTAGCCTGCTTTCTACACAGAGCAACTGCAAAATAGCTTTATACTAGCTTATCCTGATGTGATTTTGAAAATGTAAGGATACTGGGCGGTAGAACACATATCTAGGAAGAGTCATGAAAGGAGGCTCCTAAAATTTGATAGAGTGCAAAGATATAAAAAACATTTTTACTTACATGGAAGATTAAGTGTTAATGGAAACATTTGGCAGCTCGCTTCGGGAGGTGGGAGGAGGGAGGAGGGAGGGAGGAGGGAGAAGGGAGAAGGGAGGGAGGAGGGAGAAGGGAGGAGGGAGGAGGGAGGAGGGAGGAGGGAGGAGGGAGGAGGGAGGAAGGATTGACTTGTTTCACTAGAAGTTGAGCCCGGGGATCTAGAGGAGAGGAGAGGATTACAGGTTGGCCTTGTTTCAATTGGCAAGAGGAGAGAAAAAAAAGATAGAATGGGAGGCTTCGCCCACTAGAGGGAAGTGGGTGAAAAGTGCAGATACAGCATATATTATTATGGATTATTGGAGTTCAAGTAGCAAGAGCTATTGAAGCCAAAAAAGAGCTGTGAAGTTCACTGAAGCCTCTGCCCTGCTCAGTCACCATATAGACCATACATTTATAAATATAAAACTGTGTTATAATACATGATATCATCTCATATTGATCCTGAGCTATTACCAGCAATTTTCCATCAGTTGGAAAGTCTATCTATAGGTAACATATTAGGACGTAAATGGACTGCACTTATGTACCGCCTTATTCCAATGCACTTTACAACGGCCTCTCATTCACCCGTTCACACACACACTCACACACCACGCAAGGCGCCGGCCAATTCACTGGAAGCAATTTGGGGTTCAGTGTCTTTCCCAAGGACACTTCGACAAGTGGCCAGCTGGGGTTCAAACCGTCGATCTGCCGACCTTGCCATCATTAGACGCCGGCTTTACCTCCTGCGCCACAGCCGCCCCGACGTACATTATAAGGCGTTGTACATGGCGATCGGTTCTAATGCGTTATATGTGTGTTGCTCAGAAGGTTTGACCTCATTAAGTACCGTACTAGGAGGGTTGAGGATGCTTCACTGCACGTGTCAGAGTTTCCTCAAGTGACCGCCGCCTGTCGATGTCGGCTTCGTTTAAGCGTATCTCGGTGTCACTACTTGTTGTCTTCTGCCACCGAAAAAACCTCTGGGGTCCTGAGTGCTAGCGCTGTCCTTGCAACGTCCTGTCAGAAAACATTCGCTAGCAAGTCTCCAAATTCCTCCCCAGTGCCTGTCAACCCTTAAGGCCTTAAAACACAGACAAGCCCCTCCCACGAGCCTGTCCGTCGCGTCCTCCTCGCTGCAGTCAGTTTGTTGAACAGACACGACGTGAGGGCATTAAAAGAACGGGGATACATACTGTAGCTACCGCCATTTTAAAAGACTGAAAGGCTGAATACAAAAAGTGAACTTTTCTAACCTTGTGTTCCTTGTGTTGTGCGGCTGTGGCGCAGGAGGTAGCTTGGTAGCTTGCCGCCATTGGTGTGTGAATGTGTGTGTGAATGAGAATGAGAGGCTGTTGTAAAGCACTTTGGAAGAAGGCGCTATATAAGTCAGTCCATTTACCATTTCTTTCAAAAGACTTGACAGGCTGAATACAAGAGTTAGCTCTTCTAACCTTGTGTTCCAGAAATAGCCTTTTTTTTTCCTTTTTGGCATCACAGTACTTCAACAAAGACACCTGAAAGTGAACATTCAACTTTCTTCTACTTTGACCGGTAATGGTCCGGTGAGTCATGTGGGGGGGGGGGGGGTATGGAATCTCTGGGCCTATGACCTTGCATTCTAGAATGCCAGTAATTTTTTTTCGCTATAGATAGATAGATTCTCTTTTTGCTTTGTGTGTGTGTGTGTGTGTGCTTGCGTGTGTTTGTGGCTGTGAGATCATGAAAACTGCAAGAGAGCTTTATAATAGCAGCGGTCGGTGCCTTTCCCCCCGGGCTGAGAGTAGAAGAGAGGGCTGAGCCCTGGAAGCCTGCAGCCCTCCCGCCTATAAACCCTCACAGCTTAAGCTGCTTCCTCTGTTCAGCACTGTGGCCCGGGCACGGGGCAGGCAGACCCACACACACACACACACACAAAGACGCACGCACACACACACACACAAGCACGCACGCACGCCCACGGCCGCAGGCACGCACGCGCACACATACGGACACACACACACGCACGCGCACACGTACGCACGTACACACACACACACACACACACACACACCCAGGCGCACACACACACCCAGGCGCACACAGACACACACAGACACACACGCACGCACGTACACACACGCACGCGCATGCGCACATGCACACAGACACACAGACACACACACACAGACACACACTGAGACCTTCCCAGAGGCCTATAAGGAAAGACAAGGAGCAGCATAAGGGACAGACAGTAACAGAGCGTGACCTTCCTGTAGAAGTACAGCAGAGACATGGTGGAGGCAAGCAACCCGTGAGCTTAGAATGATAAGGTTCTATCTCCGTTTAGAATGATAAGGTTCTATCTCCGTTTAGAATGATAAGGTTCTATCTCCGTTTAGAATGATAAGGTTCTATCTCCGTTTAGAATGATAAGGTTCTATCTCCGTTTAGAATGATAAGGTTCTATCTCCGTTTAGAATGATAAGGTTCTATCTCCGTTTAGAATGAGAAGGTTCTATCTCCGTTTAGAATGATAAGGTTCTATCTCCGTTTAGGGTAGTTCAGAGATATTGATTGATTGATTGAAAACTTTATTAGAAGATTTGCAGAAGTAGGTACATGAAAGTACATATTACATACAAGGTCAACTAACAGGATAAAAACCCAAGAAAGCCACTGGCTTATTTCAATTGGGGTCCTTGAAAATTATATGATATTGAGCGTCAACGTTTTTACATTCCATTATGTTTTGTGAGATGGAACCTTTGTATTTTATTAATTACTAACTAAAAAATGTAAACATTTTAAAAATAACACCACACAGGCGTTAATAAACCTTATAATTCTAACGTCACGAACCGTCTCATCTTCACCACATCTGGGGCGGCTGTGGCGACAGGGAGGTAGAGGTATATACTGTATATCTCTATTGAAAAGACTCCATTAAAAAAGGGATGACCAATGGCATAATACTAAACATCAAAACAACTTACAAAGGGCGACATAACTAAAATAACAACAACCATAAACAGACATAAATACCAAATAAAAGATAATCTGACCCCAATGTGCAAAGAATTGTCGAGTCTGTTGAGTCTTATTTAGTTCAAGAAAGGTCAAATAGAATGAATCAAATGAGGCTTTAATTAGAGAGAGAGAGAGAGAGAGAGAGAGAGAGAGAGAGAGAGAGAGAGAGAGAGAGAGAGAGAGAGAGAGAGAGAGAGAGAGACACAGAGAAAGAGAGAGAGACAGAGATGCTCAAGGATCGCGAAAAATAATAATGAGAAGAACGAATTTATGAATTCTGAGACGAATCTTATCAAAGTATTCATTTGTTATGACAGGATATGCATGCAACATGAGAGAGAAGAGAATAACATAATAACATATGCAGCGGCGCCCTGTTTCTCTATGATGATGGACGCCACTACATGAGGATCCAATCTGTTGTTTCAAATATTAACCCGTCGTTTGCCACCACACATGCAATCACATGCAATCCAGAGAGAGAGAGACATACGCACACGCACACAGACATGACCACCGGTCCTCACAAAACACTGAGTCATCCCAACATGGTGAGAACGTCACAACAGGAACAAGAGCCAGACCTTGTGTCTGACCTCTGCTTCTATATCATCCTAACAACCACAGCATTTCAACTAGGTTGATAAGGAGACCACCAACCATCATTCATCATAACACGACTTGACTTGCTGGAACGAGACAGGCGCTTGAGACTGCCATATATCATACCTCTGTTTTATATGTATTTATCATCATATTTTCCAATATAAAACGGAGGTATGATATGGCAGATATGGTATATGGCAGTCTCACGCGCCTGTCTCGTTCCAGTTCTGCATCCAGTTGAATGCGTGCAATGATTTCAAGTAGATCGCGCTACCCGGCAATGCCGACATGTGTGAAAGGGGCCAACACGGTAATTGTCGGCCATTTCGTTCAAGTGTGAACGGTGAAAATGCCCGGTCGGCACAGCTTTGGATTCAATGGAAATGACAGGGAACTATGTGTGAAAGGGGCTCTATTGAATCTGAACTGAAGTCATGACAGCTTTGACACCTCAAGACGTTCCACAGAGCTCACAGCCATTTCCCTTCAGGGGGAGGGTCGACTTAAGTAGATCGGGGTACAATTGAAATCGTACAATTGTCCCTCTTCAACACGGTCACCTAGAGTGAAGGAGGGAATTCAAGATCACTCAATCAAACAAATGCTTTATTTGCCCTGGACTGACTTACATAGCGCCTTTTTCCAAAGCGCTTTACAACGGCCTCTCATTCACCCATTCACACACACATTCACACACAAATGGCGGAAAGCTACCATGCAAGGCGCCGGACGGCCCGCTCGTTGGGAGCAATTTGGGGTTCAGTGTCTTGCCCAAGGACACTTCAACATGCTAGGCTACCTGTCGCCCCAATCAACCGCCAACCTCCCGGGCCGATCAAAAGACTACACTGACAGTCAGCTGTATCATCAAACTACTGTAGAAAGAGGATACTGTGTTTCACCTTCTAACGCTTGGTGGGAAAAGCAAGAAAATCAGACCAGAGGCGGGATGAGGAACCCTTTCTGTACGGCAGCTTTGTAGAAAGAGATGACCTGAGCTGTAGAGAAGGGGATTCTTACCTCTCACGATGCTGTGCTGTGGCTGCAGATGGGAGCTGGTGTAATGGGATGCGGAACAGTGACAAATGGCTTCTTTTACAGTATCCACACTCATCCCTCCGACTTTGTCAGTGCCCTTGACTTTAACTGTGTAAGACCGATGTTCCATATACTTTAACTTATAATGGCAGGAGACTGCTAAGGATTTACTGCATAGCCTAGACTTCACTTTGTGATTCCTGCATGATGCTTAGCTTAACAGCTTAACACTTAATCAGCCATGGGTGGGGGCATTATTATTATTATGAAGTTATATCTTTGCACTCGATCAAATTTCAGCACCCTCCTTTCATGACTTTTCCTAGATATGTGCGTTCTACCACCCAGTATCCTTACATTTTCAAAATCACTTCAGGGTAAGCTAGTATAAAGATATTTTACTGTTTTTCTGTGTAGGAGGCAGGCTAATTTACAAGATGGCCAACTAGTGGTCGTTGTGTGTAAATAGCAGCTTGAGCATTGTAAAGAGGGGACTCTTATAAAAGGTAAAAAAGGCATGGCTGTTCTAGTATTAAAAATGTGTACTTTTTTTGAGAGAGAGAGATGATTCCATACTAAGCAATAACTATTTTTGATCTTGTTGTCCTTATATCTGTGTAGTAACTCTGTAATTACCGTAGTAACACAGTATCACTGTCCTCTGGTATAGATTTCTTCCTAGTTTTCCCTCGACGCTGCTATTCCCGGGTGGCTGGTTCACCAGACAGACTGATCTCTGGTGGTAACATCAGGACCAGTCTGTTAGGCCTGTCTGTCAGCCCCCCCCCCCACCCCCCCTCCCTGTTATCTACCCTGAACACATGTCCACCAGCACTATTACACACTGACTGCTAATGGAGGGCTGAGGACCTGACTCTCTCTCCTGGCTTCACAGCTGCCTCAGAGTTGAAAAAAAAGACCCTCAAATACCCCCTTGTTTTTTTTTCTATTTGTTCTTGCAGTTTAATTGCATTTTAATTACGTTTTACTGAATACTTTTAATATGGCTATAAATCAGATGGTTGGCAAAAAAAAAATCGGGTTTATTATAGCAGACCAGCTTTTGAATTGGAGAGATGGAGAGTGGAAATGGTTTAAGTATGCAATATTAAAGCTTCTGAAAAGCTGCCTAATGGCTCGAAAGTTTTACATTTTTGACATTTACATTTTTGACATTTAGTAGATGCTTTCATCCAAAGTGACTTACAAAAAGTAATAATAATAACGATAATAATAACAATAATAACCAAAAAATTCTTTATTATTATTTTAATATATTCGATCTATTTCAAGGAACCCAAACTAGAGCCTTGGGTGCCACAACCATGAGCTCCAAGTACCAAGAACATGTGTCTAAGCTACGTGAATCACAAGGTAAGAGAACACATGGCTGTCTGCTTTATGATCTGGTTTCCTGGCCTCCATTCAGCCTGAGGAGACGACAGCACCGTTCCAAAGTCCTCAGGTAAGAGTGAGGTTGTGTCCAGTTCAGCACGCTGGGTAGACTAGATTAAATGGGGTGCGAGGGGGGGGGGCTATAGCATCTGTCCTCCTGAGGGATAAAATAACACAAATAGAAAGAAAGCATGTTAGTGTAGTTACATCTATAGAGTTGGAGGGTTTGTAAGGCCATATGACGCATGTAGTGCTAGATACACACAAGGGAAGCACAAGAGAAGCAAAAACAATCACTACCACTACTTCCTCAGTCTGTGTCTCAAGAGGAAGAGCCGCCGTCTAATGATTGCAAGGTCGGCAGATCGGCGGTTCGAGCCCTGGCTGGCCACATGTCGAGGTGTCCTTGGGCAAGACACTGACTGAACCCCAAATTGCTCCCAGTGAGCGGGCCGGTGCCTTGCATGGTAGCTTGCCGCCATTGGTGTGTGAATGTGTGTGTGAATGGGTGAATGAGAGGCCGTTGGAAAGCGCTTTGGAATAAGGCGCTATATAAGTCAGTCTATATAAGTCAGTCTATATAAGTCAGTCCATTTACCATTCCTCGTCTAAGGGTGTGTTCTCTAGAACATTTGCTTCACTTGGAATCTGAGTTTAGGATAAAATTTGCTTTGCTCTGAGTCGTTTGGAGCTGTGAGAACGCGCATTCGAAGTCGCTCCAGGAGCAAACAACCGACGGATGCTCCGCTTGAAAAGGGTGGTTTCGCTCCGGTTAGAAACGACGCATCGAGGCTGTCCATAGGAAAACAACAGCGCATGCATGTTGATCTGGATAAGAGCGGGACGAACGGGCAATTTTCTGACCAATCAACTACCACGTCTGTTGCTTCGATTGCGTACGTTACTTCGTTTACATGAAGGGCTGTGAGAACGCAAATCATCTCATCCACTTGCACCGGCTCATGACTCAGACTTTCATGTGAGAACATGACCTTAGTGTCAGCTGAGAAGATGCTGTCACAGAGGCTGCCGCTCCCAGACAGTCAGGATAGAAGCACAGACTCTGTAATGGCTGACGACTTAGCAGAGTTGCAGCCCCTCCAACCTAATTTCCAGTTAACGACCAGCCTGTTTAAGTAGTTAGAACTGTGGCAGCACCTTCCACCAGTAGTCCACAGCAATGGGCTTCAAAGACAGTCTATTCTCAACAGAAACTAGCATTCTAGGCTTCAGGCAGGATAACTAACACCGACATACTGAGTCCAAACCAGATGAATTTGACTTACTGGTCTAGAGACAAAACTTCACCCCTAAAGTCAAAATGTACTTTGTTTGTTTTATCAGGAGCAATGCAGGGAATTTAAAAAATATTTCATTTTTGAAAACATTTTCTAAAATTGAGTGATCTACGCGAGGCTTAGTTTTAGTTTGCATATAAACACGTTGTTACTAAATGGTAAACGGACTGCACTTATATAGACTGCACTTATATAGACTGACTTATATAGACTGACTTATATAGCGCCTTATTCCAAAGCTCTTCACAACGGCCTCTCATTCACACATTCACACACCAATGGCGGCAAGCTACCATGCAAGGCGCCGGCCCGCTCATTAGGAGCAATTTGGGGTTCAGTGTCTTGCCCAAGGACACCTTGACATGTGGCCAGCCGGGGTTCGAACCGCAGATCTGCCGACCTTGCGATCATTAGACGCCGGCTCTACCTCCTGAGACACAGATGCCCCAATAGATAGAAAGGTAGCCTACAGTAGCCTACAGTAGGCTACAGTACATAGCTATACAGTAGGCTACAGTACATAGCTATACAGTAGGCTACAGTACATAGATATACAGTTCATAGCTATACAGTAGGCTGTACAGGACAGCAGGAGAGGCCTGAGGGCTCAGTCAACAGTTGATGACAGATTCTCTGTCCGTTCCAAACCCAAGAAGCAGTCCCTCTGAGAAGAGAGATGGTTCTGTGTATAACTGACTGACCGGCCCCCCGATCCATCTTTGAGCCCACTAAATGTTTTAATTGGTTTCATAACAGACACGTTTCTCGAGTTCTTAAAACGTCTTTCTATTTCATTTCGTACAATCGATTGTTCTGTAAGAGCACGCCCCCAGAGTGCTAACCTGAAGCATCATTGTTTAATAGTTATGTTATATCAATATATACAAAGGATATAAATGATGTGATATAAAGTCACTATCAATCACTATACAGTATCAATCACTTGATATGTTGCATTAGATATTCCATGAAAACAAGAACGTTTGTATACGGTTCACTACAGGAGGGTTTAATGAGAAGATATGGGCAAACATCTGTCTAATTTACACTTTAAATGTGATTTCAAACGTGGTTATACAAGAACTTTAACATTCACATGCTCTTTAAAAAGCGTTTCTTCTATTTTAAGAGTTATTGTTTCAACCTCCACATTGACTCCTCCTGTAAGCAGACATATCATATTTAACAATGAACAATGGACCTATCGCTAAGCCACGCCCCCTTTGAAAACTCGAACAAACAAACAACGCTTCACTGACAGTGACTGACTGACCACACCGTGACTGAATGACATTCAATGACTTACAAAGGCGGGACATTTGGCTAATTTTACCACAGCAAGTAATAGACATGTTTTTTAAAGATGACAAGAATATTTGGTCTAGAAGCTTTTCCCCATCAGATATTAGCGAGTTGTTTGCCCGAGTTTTCTGTCTATAGTGACTTATGCTTTGATATGATTGGACAATTTCTATTTTGGGGCGTGGCTTAGCGATAGGTCCATTTAACAACGCTGCATTGCTAATCATGCTAACCATGATTTCGGAGGATCTCTCATGAGGTCGAGGGAGATGCTCCTGTACTTGTTCTGCAGACTTCTCTATTCTGATCTCTCCACAGATCCTGGGAACCACTAATGAGAAGTGCAGTCCCATGGAGGGCTCTAATGTTTAACACTAGAACAGCCATGCCGTTTTTACCTACTATAAAGGCCAATGCACACGGCATGCGATTTTGTCGTACGACAACATTCGATTCTCAATTCACACCAATGAATGAATGAATGTGAATGGAGAATCGAATGTAGTCGTGCGACAATATCGTACGCCGTGTGCATTGTCTCATTGGGTCTCATTCAAAACAATGGAATTGAATTCGGCCGTGCGACAAAATCGCACGCCGTGTGCATTGGCCTTAAGAGTCGCCTCGGAGGTCTAATGACCATAGTCTTTACAATGGTAAGCTGCTATTTACACACAACGACCACTAGTTGCCCGTCTTGTAAATTAGCCTGCTTCCTACACAGAAAAACTGCAACATTGTTTTATACTATCTTATCCTGAGGTGGTTTTGAAAATGTAAGGATACTGGGTGGTAGAACGCACATATCTAGGAAAAGTCATGAAAGGAGGGTCCTGAAATGTAATCGAGTGCAAAGATATAACATTTTTCTCTACTCACAGGGGTCACCGTGACCCCATCACAGCTCTTCTACCAGACTTGACCCATACATTGACCGTTTATCAAGTGATACAGTAACTGGGCTCTCATGGCTGTTCTAGTGTTAAATATGACGTCAGGAGGAACAACTGATCTGAGAGCAGGACTCTTGATCAGACAGGCTTCTCACTTGTCAGGTTTCTATTCCCACTGGTTCTCAAACCTCCTCCCTCCCTCTCTTTCATTCTCTCGCTCTCTTGTTCTCTCGTTCTCTTTAATTCCTGTTATTTTTTTTCCAACACTGTTTGCCTTTATCCTGAAGCTCTTAGCTGCAGTTTTTAAAAGTTATTTTTCTTTCTTTGGAGCCCTATTGCCTTATTATTACTCCTTCTGTGTTTTAACTCTTCAACTTGTATGTTGACGCAGTCATAGCCATAGACTAGTCATAGTCTTAGCCCAGTCTTAACCCCAACTCAGTGACTGTTTTTTCTGAGGCCTCTATGTTCACTTCAAATACCATTGACAAATGAATAGGTTGTAATGTCAATGATTTTGGCCTAAAAGACAATGGGCACCAATGTGCTACTGCTAAACAGTTGCTATGCAACACCAAATGCTCAAATGTGCAAGGACTTTGGTTCAAACAATGATGCACTAGTACCAGTCAATTGAGTGGGACAGTGTGTCCAAACTTTGGACTGGTACTGTATTTCTTTTTACTTTGAATGTTATCCACTATTGCCATAGTATACTATTACTATTATTATTTTTATTGATGTTTAAACATCAATAAAACAACAGCAAGTGTCTATAAACTACTGTTATGTCACAAAAAGCTACTTTTGGCTGAAGTGTCTGGACGGATTGTATGGCAGCTGCTGGACTGAAAAAATCAGGTGTAGTGCTGAGGCACAAACATGTACATTTCAAGCCTGCAAACTGTGACACTTTAAATAACGTGAAACAATACTATTGTGCAATATGACAACCCTAGTCGTCTATCTGTACAGTATAGTACAGTGGATTGTGTACATAGCCTTTATTTATGTAAACCAGCTCCTTCCCTTCTTGTGATTAATTTTTTATTATATTTTTAATTTTGTCCCCCTTTCCTAACACCAGGGGAGCCACCCCTCCTAAATTTCGTTGTTTGGTACCTGTACTGACAATAAAGTCAAGTGATCTTGAATTGACACAAAACAACACTTTTGGAGACATTTTTTGTTTTTCTTGTTTCTGGTGGGATTTGAACCGGTGACCTTCGGATCCATTCTACCCCCCCCCCCCCCTCCCATTCAAAAATGGCATTTGCAGCTGCAGAATACATTGAGACTATTAAACATGTAGATTATGGAAACAAAGCCTCAATTTCTCTCTCTTCCTTTTCTTTTCCCTCTTTTTCCTCTCTTTTCTTCTTCCCCCTCTTCCACTTTCTTCCCTACCCCTTAACAGACAATTGTGCACCTCGCCTGGCCTACTGGATAGAGAGGTGGAGTGGTGATCAGAAGGTCATGAATTCAAGTCCCACCTGGGAACACCACCACTAGTGTGCCCTTGAGTAAGGCACTTAGCCCTCAGTTACTCCTGAGAGACTGTCTAACCCTCAGTTACTCCAGGGAGACTGTCTAACCCTCAGTTACTCCAGGGAGACTGTCTAACCCTCAGTTACTCCAGGGAGACTGTCTAATCCAGTTACTCCAGGGAGACTGTCTAACCCTCAGTTACTCCAGTGAGACTGTCTAACCCTCAGTCACTCCAGGGAGACTGTCTAACCCTCAGTTACTCCAGGGAGACTGTCTAACCCTCAGTTACTCCAGGGAGACTGTCTAACCCTCAGTTACTCCAGGGAGACTGTCTAACCCTCAGTTACTCCAAGGAGACTGTCTAACCCTAAGTTACTCCAGGGAGACTGTCTAACCCTAAGTTACTCCAAGGAGACTGTCTAACCCTAAGTTACTCCAGGGAGACTGTCTAACCCTAAATTACTCAGGGGAGACTGTCTAACCCTAAAATACTCCAGGGAGACTGTCTAACCCTCAGTTACTCCAGGGAGACTGTCTAACCCTCAGGTACTCCAGGGAGACTGTCTAACCCTCAGTTACTCCAGGGAGACTGTCGAACCCTCAGTTACTCCAGGGAGACTGTCAAACCCTCAGTTACTCCAGGGAGACTGTCTAACCCTCAGTTACTCCAGGGAGACTGTCGAACCCTCAGTTACTCCAGGGAGACTGTCTAACCCTCAGTTACTCCAGGGAGACTGTTGAACCCTCAGTTACTCCAGGGAGACTGTCTAACCCCCAGTTACTCCAGGGAGACTGTCTAACCCTAAATTACTCCAGGGAGACTGTCTAACCCTCAGTTACTCCAGGGAGACTGTCCCTGTAATCTCTAATTGTAAGCCGCTTAAAGTCGTAAAAATGTATCGCCACAACCCTAATCAGGCCTAAAACAGCCTTCTGTATTAATACTCCTACAGTCCTGGTAGTGTTTAGAGAGGAAACAGGTACGAAATGAATAAATACATTCATGCAGAAGACAGCAAGACCACACTGTAAGTGTCAGGTAATGATGGTTCATGTCTGGAGATTGTGAGAGACAGAGGACAATTGGCTATTTATTTTCTCAGATCTCAAATGCTAAGAAACAATGAGGAAAGTGGTGACAGGTGGATGAAACCAGGGTGAGGTTGTTTCTGTTGCTTTCATCCTCCTGGGCTTTTGGATCTCTGAAGCAACAAGGATGTCCTCCCTCCTGATCTAATGTATTCTAATCTAATCTGTCATGTGATCTAATGTATTCCTCCATTACATTCACCTCCTTAAGCCTCCCAATTGGAAACCTCTATAGTATCTAACTTAAGGGCTCTGCACACAGCGTGCGATTTCTGTTGCGCGTCAACGTTCCATTTTGAAGTTTGAATGGAAGTCTATGAGAACATCGCATTTACCCACACACGGCCCCGATTTTAATCGCACGGCGAACATTCGATTCCATTCATTTTGAATGGGACAAAGCACACGGCGTGCGAGTTTTGTCGCACTATCAAAATGAATGGAATCGAATGTTCGCCGTGCGATTAAAATCGGGGCCGTGTGCGGGTAAATGCGATGTTCTCATAGACTTCCATTCAAACTTCAAAATGGAACGTTGACGCGCAACAGAAATCGCACGCTGTGTGCAGAGCCCTTTAGGCTTCTGGAATTGAAAACATTCCCAGAATCCAGGATGAGATAATTTCTTTCTTCTGAAGATACCTCAGGTGTGTGTGTGTGTGTGTGTGTGTGTGTGTGTGTGTGTGTGTGTGTTCCCTGCTGTTCCCAGTTCATTGTTATCCTCCCAATCTTGGTCTTCTTTTGTTATTGCCTATGGCTATTGTCCCCGTTCTTAATTCGGGGGCAAAAAAAAAAAAAAAGATAACACAAAAGTGATCATTATGATGAAACAATGGCGGGGCACTTCTTAAACCACTTACGATAATCCCGCATTGTACTGTTTGCTAAAAGACCTAGAGCCTTATTAAGAACACAGAAGGAACAACAGCTAGCCCGCGGGCGGCTCTACCCACCGTGCAGCTCTAGATCAGCTCTAGATCAGGCTCTCCAACCCACTGGGGATTACTGCAACCCGTGGCTGAACCCCACAGGGGTAGATACAGGGGCTCCATACTGTATGGTGTAGGCAGTCTCATAATACCCTGTTAACAGTAGAACAACATGGCTGTTCTAGTGTTAATGCAACCCATGGCTGAACCCCACAGGGGTAGATACAGGGGCATTCGATTCTCAATTCACACCACCGAAGTCGGACCAGGCAGGCTGATTACTATAGGCTCTACCAATATTGCTTGCCTTGCTTCCACAATTTCTACAAGATACAACTGGGCATATTGTGCCAACATGCTAGATTGTTATTAGTATGTCATATAGGTGTCTTGTAATCCTATATGAGATATGTGTTGTTGACTTCGGTAGTGTGAATTGAGAATCGAATGTTGTCGTGCGACAATATCGCATTGCACGCCGTGTGCATTGTCTCATTCAAAACAATGGAATCGAATATGGCGGTGCGACAAAATCGCACGCCGTGTGCATTGGCCTTAATACCCTGTTAACACTAGAACAGCTGTGCCTTTTTACCTACTATAAGAGCCCCCTCTTTACAATGCTCAAGCTGCTACTTACACACAACGACCACTAGTTGGCCACTTGTAAATTAGCCTGCTTCCTACACAGAAAAACGGCAAAATAGCTCTATGCTAGCTTATCCTGATGTGATTTAGAAAATGTAAGGATACTGGGTGGTAGAACGCACATATCTAGGAAAAGTCATGAAAGGAGGGTCCTGAAATTTGATTGAGTGCAAAGATATAACAACATTTTTTTACTCAGTTGTCAAATGACCCCAAACATGGGGTAGTGGTGGTCTAGTGGATAGTGAGTTGGACTTGTGATCAGAAGGTTGTGAGTTCAAATCCCGCCTGAAACCACACCACTACTAGTGTGCCCTTGAGTAAGGCACTTAGCCCTCAGTTAAGCCTGATTTACGCGCGGCTACGCCGTAGCCTACGCGAGGGCTCTCCAAGTTTATAGTTCTACGTTGGTCCGCGGACCGCGTCGCGTTGGTCGGTGTACTGATAGCGGCATAATAGCGATCAAAAAACTTATTTTCTCGCATTTACGAGAGTCGGAATGTGACGCTACCAAGCGGACCAATCATAGTTGTTATAGATAACTTAACATTAAATATGTCTATCATAAATATAATTTAAACCCAACGAACAGCCATGGGGCTCCCTGTAACTAATCGTTTATTTCTAAATAAACAGGATTGTACATCTCGTAAATGTGAATCGTGCTCAGGAAGGCTGTGCCTGACGCTTCCATAGGGCGCTCCGTTGGAACGGTGTACTCAAAGCGGCATAATAGCGATCTTTTTGTTGTTATGCTTGTTGTAAATAAAAGTTCTATGATACATTGAAATGACATTAAACTAAGATAATACGATGGTTATCATAATTTTTCAAATCTTTATTAATAAGTAATTACAGAAAAAGTAAATGACATTTCTGTCATGGCTTCCGCATTTTGGCCAACGAGAGAGTCGGAATCATGTCGTAATCATGTGCTACCAAGCGGACCAATCACAGAGCTTACGGTTGCGTAGGCACTGCCGCGTAGTTACATTTTTGGAGAGGTGCGCGTCAATCTACACCGTAGCCTACGCAAGCCTACGCAAGGCTACGCAAGCTACGCCGTAGCCTACGCTGTCGATTTTACTCCAGGGGGAATGTCCCTGTAATTCGTAATTGTAAATCGCTTTGGATTAAAAGCGTCTGCTAAATGGCAAAATTAAAATTAAATTAAACATGGCTGTTCTAGTGTTAATGCAACCCATGGCTGAACCCCACAGGGGTGGATACAGGGGCTCCATATCCTGTATGGTGTAGGCAGTCTCATAATACCCTGTTAATGCATCCAGAAGGTGCTATGGATGTTTATTAAGTCAATAACTCAATACATGGCACTTCATAAGAGGGTTTGAAGTAGCAGTGGTGTCAAAACACCAGAGACAAACGAGAGAGAAGCTTCATCTTAGTCATCTCAGTCAGTTTAATTTGGTCCTCATCTTTTCCAGACATTCTGTGTTGAAGCGTTTAGCTGGAGCTACAAGTAGAACAGTATTTCCTTCCCTGACATTTCCTTAATGATTGTTATTTTATTTGATATATATATACAGTATGTATATATATATATATGGATATATAAAAACATTTATATAACACTGTATGTATATGTACATATACTGTATATCCAGGACATTTTTATTTGTGATAAACTGTTGATAATGGCCAATCGGTACAATTGAAACTAAGAGAATGCAACATGAGTTGGAGGTATGATTTAATTGACAAAAATACACTTTACACAAGTGTAATTATGTGAATAATGGGCAATCATATTTGTGAAAGAGCATGTGTAAATGCGAGCAACTGCACTTTTAATTTTTTTTAAAGGCACACATTTGACCACGTCTACTGTGGCAGTGTTGGTTAGCGTTAAGGGCACAGCACTTCTAGTGTTAAGCTGTTGAGGGTCATCTAGTGTTAAGCTGTTGAGGGTCATCTAGTGTTAAGCTGTTGAGGGGTCATCAGACCCCATTAGTCCCTGAGTGGATTCTAATATGTCTTTAATATGTACTTATATAATATGTCTTTAGGCCCAAGGGGACCAGAAGGGGAACGTCTGACATTTATCTTATCATTGATCTAATTTACTTTGAACTCGTCGTACTGTATCATCTATATGAGATTTGCGTTACGCCTATCATTAACTATCTAATTAACTGTTCACACGTTTTTTTGGGGGGGGGGAGGGTGCAAAGTTATATTACTTACAGTAAATGATATGGAACCAATTATTCATAGATTATAATAATGGACTACTTTCGAGAGAGAGAGAGAGAGAGAGAGAGAGAGAGAGAGAGAGAGAGAGAGAGAGAGAGAGAGAGAGAGAGAGAGCAAGAGAGAGCGAGAGAGATGGCTACCCTGGTAACTAAGTAGAACACTCAGAAATGTTTTCAAATAACGTATTATTTACAGAGCGAGAATGCTAAAATGGGTGACTAAATAATTTAGACATGGCACCATTTCACTTGAGTGACAGTTGGAACTGTCTGAATGTCACCAGTAATGCTAATTGTCGTCCATTAGTGAAACCAAGACTGGCATCTAAAGAAGCCGGCCACTAATGTTCATGCTAGGCGTAGCCATTTATCATTTAATTATGATTAGAGAAGTCCTTGGTCCTTCGTCACAGTTAATATGGACTCTGAGGAAGGCTTACAGAGAGAGGAACATTCCTTTGCATAATCAAGGATGGTGATTAAAAGGGTATTAAATATGTATTCAAAGATTTACTCGTAGGCACAATATTCTGCGGTTTGGAGGAGCCAAGCTTGGCGTGTAGATACGGTACTGAAGTTGCTTTGTTCTAGAGGTCAATAATATTGATTGACACTAATGCAGCCATTGCGAAGAGCTGGATTAGTGAATTGGATTCAACATTTTGGTAGTGAGCATAGTAATAATAATAATAATAATAATAATAATAATAATAATAATTGGTACAATATGTTGGTTTTATATGGCGGCTTTCACAAACCCACGGACACTTTACAGATTTTACAGAAAGAAAGTCAGACAGACACAACAGAGACAGCGGCAGCGACAAAACTAAACTAGCGACCAAAAAAACTAGCCTTGGTGAACAGATGGGTTTTGAGGGCTGATTTGAAAGTGTCCAGGGTAGGTAGGGGTGTTGAAGGTGTCCAGGGTAGGTAGGGGTGTTGAAGGTGTCCAGGGTAGGTAGGGGTGTTGAAGGTGTCCAGGGTAGGTAGCAGTGTTGAAGGTGTCCAGGGTAGGTAGGGGTGTTGAAGGTGTCCAGGGTAGGTAGGGGTGTTGAAGGTGTCCAGGGTAGGTAGGGGTGTTGAAGGTGTCCCCAGGGTAGGTAGGGGTGTTGAAGGTGTCCAGGGTAGGTAGGGGTGTTGAAGGTGTCCAGGGTGGGGGCGTTGCGGATCACTGTGCGGAGAGAGTTCCAGAGGGTGGGTGCTGCCACACTGAAGGCTCTGTCCCCGAAGGTCCGTAGTTTGGTGCGGGGGGTGGAGAGCAGACCCATGTCTGAGGACCGCAGGTTCCGGGATGGGGTGTGTTGGCAGAGACAGTCAGTTAGGTACTGGGGGGGGCGCAGGCATGGAGGGATTTGTACGTGATGCGGGACTTGACCGGAAGCCAGTGAATTTTCAATACAATTTTCAATACATTCAGTCCTGACATAGGACTCCGGCGTCGGGCGTTTCCGCTCATCAATGCACAGATGGGGCTTGGCCCCAAATGCGTTGTGCGAGTGTGGCGCAGAGGACCAAACCGCAGACCATGTTATCCTGGATTGCCCGGTGTACCACCCACCCAACGGGATGCATGGTCTGTCGGTATTAGATGACGAGACTATGACGTGGCTTCTGGAGGGGTGTCCAGAAATATAGCCCGGGTGAGCCCCCTCAACCAGGTCTCGGGGTGGTAAAAGGGTAGCCACTCGGCCCCGAGCCTGGTGGAGTGGAGAGGAAAACAACAACCCATACGCCGAAAAAGAAGAAGAAGACATAGCAGAGGACAGTAAAGGTGTAGACATTCACATCTTGATCAAAGAACAGGTTCCAGTTGGTCCGCTGGAAACAGTCTTGTAGCTGGAGAGAGGCTTCCATAGCCCACGTTGTTATTATTATTATTTTCTGAGTGGGGCAGTCCCACTCATATATTTCATTTTATTAGACAGATCTAGTGAAGACAGACAGGAAAGTAAGGAGGAGAAGGGAGAGAGGGCATGGGCTGGATTCGAACCCATGCCGACATGGTCATATGTGCGCACTGTAGACCACGGTGCTGGACCACTGGACCACCCCAGGACATGGTGCTAGACCACTGGACCACCCCAGGCCATGGTGCTAGACCACTGGACCACCCCAGGCCACCACAGGCCACTTTGTGACAGTTCTGGTGTTGGGTTTCTGTGTTTTAATAAACTGGAGTTAGGAACAGAGACAGGTGATCAGAGACAGGTGATCCGACTGGCCCAGATGTGCGAGGGGGGAACTACAGACATTACGAAAATTACCCTCAAATTCATAATTAATATAGAAGTTATCTTACCATGGCTGAGTGTTGATATGTGAGTTAGGCTGGAGAAGACTTGTATCTGTGTGAAAATTAATGTTTTAATGTCATGTGTCTCTTCTACTTCATTTGCAAATGACATTTCATTTTTCATACTACAGTTTAGTGACGTTGGTGATTGGTGGGATTTTAATGGGAATGGATGAGAGGAACAGAGAATGTTATAATATTTAGTGCTAATTCCTGCAGAAAGATTTCTGAGTCATTATTGTGTGTGTGTGTGTGTGGGTCTCTGTGTGTGTGTGTGTGTGTGTGTGTGTGTGTGTGTGTGTATGTGTGCGTGTGTGCGTGTGCGTGCGTGTCTGCGTGTGCGTGCGTGTCTGCATACTTGCTTGTGTGTGCGTGTGTGTGTGTGTGTGTGTGTGTGTGCGTGTGTGTGTGTGTGTGTGTTTGTGTGTGTGTGTGATGCATAACAATGGGCAAAACGCAGCACCTCCTATCTGCACATTTGTATTGATTTATGATTTGAGGTTTTCAATTTAAATTAAGAAGATGCAAGAAAACCAGACAGTTTTTTTCGTTTTCCCAAAAAAAGTGAATTTTGCAGATAGCAGGTTTTGCAGATAGCAGGTTTTGCGTTTTGGCCATCGATAAGATAAATGGAAAGTTATTGTGTAAGCCATGGTTCAAATGATATTTCTTATTTTCTGCAGTGAGCGAAATGTGTCTTGGCAGATTGTTTGGTATTCAGTCTGGCCCGCTGTTTCGAATCAGAAAACCTCACACGCCAGCACACAGCCTTCCAGCTGATGATAAAAAATCACCTGAAACTCTCTCAAAATATTTAGATTATTTAACACTTAATCAGCCATGAGAGGACCCCTGTGAGTAGACATTTTTTTTATATCTTTGCAATCGATCAAATTTCAGGACCCTCCTTTCATGACTTTTCCTAGATATGTGCGTTCTACCCCCCAGTATCCTTACATTTTCAAAATCACATCAGGATAAGCTAGTATGAAGCTATTTTGCAGTTCTATATCGTGGAGCTCCGCCCCATAGGGGAGCTCTGCTCCTATTGGTTTACCCCGCTACCTAAAGTAGCCAATGACTGAATTTTTCGATGCCTGCGCCCGCCCTGGGGTGCTATATAAAGGGGCGTCCTTCGCTCCTCATTCTCCCAAAAAGTTCAGCACGGGTTTATATCTGAGACTGAGAAGGACGACTACTAAGACTGGAGAACCCGCCAGACTTTTCCCTTCAAGATGGATCGTCCGCCGCCTATGAAGAACTTCCTCCGGGACTCCTGCCGCTGCGACTTCCAAGCAGCGGAGGACAAGCATGACTACTGCCACGTCTGCCTCGGCCCCGAACATGCCGAGGCGGCGTTGGTCGCCTCCCCCAGCTGCCTCCCCTGCTCTCTCCTTTCCGTTGAGGAAAGGAGGAAGAGGATGGCCTGGTTCAAGGAGAGCATTCCCCTGGCGGACGCTATCTCGGGGATGCTATCCGACTCGGATAACTCTGCCGATGATGCGTCCGGACAGGCCCCAGAGCGGCGTTCTGGGCAGGCGACTCCCCGAGTAGGGATGGACCCGCCCGCTCAGCCAGCCCTGGCATCACGCCGCCCTCAACCAGCTGAGTGGTCGGTGTCGGTGTCAGGGTCAGAGAGCTCTGATGAGGGCGAGCGGCAGGTAGAGGCTCACGAGCTCCCCGCCATCGCCCCCCCATCACTCCTCCACGACTTCCAGGGCCTCCTGGAAGCTGCGGCAGATGTGTTGGGGATTCCCCGTCCCGCCCCCCCTCCCCCAACGACGGAGTCCTTCTGGGAGAAGGAATTGTTTTACGGGAGGAGGGCGAAACGACAGGACCAACCTCCTAACGCTGTCCTCCCAGGCTTGGATAAGTTTGTGGAGGACACGTGGAGGGAACCACTCACAGGCAAGGCGCCGGTGAAGGCGTTCCTGCCCTTTACCAGAGTGGAGGGACTCGCGGAGGGGATGACCGACGGCTCCCCACCGCTCGAACCAGCGCTGGCGGCCTACTTAGTACCGGGGTCCAGCGCTTGGTCAGTGCCCAAGAAACCCACGCTGCCCAACCAGCGTGACAGATTTAACGCCACCCTGGTGGACAAGAGCTACGCTCTCGGTGCCCAGGCGGCAGCGGCGGCAAATAACATCGCCATGTTTAACGCTGCCATTGCGAAACTCGGAGGCGGAACTCCTGAGCAAGCTCAGTGCCTGGTCTGTGGGGGTCGCCTGATGGCAAACGCGGTGATACAACAGCGGCAGATGTGGCTGTCTCTCACCACCATGACCGGGGCGGACCGGATGGCCCTGCTGAATGCTCCAATAGAGCGACAAGGGCTATTCGGTCCCGCCATGGACACCATGACGAAGCGCCTGGCCGCGATGGAGGAGGCTAAGAAGCACCTGGCCAGACACCTCCCTCTCCAGCGACCTTCCACCTCTTCTTCTTCCGCAGTGGTGACTAGACCGTCAACGACTGCGAAACGGAGGGTGCGGCGTAATGCAGCGTGGGCTCCACCTCTACCGACGGAGCCATACCCCACTCGGCCTTTCCAGCCCCCGCCGCCGACCACCGAGAGTGCCCGCTTCGGCCCCCCACGGCAAAAGAGGGAAAATCCCCACGTTACTTTTTCAGTAAAGGTGATTTTTTTCCATGTAATCTACCAGAGCGGAGACCCGCCTACCTTGTCAGAGTGTGGTCGGATCGCTACCGATTAGAAACAAGACGGAGACTGGCCCAGCTTACCGGCGTGTGGCCAGCTCTCTGCCTAACGGACTTACCCCTATCACGACACGTAGCGGGTTAAACACCCCTGTATGTAGCCGTATAGAGGGGCCGTTATTTACATCAAAAACCCCTCCATGTCTATCAAGACCTGGCCCAGCTCATGAGCGTGCGGCCGGTTCTTTGATTATCAGGCATAAGAAACCTGCGTCAATAAAGAGCATTGTTACACATAACAAGCACTCTTTACAGACGGCAGCCCATCCCTTTCGAAATGACCCCACCTTGGGCTGTGCCGCCTCCTCGGTGGGCAGCGGCGGCTGGGGTCGTACAGAAATTCAAGTTTTTTCTGTCGACTGCACCAGAACAGACGGCCCAGCCGCTGTCGTTGCGTTATGCAGAATGGCTAGAGGGGGCAGGTATTCTGTCGGGCTGGCTAGACAGAACATTGAGGAGGGGATATGCACTACAGTTCATTCAGCCTCCTCTGCCCTTCAGGGGCGTGAGAGAGACTGTTTTTTGTCCTGCCCGATAAAGACACGTGCGCTCCAGGAGGAGATTACGAATCTCCTGACAAAGGGCGCAGTGACAATGGTTCCGAGGGACCAGTGGGACATGAGGTGGTACTCCCCGTATTTCCTTGTCCCAAAGAAATCGGGAGGCATGAGACATACTAGATTTAAGGGTCCTCAACGAGAGAGTGGCGAAACGCCCCTTTCGTATGTTGACGACGAGGCGCCTCCTGTCTTGTATACAGAAGGGCGGCTACGGAATCAGCATAGACTTGAAGGTCGTGTATTTTCATGTGCCAATCGCAGAGAGGCACAGAAAAATTCTACGTTTGCCTTCCAAGGGAAGGTTTACGAGTACACACGCCTGCCCTTCGGGTACGCGCTTGCTCCTCGAACTTTCTCCAAATGCGTGCAGACAGCATTCGAACCACTGAGGCGAAACGGGATACGCATATTAGCATATCTCGATGACCTGCTGATCTTGGCCTAATGCCCAAATCGAACCATTCGGGACGCAACCTCACTGGTGCAGCACCTCGCTCAGCTGGGATTAGCTGTCAACTGGACAAAGAGTGCTCCGTGACCGGCTCAACAGTTTTCCTATCTAGGCATTCAATTGGATACTGCCAAGATGAGGGCCGGTTTATCGGCACCACGGAGAGCGACACTGACGTCTGCTCTCTGGGTGTGTCGAGTGACAAATACAATCACCGCTCTGTCAATGATGTCCTTCCTAGGACTGATGTCTGCAGCCCATGTAGTGGTCCCCTTAGGCCTATTACACGTGCGCAGACTGCAGAGGTGGTTCGCACGACTGCGACTGGATCCAGTGAGACACCGTCGCAAGTTGATTGTAATACCGAGATCGGTCAAAACCGACCTGAGCTACTGGAGAGACCCGCGCGACTACGCGCGCGGAGTCGCCATGGGCAGACCGGCATCCCACTACCCAGTCTTCACGGACGCGTCGTTGACTGGGTGGGGAGGAGTGTGTCAGGCAGGTTCGGTAGCAGGAAGATGGGGACCGTTGGAGACGCGTCACATCAACCTGCTGGAACTCGAGGCGGTGAAGTTAACGCTACTTCATTTTGCCCGGTGTTAAAGGATCGGGACGTGTTAGTCAGATCCGACAACAGGACAACAGTAGCATACATCAATCGTCAAGGGGAGTACGCTCAGCGTCACTTCATCACCTGGCGACAGATGTATGGCTGTGGACTGTCACACACCTGAGTTCGCTAAAGCTCTCCACATTCCAGGTCTACTCAACGAAGGAGCAGATCTGTTATCACGGGGAGGCCCGAGGGACGACGACTGGAGGTTAGCACCCTCCATTGTGTCTCTGATTGGGCACGGTTCGGGCAAACAGAAGTGGATCTGTTTGCGTCACGGACGAATGCGCAGTGTCGCCTTTGTTTCTCCCTGCGCGAACAGGACAACCCGCCATTGGGAGTCGATGCATTCGCACACCACCCATGGCCGAGGGTCCTGTTATACGCGTTCTCACCCCTGACATCTATCCTCCCACTGTTGGCACGAGTGAGGTCAGAGAGGCTAGAGTTAATTCTTGTAGCCCCAGACCGTCCCGGAGCCCCGTGTTTTCCGGAACTGATGGAGATGTTGGTAGAGGGCTCATGGCCCATACCTCATCGACAAGATGCACTCTCTCAAGCCAGAGGCTTGGTGAGGGGGCCACCTGTGATGGGGGGCCCCCTCGTGGCCTGGTTACTGAGAGGGACTTGTTAGAATGCAGGGGCTGACAGACGCGGTCATTCAGACCATTCAGAGTGCGCGCGCGCAATCCACTGCAAAGGGATATGCGGCGCGCTGGCGAGTGTTTACACAGTGGTGTGAGGGACAGGACGTTCACCCGGTCTGCTGTCGGGTCGAAACGTTCTTGTGCTTCTTACAGTCGCTGTTTGACAAGGGATTGGCGGCGGGAACTATTAAAGTTTACGCGGCTGCCATCTCAGCTTGTCATGAGGGTTTTTGCGTTTATTGTCTCTCAAGACGAGTCTACTCCTCGCCTTGACTACGGCTAAGCGAGTGAGTGATTTACGCGCTCTCTCGACACGGGCAGATTGTTTGATCATATCTGGTGACGAAACAAAAGCTGTATTACGCCCTAACCCAGCTGTTATCCCTAAGGTTAATCGTGGGTTTAGGGTTCAGAGCTGTGCTCTGAGCGCCTTTTTTCCTCCTCCTCACGACGGAGAGAGGGAGAGGCGTTTACATTGTTTATGTCCGGTGCGCGCGTTGGCACAATATGTGAAGCGCACAGCAGGACTGAGATCTTCTCCCCAGATTCTGATCTGCTACGGCGGAC
The DNA here is from genome assembly GCF_963989245.1 of Nansenia antarctica. Taxonomy (NCBI): domain Eukaryota; kingdom Metazoa; phylum Chordata; class Actinopteri; order Argentiniformes; family Microstomatidae; genus Nansenia; species Nansenia antarctica. Next base: position 2,478,385 of record NC_137692.1, on the reverse strand, counting down.
AGAATGCCGGGGCACCACTCTCGAAGCAGAGGCTGTCCCATCGGTTTTGCGAGGCGTTGAGCCTCGCATACGAATCGAAGGGGCAGCCCGTGCCGACTGGCATTCGGGCTCATTCCACCAGGGGCATGGTGGCCATTCTCAGGGGAGTGGGAGTGGAGGAGATATGTGAGGCGGCGTCTTGGTCGTCGCCATCACTTTTTGTACGGTATTACTTGAAAGATATTTCTTCCTCATCCTTTTCTCATTCTGTCCTCAGTTTTGCTGATGACTGATGTAGTGGGGAAGGCACTTGGATTACCCTGGTCATGGGGATTCTATTCAAGTGCTGTCAGGATGAATACGGATGTGCCTGGGGAGGGGACCCTCCTCCAGGACATGTTCCGTTAGATCAGCAACCCTACGTGCTCACGTAAGGGCTAGATCAGTGATATTTCTTCCTCATCCTTTTCCCATTCTGTCCTCAGTTTTGCTGATGACTGATGTAGTGGGGAAGGCACTTGGATTACCCTGGTCATGGGGATTCTATTCAAGTGCTGTCAGGATGAATACGGATGTGCCTGGGGAGGGTACCCTCCTCCAGGACATGTTCCGTTAGATCTACAACCCTACGTGATCACGTAAGGGTTAGATCAGTGGAGCAGACTCGGTGTGGGTTGGGCCAACTTTTTAAGGTTGTCTTGAACCAACATCAGTGGTCAGCTCCGGGTGCTGCTGAGATTGTTTTCGGACTAATAGTCTCAGTGGGGGTACATTTGGCCTCGCTCGCTCCGCCTAAACCAATAGGAGCAGAGCTCCCCTATGGGGCGGAGCTCCACGATATAGAACGATAGTTATGGAGATAGACTCCAGTTCTATGAGTGGAGCGGAGCCCCATAGGGCTGCTGGCCCACTTCGACTTGTTCAAACCCGGCTGTATTGTATGTTTGGGAGAATGAGGAGCGAAGGACGCCCATTTATATAGCACCCCAGGGCGGGCGCAGGCATCGAAAAATTCAGTCATTGGCTACTTTAGGTAGCGGGGTAAACCAATAGGAGCAGAGCTCCCCTATGGGGCTCCGCTCCACTCATAGAACTGGAGTCTATCTCCATAACTATCGTTGTTCTGTGTAGGAAGCAGGCTAATTTACAAGCGGCCAACTAGTGGTCGTTGTGTGTAAGTAGCAGTTCATCCCTGAGGCGGCTCTTTTATTAGGTAAACGTAGGCACAGCTGTTCTAGTGTTACGGTATGTCAAAGGCATATACTTTTAACCAGAGTTCAATGGGGTCTTGTAATGGGGTCGTGTCTCAGGGAGAACAGTGTTTGTATCCAGGAGGTAACGTGGGGGGGGGGGTCAGCATTGTAATGAGTTTGTGATTGTGTTTCAGTCTCCCCGTCATCGGATTTGACGTCCGTCTGTGTTTACCTTTGTTCCCCGTCAGCAGGATCTGTTTTCACTTTCTTACCCTTCAGATAAATTCAACATCCGTAGGTGAGGAGCTGACAGCACAGACACACACACACACACACACACACACACACACACACACACGCACACACGTCAACAGGCAGGAGACGTAAACAGGACTGGTGATTGATTTGATATTGTTTCCTTTTTAAATTGACTGCGTTATTATCTCGCGGTGCTGTTCGGTAAAGAATTCAAAAGACGTTCGGAGGAAGTGCAAATTAGATGTATATTGAATCGGAGGGGGAAGTTGGCGGGGGGGCGGGGGCGGGGGGGCAGGGGGGGGGCTCCTTCCAGGAAAGACTTTCAATAACAGAGGAGAAGAGAGATGAATATGGAGAATAGCAAACGACTGCTGCTCCCCATTTGTTTTTGAATCGTTTTGCTCAGATTAAATCCTCAACTGATTATGCAAGAATGGCATTACATGGATGAGGGAACATGGAGCTGCCAAACACGGAGAACCTCCAGATGCAGGAGAGAGCCGCCAGGGCTTTGTCTCTCTGCTATTCACAACAAGCTCCCAGACTGATGTGTCTGCCTGGTTCAGCGCCGTCTCTCTTATGAATACAGAGAGACGGGTTTTGCTTGATGATTTTTTTTTCAAGTGTAACTATTTGCTCATTGGCTCTGTTCTGGATAAATTATACAGTGGGGAAAGTGCAGAAATGTGGGCACCCCTGGTTTTTAACGCTAGAAGAGCCGTGAGGGGTCGCGGTGACCCCTGTGAGTAAAAACACAATTCGATCTTTGCCCTCGATCGAATTTCAGGACCCTCCTTTCATGACTTTTCCTAGATATGTGTGTTCTACCACCCAGTATCCTTACATTTTCAAAATCACTTCAGGATAAGATCATATAAAGCTGTTTTGCAGTTTTTCTGTGTAGGAGGCAGGCTAAAAAAAGAAGCGCCCCCTAGTGATCTCTGTGTGTAAATAGCAGATTTACATTCTAAAACGGGGGTCTATTTGACCCCCAAGGCAGCTCTACTGGTAGGTAAAATAGGCACGGCTGTTGTAGTGTTAAATGTCTGTAACAATTAATCTCCAAGTGATTGAAAGCAAACCTGAACACTTATGCTACAAAGTTAAACATGACACCTTTCTGCACTTTTTAAAGCAAGGTTTCTTCTTATTTGAATTTTGTAATGATAAAAAAGCAAAAGGGCCTTGTGGAAAAGTTTGGGAACCCTTTTGGATTATTCTTTGTTACCTTTTGAGAAGATGATTACTAAGGCCCAGACCAAGGTGCTCGTTAGCCTCATTAGGGCTTCAATGAGTCAGGTGAATATAATTCCAGGGAAGGGCCGTTCCTACGACCTCAACACAAAATTAAACGTCTGAAGTATGCAAAAGCCTTGTGAAACCTGAAGCCTATTGAAACTATTTGCTTTGGACTGACGAAACCAAAATTAAACTTTTTGGCCACAAGAAGGTATGTTTGGAGAAAAAAGGATGAAGCATTTGTAGAGAAGAACACCTTGACAACTGTTAAGCATGGAGGTGGATCCATTATGCTTTGGGGTTGTGTAGCAGCTGGGGGCACAGGCAATATTTGGATTCCACATTCTAGAGGCTAATGTTCGAAGGTCAATCCAGAAATTGAAGTTGAAGAGAGGTTGGGTATTCCAGCAAGACAATGACCCGAGGCATACCTCAAAATCAACCATGAAGTACCTCCAGGAAAGACAGATGATGGTTTTGGAATGGCCATCACAGTTCCCAGATTTTAATATTATTGAACATCTGTGGAGAGATCTCAAACATGCCGTGCATGCAAGAAGGCCAAATAATATTTCGGAGCTAGAGGTGTTCTGCCAGACAGAATGGGGGAAAATTCCCAAAACAAGAATTGAAAGACTCTTCTCTGGCCACAGGAAGCGTTTGCAAGCTGTTATAGTTGCCCGAGGAGGAGTTACAAAGTACTAGCTGACAAGGTTCCCAAACTTTTGCACAAGGCCTTTTTTCTTGTTTTATTATTTTGAACCTGTAAAAAGTTAAACATAAACATGTATCTTGCTTTAAAATGTGATGAAATGTGTCATGTTTAACTTTATACCATTTAGAGGTTAGGTTTGCTTCTCTTCACTCAAATGTAAAAAGCATTTTGACTAGGAGTGGCCCACATTTTTGCCTCCCACTGTACGTACTGATTCATGATTCATCCAAAATAATCTTCACTTAATCTTTAGCCATTGTGTTGTTTGTTTATCAGTGTCATGCTCGGTCATATTCATGGACACTTCTTAGTAAAGTGAATTCCGGTAGTAAAATGACAAATGTAGACATCATGACTTCAAGACAGCGTCATAATCTCTTTATAAATGCAGAAACCTGGTGCTTTTTCGACAAAGCTCCCCCCCACAGACCCACAGCCTTTGTATTCTCTGCTTGTCCTCCGCTCAGCTGTGGGATGTTGGCAGCCCCTCCGATCTCAAAGCCAGGCCAGAGGGCAGTGTGTACATAGATGGCAGTCAGGCATTATCTGATTACCAGGAGGAGGAGATAGGCTATGACTGCTCTGTGTGTCACCCTGGTATGGATCTACTGTTCTAATGTCAGATGGAAGTAGTAGACAAGAACACGCACACGCACACACACACATAATGTATGCACACACACACCCACACACACACACACACACATATGTATGCACAGACACACACACACACATACACATACACACAGAGGCATGCATGTATATACACACACACACACACACACACACAATCTTTAACGATTGCTTTTTTCATTGCATGCACCCCATTGGGTATCTGGCAGTGTCTGACACATCTCTCTCCTCAGCTGATGAAGACTCTCTCTCTCTCTCTCACCCCCAATCACATCTCACTTTACTGAACCCGTCCTGTCAGGCGCTGATGGCTTAGACACTATCATTTACTATCACACCGCCAGGATCAGGACTGGGATCTGAATGTTCGCCTAGTCACATCTCCTAGTCACATCTCCTAGTCCCATCTCCTAGTCTCATCTCCTAGTCCCATCTCCTAGTCTCATCTCCTAGTCCCATCTCCTAGTCTCATCTCCTAGTCACATCTCCTAGTCTCATCTCATAGTCTCATCTCATAGTCTCATCTCCTAGTCCCATCTCCTAGTCTCATCTCCTAGTCCCATCTCCTAGTCTCATCTCCTAGTCCCATCTCCTAGTCCCATCTCCTAGTCTCATCTCCTAGTCCCATCTCCTAGTCTCATCTCCTAGTCTCATCTCCTAGTCCCATCTCCTAGTCACATCTCCTAGTCTCATCTCCTAGTCTCATCTCCTAGTCTCATCTCCTAGTCCCATCTCCTAGTCTCATCTCCTAGTCCCATCTCCTAGTCTCATCTCCTAGTCTCATCTCCTAGTCTCATCTCCTAGTCCCATCTCCTAGTCTCATCTCCTAGTCCAGGGGTCGGCAATTAGGTTTGGCCTCGGGCCAATTTTTTTTTGAGCCACTAGATGGCGGGCCAGAACATAATCAAAGGCTAATTTAAGTAATTGATTGTTAAAAAATGTGACACGTTCTAATGCTTTGACTTTTCTTTCGAAAAATGTACACATCGCTAGTCAACTAACACAGCTTGTTTTGTGAGCCTGCTAACAATGTAAAGTAGTGTTCTAGTTAACTAGGTAGCAGTCCAATCCATTACGTTGCAGTATTAGGCTTGACTAGCAAGTTTGTGTTGTGATTCTCAACAACGTTGAAACGTAGTTTCACCCTTTTCCATAGTTTTGAATAATAAATATGTGGACTGACGATGTATCGCAGCCTAACTTATTCTAATAATTATTTAACATCGTTTTATTCTGAATTATTCCCCCCTCCTCCCAGACAAGGTCACATTATTTATTATTGGATTGGTTGTTTGCGTGCCGGGTGAAGTTAGCTAAACAGTTAACCTGCTAGCAAGAGAAACATCATGTCACTCTCCAAAGGTCTAAAGAGGAAAGTTGACGGTGGAAACAGGGCATTTAAAGAGGAATGGACAGCGAACTATACGTTCATCCTACCTGGTTTCATCAATGCAGAGCCGTTGTGAGACTCACATCTTCCGTGCTCACGATGTTCCCTTTCTATACAAGTCGTCCTTTTCGTCAATGAATGTGATAAAGACGCACGAGAGGAATCGATTGATGCATAAAAATAAAAATAAACTGCCTGCGGATTAAAGTGACGTCAATATCACCAGATATCAAGCAAATAGTGACCGATGGGAGATGCCACTTTTCACATTAAGTGAGTACCAAGCCTGTCGTTATTGTATTTAATAACCTAATTGTATTTTGTATATTTTGAATGAATGGCTCATTGTACTTATTATCCCTAATAGCGCGTTTGCTCTGTCGTTTCAGGAGCATAGGCCTACCACCACTTTGCGCCGATTTTGTTGTCAATGTTTTTCACAAAATTAAACAGAATTTGCTTTGTTACTGTTCATATGTGTGTTGCAGTCACATACGTAAACATTACGTTTGAATGATTTAATGAGCTGATGTTATTTTTTTCAAACCACACACCGCATGTTGGCTATTTCAGCACCACGCCTTGTCCACCTACTTATGATTCACTATGAGGGGTTCAGCGTCAGTGCGCTTCGGTGCACCCCGCTTCCTGATTGTCTGTCCCTGTGTCATTCACTCTCAACATGGATACAAGTACAATACGCATTATTCAGGTGGAGGTAGATTCTCTATTCGGACATTATAGGCGCGGTGTTGGACTGTCGGTCCGATATTGTAAAAAAAAAAAAAAAAAAAAAAAAAAAAAAATTAAATAAGTGGATTCTCAAAATAATCTGCTGGGCCAAATATTATTGGTGACGGGCCAGCAATGGCCCACGGGCCGCCTATTGCCGACCCCTGTCCTAGTCCATCTCCTCTCTCTTCTAGAGGAGGGAAGCTGTTCCTCATTCTGACCTCATTGGTGATTCTGTTGTGGTGCGTTCGTTTGGTGATTCTGTTGTGGTGCGTTCGTTTGGTGATTCTGTTGTGGTGCGTTCGTTTGGTGATTAAACCTTCCTCGGATTGCAAGGGAGGATCACTTCCCGACATCCGTCTGTCATGCTCAGTGGAGTGTTTGTACATAGATGTGTGTGTATGTGTGTGTGTGTGTGTGAGGCAGTGTGTGTGTGTGTGGCGCTGTGTGTGTGTGTGTAAATATTAAAGTGCTTATTGATTAGGGAGCGAGGGAGAGTATTGTGCTGGACGCAGGCAGGAAGGATTATGCAGGAGAAGAGACAAACAGGAAGTCATCTGTCAGTTAAGCAGGAAGACAAACTGTTACCCAGGGGAGGAGATGTCTCGCTTGTGTGCTTTGTACGTGTAACAATTAAGACTTGTACACACCCCTAATTACCAAACTTTGTCAACTTTTATTGATTCAAGGCTGTTCCAGACAAGACAGACACTGTGTGAGTGTGAGTGTGTGAGTGTGAGTGTATGAGTGTGAGAGAGTGTGAGAGAGTGTGAGAGTGAGTGTGAGTGTGAGTGTGAGTGTGAGTGTGAGTGTGAGTGTGTGTGAGTGTGTGTGAGTGTGTGTGTGTGTGTGTGTGTGCACACCTCATTGAAAGTCCGTCAGTGGGTGTGAATTAAAGAATGACAGTGGAAGTGTTGCAGTGCACCCTGGGGGATGTGATAAGGGGCTCTGCCTCAGAGAGGAGCAGTATAGGAATGAGAGCAGAGCAGCAGAGAGATCTGGGCCTGGGGAGCACTGTGTGTGTGTGTGTGTGTGTGTGTGTGTGTGTGTGTGTGTGTGTGTGTGCGTGTGTGTGCATGAGAGAGATCTGGGCCTGGGTGGGGGGGCTCCAGGGAATACGGATCACACATGAGCATTAGAATAATGACCGGGGGGCAGAGCACTGTGCATCTCAGCTTTCTACTGTTCCTCTCTGTCTCATGGTGATTCTTGATTTAGTTTTTTTTAGGTTGTGGCATTTCTAAAATATGTGAAACAGTCGGATCATTTGGTCCTCATGTCAGGTTCCCATGTAATGATCCGACTTTTCTTTCGAAAAATATGAATACATTTCCGCGTTGTTGAAAATCAATGACACATCGCTAGTCAACTACATCTACTACCCCCCAGCACTGCGTCTCCTGAGACACCCACCTGCTTCCCCCCTGTACTGTGTCTCCTGAGAGTTCTCCTCCCCCCTCTTGTACTGTTTCTCCTGTGTCAAAAAAATGTAATAATATTTTTTCTTCATCACGACTGCCAATGGCCCCTGGCCTGAGCTGGATTACTCTTCCTGCTACGACTGGTGGATTGATGATTCACTTGCTTAGTCAAATGTATTGATTGTAAGTCGCTTTGGAATAAGGCGTCTGCTAAATGCCAAAAATGTAAATGTAACCCCTTTATGACACAGATCACAACATTGTACATTTAATCCCTTCGTACAAATCTGTCTTTAAATCAAGCAAACCTGAATGTAAAACTGTCAATGTGTGGTCGCATGATGCTACTGAGACACTTAAGGGTAGCTTTCTGTGCACAGACTGGTCCATATTCCATGCACTAGAGCTGGATGAGGCCACTGTTACCATAACAGACTATATACAATTCTGTGTTGACAATGTTGTCCCAAAGAAGGAAATAGTAGTTTATCCTAATAACAAACCTTATATCACAAAAGAAATCAAAGATTGCATAAATAGGAAAAAACAGGCATTCAGAAATAAGGACAGGGCAGGACTGTCAGTGGTCCAGAAAGAACTAAAACAACTGCTTGTTAGTGCAAGGAAAAAACACAGGGACACAATGGAACAAAGTTTTTTGACTTCCAACTCTAAAAAACTTTGGGACACAATGAAATCAGTGACCAACATGAACCCAACAAAAAGACAGATCATGACCCTAGACGAACAACAAAAAGCAAACGAGCTGAATGACTTCTACCTGAGGTTTGACACACGGAACTCTCAGGAGTGTGACCGTGTGTTGCAGACCCTGCCAGAGACTGATGCCAACTGCTGGTTGGAGGTAAATCCTACCAGCATTCAACGTCTCTTTAGCAGGGTGTCTACCAACAGGTCCACAGGTCCAGACGGTCTATCAGCTTCTCTTCTCAAAAACTGTGCAGAAGAACTAACAACAGCATGGTGTCCGCTATTTGAAAAGTCCCTGAATACCGAGGTTCCAGCTCTGTGGAGGAAGTCAATTATAATCCCTGTGCCGAAAAAAACTTGGGCCATGGAGAATAATGACTTCCGCCCCATAGCTCTAACTTCCATTGTGATGAAATGTTTTGAACGATATGTACTGTCTCTGCTTAGAAAACACATTGACCCACTGCTAGATGTTTTTCAATTTGCCTATAAACAGAACCGTAGCACGGAGGATGCTATTCTCTATATCACACATTCTGTATCCAAGCACCTCGAGAACAAAAAGGCCTATGCCCGAATTATGTTTGTTGACTTTAGTTCCGCCTTTAATACGGTACAACCCCACGTGCTCTTAGGAAAGCTCAAAGACATGGGTGTCAATAGTACTTTAATCAAATGGATCCATTCCTTCATGTTACAAAGAGAACAGCAAGTGAAAGTCAATGGAACATTGTCAGTGACTAAACACTGCAGTACAGGTGTCCCCCAAGGTTGCGTTCTGTCTCCATATCTTTTCTCAGTATACACCAACGACTGTAAAAGTAACCACCCAAGCAACCATATTATAAAATATGCTGACGACACTGCAATTCTAAGTCTCCTTGATAAAGATACAGACCCCTCGGTGCTCCATGATGAGATTAATATATTCACTAAATGGTGCGACAGCAACCATCTCATCTTAAACCCCACCAAAACTCAGGAGGTTGTGTTAGACCCAAGGCAGGTAACTGACCATGAGCCTGTGGTCGTTAAAGACCAAACAATCATCCAGGTGCCCTCTTATAAGTACTTAGGTATTCAATTAGACAACCATCTCTGCTGGAATACACACTTAGACAGCTTATGTAACAAACTACAGCAGAGGCTTTATCACCTGAGGCGACTCAGACTTTATGGGGTGAGAAAGCAGATCATGAGAATTTTCTATCAGTCCATTGTAGAAAGTGTAATCAGATATGGAATAATTGTGTGGTTTGGCAACTTAACTGTACAACAAAAAAACAGACTAGTCAGCATTCACAAAACAGCCATGAAAATTGTAGGTGAAAGAGACTATGTGATCCTAAATAAACTATATGAAAAAGCTGTCCTGGACAAGGCTAACAAGATAATCGCAGACCCCCAACATCCGCTCTCCACAGAATACGAAGTTCTCCCCCTAGGTAGAAGGCTTCGCATGCCAAGATGTAACTATAAGCTCTTAAAACTATCATTTGTCCCATTCTCCATTAAACTAATCAATTCTCTCAAGCAGAAACGATGATTAGGACATGATCACCAGCACCTGCACTTTATCTTAGACACCACTTGAAGGGCCATGTGCAATATTCAAAAACACCACTTGAAGGGTTATGTGCAATATGTATTTATACCAAATGATGCCATGTCCAGGTGGAAACTGCTGCCAATGTCACTCAATGTTTGTTGCTGTCCTGTTGTTTACTTTGTTTACTGTATGTTGTATGTATCGTCTCTGTTGCACTTGAAGCATGAAAGTACCATGCCCAAGACAAGTTTCCCCTCGGGGACAATAAAGTACAATCAATCAATCAATCAAAAAAAAACCTTATGTACCCTGCAGTCAAAGGTTTGGACACACCCTCACATTGAAAGTGAATGAGAAGCTGTGTCCAAACTTTAGACTGGTACTGTGTGTGTTGGGTGGGGTGCATGAGGAGATCTGCTGAAAGGTGCTACTGTCAATAATGTCTTAACACTACAACACCCATGAGTCAGCCTGTCAGTAAAGAAAAAGTGTTCTATCTTTGCACTCGATCAAATTTCAGGACCCTCCTTTCATGACTTTTCCTAGATATGTGCGTTCTACCACCCAGTATCCTTACATTTTCAAAACCACATCAGGATAAGCTAGCATAAAGCTATTTAGCCTTATTTCTGTGTAGGAAGCAGGCTAATTTACAAGCGGCCAACTAGTGGTCTTTGTGTGTAAATAGCAGCTTGAGCATTGTAAAGAGGGGGTCATTTGACCCCCAAGGTAAAAAGTAGGCACGGCTGTTCTAGTGTTAAATATAATATTTATGATGAAGATTATGATATTTCTATCATGAGGAGTAGTCAGAGAGCTTTGTATGAATACACTTCACTAAGCTTATATAAAGCTATTTTGCCGTTCTTCTGTGTAGGAAGCAGCTGTGTCTCAGGAGGTAGAGCCTCCGAGCCCTGGCTGGCCACATGTCGAAGTGTCCTTGGGCAAGACACTGAACCCCAAATTGCTCCCAGTGAGCGGGCCGGCGCCTTGCATGGCAGCTTGCCGCCATCGGTGTGTGAATGTGTGTGTGAATGGGTGAATGAGAGGCCGTTGTAAAGCGCTTTGGAGCAGCTTTGGAGCAGCAAAAAAGGCGCTATATACTGTAAGTGCAGTCCCATTTACCGTTTGACTTGTGTGAAGGCGGCCTGGTCTGTGCGTGGATGTATCTGATAGAGATTCACGCTCTCCTCTTAGGGAGGGGATGTCATCATTAGTAAGGGAGTAATCTAATCACTGGCGTTGTACACAGCGGTGCAGGCAGCTGGAGCGCATCACTGAACAGTATTATTCTTAATCATGTCCTTCCCCTTGAGGGAGAAAAAAGTCTGTCCCCCCGTCACCCCGTCCTCACAAATCTCCTTCAAATCTCCTCCTGAACATGGCGAGGCCCCCCCCCGCACACACACACACACGCCCCTCCCCGCACACACACACACACAGGCCCCCCCGCACACACACACACACACACGCCCCCCCCCCGCACACACACACACACACGCCCCCCCCCCACACACACACACGCCCCCCCCCCCACACACACACACACGCCCCCCCGCACACACACACACACACGCCCCCCCCCCCCCCACACACACACACATGCCCCCCCGCACACACACACACGCCCCCCCCCCACACACACACACGCCCCCCCCCCCGCACACACACACACACACACACGCCCCCCCGCACACACACGGCTGCGTGGGGAGAGGGATGTTCCACCCAGAGGCACGGTCAAGGGGAACATGGTGAACACCCCCTCAGAAACTTCTAGAGAAGAGCTCTGGTGGTTGTTATGTTTGTCAGTGGCTGGTACATACTACATTTTTGACATTTACTTTTTTGACATTTAGTCGTAGACGCTTTTATCCAAAAAAGTATTTGTCTCCCTGACTGATGTCATTGGTGGGCCGGACAATAAATGAGTGCCAGTCCATCGAATCTAATTACATTTTTAATACCACCATTTACTGTAATCATTATTTGTGCAACAAGCTATTGACTGAAGAGGTTCACTCATTTTTGCAACTGCACTAATTTCTTTATAATTTAGTTTTCCTACTACACGCATGATTCCCTCTAAACCAACATATGGAATTGGTCAATATAAACCTGTCAGATAAAAAAGACTGGTTCTGATTTAAAAAATATTTTATGGTAAAAACCAACAAATCTATAATTGCACAAGGGGTTCACATACTTTCAAGAAGCACTGTATATATATATATATATTCCTGTATATACAATATAATAAAATAGAGTGCTGTCAAACTCTTCTCTCCAAGTGCAGGGTGGTCATCCCTTGAGAATACGACATCAAATCAAAATCAAAGCATTTATTTTATCGTCACCTTTCTTGAGTCGGGAATATGACAGTTGTGACATTTTGGCGGATGTGCGCTCTTCTCCAATTTCACTCATCACTGCAACCGACACTGGCTTTTCACGCTAAAGGTCATAAAGACTACAACAGTATATCACCTTTTTATATCCCAGCTGTCTTCCCACTGAGGCTGTGGAGGTGACAGGGAAGGCCTCTGCAATGTCATCAGGTAATATATTGGACATCATTCCGTTTAGTTTTTGGAGTTAAGTCTAGGAAGAATTCTCACAATGACAGGGTGATTTTATCATAGTGTCACATCGCACCCATGGACGCACCCATGGACGTCTGTTTGTTGTGACTTGTGTTAACACTAGAACAGCCACGACCCCTGTGAGTAAAGAAACATGTTCTATCTTTGCACTCAATCAAATTTCAGGACGCTCCTTTCATGACTTGTCCTAGATATGTGCGTTCTACCACCCAGTATCCTTACATTTTCAAAATCACCTCAGGATAAGCTAGTATAAAGCTATTTTGCAGTTTTTCTGTGTCGGAGGCAGGCTAATTTACAGGCAAGAACATCTATGAATTAGATATTTTGGGTTTACTTTGTGTTGAATATTATGACATTTTTGGTAGGATGTCTTTATACAGGTGTTGACCTGGTAGTATGTCTTTATATAGGTGTTCACCTGGTAGGATGTCTTTATATAGGTGTTCCCCTGGTAGGATGGCTTTATATAGGTGTTCCCCTGGTAGGATGGCTTTATATAGGTGTTCCCCTGGTAGGATGTCTTTATATAGGTGTTCCCCTGGTAGGATGTCTTTATATAGGTGTTCCCCTGGTAGGATGGCTTTATATAGGTGTTCCCCTGGTAGGATGTCTTTATATAGGTGTTCCCCTGGTAGGATGGCTTTATATAGGTGTTCCCCTGGTAGGATGTCTTTATATAGGTGTTCCCCTGGTAGGATGGCTTTATATAGGTGTTCCCCTGGTAGGATGGCTTTATATAGGTGATCACCTGGTAGTATGTCTTTATATAGGTGTTGACCTGGTAGGATGTCTTTATATAGGTGATACCTGGTAGGATGTCTTTATATAGGTGTCCACCTGGTAGGATGTCTTTATATAGGTGATCACCTGGTAGTATGTCTTTATATAGGTGTCCACCTGGTAGGATGTCTTTATATAGGTGATACCTGGTAGTATGTCTTTATATAGGTGATCACCTGGTAGTATGTCTTTATACAGGTGTTCACCTGGTAGGATGTATTTATAGGTGATCAACATGTGTGTTTGCTAGGTTATGGTGGAGCCATAAATGTTTTAAACCGCACAGCGTTTCGCACAAGGTACATGACGTATGGCACAAGGAAATGTCAACCCGAGTTTGTTTAGTTTAATATATTATTTTCTTTTTTGATAAACTACAACTCTGTGAGTGCTTTCAAAGGGCTGTGTGTCCGAAAACCTTCCACCATAACCTCAGTGGCTGAATGGAAGTAGGAGACAGGGATTAGCCACTTAAATACTGGAGTGAAGTGAATACGAAAAATGATTCTTAGATCGCGAAACATCATATGACTGGCCGACTGGCAGAATGCTGGAGGTTGTCTTCTTCCTAACGAGCCGCTGATCAGATGTTTTTATTAGAGCTCTAGTCAAAGACAAATCTCCTCCCCTGCAGAGAGGTCATTCTTTATATAACGTCCTGGCACTCACACACGAGGTCTGGCCCCCTGTGAACAAGCAACAGAAGTTGAGTTTGGAGCCCGTTGGCTCTTAGAAAATACTTTGTAACCCACAGAGAGCAAAGCCACACGCCTCCGGCTCCTCAGGTCACATTATGTCACCTTTTGTTGGCAGGAGAGTGAAAACTGCCTGATGGTAGACTGTGTCCCTGTGCCAAACACACTCACGCACTCACCGGGCGGTCTGTCCCTGTCTGTCCCTGTCTGTCCCTGTCTGTCCCTGTCTGTCTGTCCCTGCCTGTCCCTGTCTGTCCCTGCCTGTCTGTCCCTGCCTGTCCCTGCCTGTCCCTGTCTGTCTGTCCCTGTCTGTCTGTCCCTGTCTGTCTGTCCCTGCCTGTCTGTCCCTGCCTGTCCCTGCCTGTCCCTGTCTGTCTGTCCCTGTCTGTCTGTCCCTGTCTGTCTGTCCCTGTCTGTCCCTGTCTGTCTGTCTGTCCCTGTCTGTCCCTGTCTGTCTGTCCCTGTCTCTCCCTGTCTGTCCCTGTCTGTCCCTGTCTGTCCCTGTCTGTCCCTGTCTGTCTGTCCCTGTCTGTCCCTGTCTGTCCCTGTCTGTCTGTCCCTGTCTGTCCCTGTCTGTCTGTCTGTCTGTCTGTCTGTCCCTGTCTGTCTCTGTCTGTCCCTGTCTGTCTGTCCCTGTCTGTCCCTGTCTGTCTCTGTCTGTCTGTCTGTCTGTCTGTCCCTGTCTGTCTCTGTCTGTCCCTGTCTGTCTGTCCCTGTCTGTCCCTGTCTGTCTGTCTGTCTGTCTGTCTGTCCCTGTCTGTCCCTGTCTGTCCCTGTCTGTCTGTCCCTGTCTCTCCCTGTCTGTCCCTGTCTGTCCCTGTCTGTCCCTGTCTGTCCCTGTCTGTCTGTCCCTGTCTGTCCCTGTCTGTCCCTGTCTGTCCCTGTCTGTCCCTGTCTGTCTGTCCCTGTCTGTCCCTGTCTGTCTGTCCCTGTCTGTCCCTGTCTGTATGTCTGTCCCTGTCTGTCCCTGTCTGTCTGTCCCTGCCCGCGACCTTCTGAGAGACAGCCAAGGTTAGCTCCTGCTGCTGCAAAGTTACATCCTGTGTATGAATGAATGAATGAATGAATGAACGAATGAACGAATGACTGAATGAATGAATGAATGTGACTGAATGAATGAATGAATGAATGAATGTGACTGACTGAATGAATGAATGAATGAATGAATGAATGACTGACTGAATGAATGAATGAATGAATGTGACTGAATGAATGAATGACTGACTGACTGACTGACTGACTGACTGATTGAATGACTGACTGACTGAATGAATGAATGACTGACTGACTGACTGATTGAATGACTGACTGAATGAATGAATGTGACTGAATGAATGAATGACTGACTGACTGAATGACTGACTGACTGATTGAATGACTGATTGAATGACTGACTGAATGAATGACTGACTGACTGAATGAATGACTGACTGACTGAATGAATGAATGAATGTGACTGAATGAATGACTGACTGACTGACTGACTGACTGACTGACTGAATGAATGAATGAATGAATGAATGACTGTGACTGAATGAATGACTGACTGACTGATTGAATGACTGACTGAATGAATGAATGAATGACTGTGACTGAATGAATGACTGACTGACTGACTGACTGACTGACTGAATGACTGACTGACTGACTGACTGATTGAATGACTGATTGAATGACTGACTGAATGAATGAATGAATGAATGAATGTGACTGAATGAATGAATGACTGACTGACTGACTGACTGACTGACTGACTGGCTGACTGACTGACTGAATGACTGACTGACTGACTGATTGAATGAATGACTGATTGAATGACTGACTGACTGATTGAATGACTGATTGAATGACTGACTGACTGATTGAATGACTGATTGAATGACTGACTGAATGAATGTGACTGACTGAATGAATGAATGACTGACTGACTGACTGAATGAATGAATGAATGTGACTGAATGAATGAATGACTGATTGAATGACTGATTGAATGACTGACTGAATGAATGAATGAATGAATGTGACTGAATGAATGAATGACTGACTGACTGAATGACTGACTGACTGATTGAATGACTGACTGAATGAATGTGACTGACTGACTGACTGACTGAATGAATGAATGAATGTGACTGAATGAATGACTGACTGACTGACTGACTGAATGACTGACTGACTGATTAAATGACTGATTGAATGACTGACTGAATGAATGTGACTGACTGAATGAATGAATAATTAACTGACTGACTGACTGACTGAATGAATGAATGAATGTGACTGAATGAATGAATGACTGACTGACTGACTGATTGAATGACTGACTGAATGAATGAATGACTGTGACTGAATGAATGAATGACTGACTGACTGACTGACTGACTGAATGACTGCCTGACTGACTGAATGACTGACTGACTGAATGAATGAATGAATGTGACTGAATGAATGAATGGCTGACTGACTGACTGACTGAATGACTGACTGACTGATTGAATTACTGATTGAATGACTGACTGAATGTGACTGACTGAATGAATGAATGACTGACTGACTGAATGAATGAATGAATGAATGTGACTGAATGAATGAATGACTGACTGACTGACTGACTGAATGAATAACTGATTGAATGACTGAATGAATGAATGTGACTGACTGGCTGACTGATTGAATGACTGACTGAATGAATGAATGTGACTGACTGACTGGCTGACTGATTGAATGACTGACTGAATGAATGAATGACTGACTGACTGAATGAATGAATGTGACTGAATGAATGAATGAATGACTGACTGACTGACTGAATGAATGAATGTGACTGAATGACTGACTGACTGACTGACTGACTGACTGACTGAATGACTGACTGACTGACTGGCTGACTGATTGAATGACTGACTGAATGAATGAATGTGACTGACTGGCTGACTGATTGAATGACTGACTGAATGAATGAATGAATGACTGACTGACTGACTGAATGAATGAATGTGACTGAATGAATGAATGAATGAATGAATGTGACTGAATGAATGAATGACTGACTGACTGACTGACTGACTGAATGACTGACTGACTGACTGACTGATTGAATGACTGATTGAATGACTGACTGAATGAATGAATGTGACTGACTGACTGACTGCCTGATTGAATGAATGACTGACTGAATGAATGAATGAATGAATGAATGTGACTGACTGAATGAATGAATGAATAATTAATGTTTTGAAAATGGGGTATACAGTTATCGGCTCCAAAGGAGCCTAAAAAGCATACCCGTATAAAAGAGAGGATTCGGGTTAACGTCAACGTAAACGTCAAGGATAACACGAGAAAGCCAGAGGCTCATTTCCATTGTGGTCCTTCGATGTTAAAAGCTGTAGAAAGGTAAAGGAGAGGGTAGGACAAGCAAAGACATTGGCAGGACAGTCAGCAGGACAGTGTTGGCATACAGGCATAAACAGGTCGTTTACAATAATAACAATGGTATCATCTGTGTCCTGGGGTGGTCCAGTGGTCTAGCACCGCGGTCTACAGTGCACACATATGCCCATGTCGGCATGGGATTGAGTCTGGCTCATGCCCTGCTGACATGCCCTCTCTCCCTTCTTCTCCTTACTTTCCTGTCTGTCTTCACTGTATCTGTCCAATAAGAAAAATATACCGGTAAGTGCCCCACTCAGATAATAATAATTCAACCCCTACAGTGATTTAGTTTTAGTCCCACTGTGTCAAATGCTTTTTGCAGGTCTCTACTATTTTTGAAAGAGTGCCTAAAAAAGAGAGAGGCCTGTAGTTTCCTTTCTCAAGTTTGCTATAGAGGGGAACAACGCAAGCAAGCTTTCGCTCTGTTGGGACCTTGGCTCGGACAATAGATAAGTTCACTAAGTGTGTCACACAGGGAGTGATGGACTCTCTGCTTCTCTTAAAAGAGTCGAGTTCTTTTAGCCTTTTGAGAACTGTTGATTCCGGCACTCTAGCCGGAATGTGTGTGTGTGTGAATGGGTGAATGAGAGGCCGTTGTAAAGCGCTTTGGAATAAGGTGCTATGTAAGTCAGTCCATTTACCATTCACGTAGTTTTCAATGTCAATCTCTGCATCTATAACTGAATCATCATACCGTGTCTCGCTAAAACAAAGCACTCCGACCTTGCTGTTGATGCAGCGTACATGTCACTCCTCTGTGAGACAGATAGACCAGTCTAGGAGGTCTCTGAGTACTACCTGTCAACAACGGGGAACACAATCGTGAGCCATGCACAGTAAAACCTAACGACCCGCTCCCTCATTCCTCCAACAGGCCCGAGAGAGACGACTGTCAGACATATGCAGTACCAGTCAAACGTTTGGACACTCTTCTATCAATTGATTTACTTCCTTTCTAAGTCTCTTATACTCCTCAAAACGTTCCTCTTTATTTGTCTTCTCATACACGGCAAAAAGTCAATCTAAATAAGATCCAATATCTTAAATCAAAGGAATATATGCTTGTTTTTTGTCTGACTGAACTCGTTTTAAGACATATTTGACTTGTTTTAAGAAGATCTTGGCAAGTGAAATTGTCATGCCCTGCACAGTAAAGCCTAACAACCCGCTCCCTTGTTCCTCCGACAGCCCGAGAGAGACGACTGTCAGACATACGCCGTACCAGTCAAACGTTTGGACACTGTAATCGGGTGATTGTGTTTCCCCCGGGATGAATCAATGAAATCACAAGGTCTGCTCAGAGTGGACCGTTGAAGATATGGCTTAATTCAACTTTTCCATGCTAGAAGCTGTGAGTGGCTGGTCCTCCCACAGTACAAGTGTTTTATGCTCGGGTTAACTGCTGACTAAGTGTCAGCTGTACATTGCAAATCATTATTCTTCAGACAAATTGCTGACCCTGCTCCTCAATGTAGTCTTGAAGTGTTTCACAAGTTCTTCTCTCTCGAAGACTAAGTCCCCCGTTGCTATGGCAATGAGCCACCGGAGACCCTGGAGGCCCTAGTCTAATTCTGGTTTGGCTCCATCTCAGATGACGGTTGGTTGGGGCCAGAGTTTTGAATGTCACCGGTCACTCTCAGCTCTACCAGTGAAACACATCATAACAGACACACTTCCCCACCTCAATTGTTCTGCTGCCTCAAAACAAGAGAAAAGAAGAGAATAACTGAATGAGAGATACAGTATATACGTACGTTACTTGTTTCTGCTCTGATTCAAGCTTTCATCTGGAGAAAGACTGCTGGGTAGTGTAGTACTACAAGGGAAGTGTAGTCTACAATAGCATAAGGCTCATAGGGGTCCCTGTTTATTAGATGAGTATTCTACATTTACATTTACATTTTTGGTATTTAGCAGACGCCTTATTCCAAAGACACTGGAGAAACAGTACACAGTATAGGGGAAAAGCAGTTGTCTCAGGAGACGCAGTGCTGGGGGGTAGTAGATGTCTCAGGAGACACAGTGCTGGGGGGTAGTAGATGTCTCAGGAGACACAGTGCTGGGGGGTAGTAGATGTCTCAGGAGACACAGTGCTGGGGGGTAGTAGATGTCTCAGGAGACATAGTATAGGGGGGTAGTAGATGTCTCAGGAGACACAGTGCTGGGGGGTAGTAGATGTCTCAGGAGACACAGTGCTGGGGGGTAGTAGATGTCTCAGGAGACACAGTATAGGGGGGTAGTAGATGTCTCAGGAGACACAGTGCTGGGGGGTAGTAGATGTCTCAGGAGACATAGTGCTGGGGGTAGTAGATGTCTCAGGAGACACAGTGCTGGGGGGTAGTAGATGTCTCAGGAGACATAGTGCTGGGGGTAGTAGATGTCTCAGGAGACACAGTACTGGGGGGTAGAGACTATAACTCTGTTTGTCAATGGCGGAGGAGGAAAATGATTTTGTTGACCAACAACTGACTCAGAATGTGTGAGCCGCTGCAATATTCCTTTGTGCTTCGTAATATCATTGAGAGCAGCACATTTATGGTCGTACTAAATCATATTTGACACTATCATAAAAGCATATTCTCCTATTGATTTTGTGATAGCACAGCGTGGGCCTGGTTAATGGCGGCCCTCAGTCTCTGTTAGCTCTTTCGATAGTTCAAATCAAACGTTAATGGTGATTTCCCTGATATACAGGATAGCATGTCATGGAATGTTCACGGGTATGCAACTCCTCAACAGCGCAACAAACAATCAAACAATATACATTTGAAGTGGAATGTCCTAATAATAATAACAAAAGGAAGAAAACAATAAATGACAAAACAATGGGAATAGCATAAAGTGACGCAGAATAGCAGTAACAACACTCTCAAGTAATAGTAACAACAACAACAACAACAACAACAACAAGTAGTGAGTAAGTGTGTAAGTGCATGGGAAACGTCTGTGTGTGTGTGTGTGTGTGTGTGTGTGTGTGTGTGTGTGTGTGTGTGTGTGTGTGAGTGTGAGTTGTGTCTTATGGCCTGTGGGTAGAAACTGCTCTGGAACCTGTTAGTGCTAGTGAGTGTTAGTAAGTAGTGTTAGTAAGTCTGGAAGCACCGGTACAGCATTTTAATAGAATCGGTGGACGTTGATGAAATACCCCCCTGCTCTGTGGGCTGTACTTAAGCCCAATCACCATGAACACGTTCTATCTGGACAAGTAGGTGGACATGGCCCAGTTATGGCCCAAATCAATATTTGGCGATTTCCAGAACTAAGCCAGGCCTTTGTGACACAGACACCCAATGTTGATGTGGCCAGGTTACAACTTTGTTCCCTGGGCCAGCAGTGGACCCGAATGCAATACCTTGTCACCAGCAATGTTAGCCAACATGTGGATGTGGCCCCTTTCCACCATGAAAGCCCACATCTAAACCTTAACACTAGAACAGCCGTGCCTATAAGAGCTGCCTCGGGGGTCAAATGACCATAGTCTTTACAATGGGAAGCTGCTACTTACACACAACGACCATTCGTTGGCGCGGCTTGTAAATTAGCCTGCCTCCTCCTACACAGAAAAACTGCAAAATAGCTTCATACTAGCTTATCCTGATGTGATTTTGAAAATGTAAGGATACTGGGTGGTAGAACGCACATATCTAGGAAAGGTCATGAAAGGAGGGTCCTGAAATTTGATCGAGTGCAAAGATATAAAAAGAAATGTACTCACAGGATCATGGAGCGTTTATCAGGTGATACAGTAACTGGGTCACATCCACATACCAGCCGAGGTCGGGCTCAGGTACGATGGCGATAGTCTGCCCACTCCACCACCAACACAGTGGTATCTGGGCCACTTCCACATGTCCTGTGCCCCCGCCCTGTGAAAGATGTCTGTGTGCCCGCCCTGTGAAAGATGTCTGTGCCCCCGCCCTGTGAAAGATGTCTGTGTGCCCGCCCTGTGAAATATGTCTGTGTGCCCCCGCCCTGTGAAAGATATCTGTGTGCCCCCGCCATATGAAAGATATCTGTGCCTCCACCCTGTGAAAGATGTCTGTGTGCCCCCGCCCTGTGAAATATATCTGTGCCCCCGCCCTGTGAAAGATATATGTGCCCCCGCCCTGTGAAAGATACCTGTGTCCCCGCCCTGTGAAAGATGTCTGTGAGCCCCCGCCCTGTGAAAGATATCTGTGTGCCTGCCCTGTGAAAGATGTCTGTGCCCCCGACCTGTGAAAGATGTATGTGTGCCCCCGCCCTGTGAAAGATGTCTGTGCCCCCGACCTGTGAAAGATGTATGTGTGCCCCCGCCCTGTGAAAGATGTCTGTGCCCCCGACCTGTGAAAGATGTATGTGTGCCCCCGCCCTGTGAAAGATGTCTGTGTGCCCCTGCCCTGTGAAAGATGTCTGTGCGCCCGCCCTGTGAAAGATGCCTGTGTGCCCCCGCCCTGTGAAAGATGTCTGTGTGCCCCCGCCCTGTGAAAGATGTCTGTGCCCCCACCCTGTGAAAGATGTCTGTGTGCCCCAGCCCTGTGAACAATGATGAAAAACTGGATTTGGAGTCCCGCAATTACAGATGACAGTTGATAACAGTTGATTGGATTTATGTCATATGAAAAATGCTAGCCATATTGCTTATAGTATCTTGACGTTCTTGGGTGCTGGGTTTATTGCCTATTGTTTCTGTCTTGGGATTTCCTTAGCAGTCAAACGTTGTTCACATAGACACACACACTCACACACACACACACACACACACACACACACACACATCTAAACGCTATTAGACTCAATTCTTTATTGCACACGGCAGATGGGCGATGAAGAATGATTCTCTCATGCGGTTTGATGAATCTTAAAGTACAACACGAGTGATTGTGGTTTGTGGTGCCAAACATGCAAATTAAATGACACGTTGCAAAAAGTATGGTTCCATCCAACCCGTAGGCTTCATCCAAACATCACAAACAGTCTGTAGCGGTAAAGCACCACAAACCGCATCAGATTCACCTTTACAGCGATTTCCTCAGGTAAATTGACTGGGAACACACTCATCTACAAGAATATTAATTCTGAGTGCATGCATCTAACCACAACAAAGCCATCAGCGTGGTGGTTCCTTGTTCTGAGGAAGAAAGACAGAAACACTTTGCAGCTCCTCTGCATCTGGAGATCTCTTCATTTCCCATCCATGCTTGTAGGGCGTCTGTGTCTCAGGAGGTAGAGTCGCCGTCTAATGATCACAAGGTTGGCAGATCAGCGGTGCATGGTAGCTTGCCGCCATTGGTGTGTGACTGTGTGTGAATGGGTGAATGAGAGGCTGTTGTAAAGCGTTTTGGAGCAGCTTTGGAGCGGCAAAAAAGGCGCTAGATAAGTGCAGTCCATTTACCACTGAAAGCGGTTCTCGCATAATTGAAGCTTTTTTCCCTCATCCAAACGAAGAACACGGTGAAGCATTTTCCCTCCGCCATTATGTACAGTACAATCTATCTACCTCACTTATTTGAAGTATTTTCTGATGGCCATTCATCATGTTCTGTACTTGCGATTGCGTTTAGTCATTTGCACTTCCTTTGCCTTTTGAAGTTCTACCCAGCATCCCCCGAGTGGTTGTTCCGGTGATAATGTAGTCATATTGAGAGGAAAACAATATCACAATCAATCACCAGTCCTGTTTACGTCTCTGCCTCTTGACGTGCTGTGTGTGTGTGTGTGTGTGTGCTGTCAGCCCCTCACCCAGGCATGTAGGATCATCTACCTGAAGGGTGAGGACGTGGAAACAGACCCTGCTGACAGGGAACATGTCACACTGTCAAATCAAATGAAGGGGAGACTGAACACAATCACAACCTCATTACAATGCAACCACTTCACCTCCTGGATACAAACACACACACACACACACACACACACACACACACGCACACACACACACACTAACAGAAACACACACGTACACACGTACACACACACACTAACACACACACGCACACTCATACACACATGCGCATACGCACGCACACACACACACACACGCACACACACACACACACACACACACACACACACACACACACACACACACACACACAAACTTTCTAGTTGTTGGCCCCTCAAGCCTCCATTGACCTCTGCTTAGAACATTGCTTTTATGTTTTGTCATATTAACTGAAGGCAATTTTATTTGCTTCAGAAACTTGATGAGATAACTATTATGACTATTGTGACTAAATTGGACTATGATTGATAAGAACATGTATGCAACATGCAGAGACCCTACATAGGCTTTGAAATGAAACAATTACTGTGAGGTTAACACTAGAACAGCCGTGCCTATTTTACCTACTAGTAGAGCTGCCTTGGGGGTCAAATAGACCCCCTTTTTAGAATGTAAATCTGCTATTTACACACATAGATCACTAGAGGGCGCTTCTTTTTTTAGCCTGCCTCCTATACAGAAAACCTGCAAAACAGCTTTATACTATCTTATCCTGAAGTGCTTTTGAAAATGTAAGGATACTGGGTGGTAGAACGCACATATCTAGGGAAAGTCATGAAAGGAGGGTCCTGAAATTTGATCGAGTGCAAAGATATTTGACTCACAGGGGTCACGGCACAGCTCTTCTAGTGTTAAAATAGAGATTCCCAGATTCTATTGGATGGTATTTGTGGAGGCTCTACCTCCTGTGTGACAGCCGCTCAGCTATTTATCTTGTGTTGTTTCTTGACTTAAGTAACTTGTTTGAGATAGATCACGAATAAACGTCTGAGTATTAAGACTATTTATTAAACAAAGGTACAGGTTACAAGAACAGCTGATGCTGGTGGTGAGGAGGTGAAGAGAGGTTGCTGGAATGAGAGAGAGAGCGAGGTCAGAGGTCAGCCCCCTGGTTCCCCTATTTGTACACAATAATATGTAAATACAGTTTCAAATAATAGCCTATCACATTTACTGTAGAGATGACCCAGGTGTGAAAACTAGGCAGACTTACATGATGTCACCTAGGTTATAGGTCAGGGGGGGGAGTCATAGATTAGAAGAAAGACATCTTAGAATGCCCACATGGCTTTAACAAAGGGTCATAAACCTTACCCTATCCCCCACAGTCAGGAGGATGCTTATAGCAAAAGGCAAACTTATACAGTTTATACATTCTTACAGTTTATATGGTTTATGTGTGTGTATGTGTGCCAAAATATCCTACACTTGCTAGCTTCACTTGCTAGCTTCAATCACCAGAGGTGATGACCAGTCTATTCCTAATACCAGTATCATGTCAGCCATGTGCCTCTAACCCTTATCCACTTAACCCTTATCCTAACCCTTATCCTAACCCTTATCCTAACCCTTACCCACTTAACCCTTATCCACTGGAGCATTCATGTTTCCACTCCAAGCACTCTGAATAGCCCTGTACAATTATGTCATTACTGTGTGCAGCGTCAGTCACATAGACCAATACGATCACATGTGTAGAGTTTGTCTCAGTAACGTCCTGTCCTCCCCCTGAGTTCAACAGCCTTCCCCATCCATCCATGAACTTAGAATAATAATAATCATAATTCATTGTATTTATATAGCGCTTTTCCGGGGCTCAAAGACGCTGACAATATGGGAAAAACAGAAACACAGAAACAACAAGCAACAGATAACATGAGCACATAGAACACAGAGTTAACGAACAGGCACAGGGAACAATTAACACAGCAATGCCCAGGGGGGGGGGGGGTTAGGGTTAGGGGAGATGGTTAGGGGTAGGGGAGGTTGTCTGCATGGGAGAACAGGTAGGTTTTGAGGTTTATCCTGCACACGGCTCAGCTCTTCCTGAACTGATCCCATTCCCCATAATATTTAAGTATAAATGTATTTAATCAATTTTTTTAGGTAAAAATTATTTGCCTTATAGGATGTTTAGAAACGAACTTTGCCGTAAACGTGTGGTCCGGTCCACGCCTCTCTGTCAAGTCTTTCATCCTCCTTCGTTTTTTCACCAGCCTCCACTGCCATTGGGCAGCTGAGAACAGCCTGTGAACATTACAATGCTGACGCGGTAATACATGTGTTGGAGAGGACATGTATTTATGACCAGGAGCTCCTGAGACCTCATTAAAATATAGAACTGCTTATCTGAGGCACTGTTGCACACTACTATGTCTACTTTCCTGGAAGATGAGAGGCTTTGTTGCAGATCCTATACGTGTTCCTGTCAAACCTCTGGTATGGTAACACCTGTGGTACTGTAAATGGTAAATGGACTGCACTTACAGTATATAGCACCTTTTTTGCTACAACAGAACTACAGGAAATAAGAACATCACACTTTACACTCAAGAAAACATTACATCAAATATTACATCATGAAAAATAAAGGAAAGAAAACATTTTTGGCTCTGTGTGGTCAGCGGCCACGTGATTGGCGGTGATCTATCAGCCATGATTTCAGTTTTGATTTGAAGCCTGTCAGAGGAGAACATTGTTTGATAGAGCTGGAACATCATAAACAACATGATGACCTCGGCAATCATAAACAAGCGGTAGGCCAAGGCAGACGTCTACAGTGGATGACTGATTACTGCTTCTCCCGCTTGTGGTTCAGTAGGTAGGTAGAGGCTGTGTCTCAGGAGGTAGAGGCTGTGTCTCAGGAGGTAGAGTCTGTGTCTCAGGAGGTAGAGGCTGTGTCTCAGGAGGTAGAGGCTGTGTCTCAGGAGGTAGAAGCTGTGTCTCAGGAGGGAGAGGCTGTGTCTCAGGAGGTAGAGGCTGTGTCTCAGGAGGTAGAGGCTGTGTCTCAGGAGGTAGAGGCTGTGTCTCAGGAGGTAGAGGCTGTGTCTCAGGAGGTAGAGGCTGTGTCTCAGGATGTAGAGGCTGTGTCTCAGGAGGTAGAGGCTGTGTCTCAGGAGGTAGAGGCTGTGTCTCAGGAGGTAGAGGCTGTGTCTCAGGAGGTAGAGTCTGTGTCTCAGGAGGTAGAGGTTGTGTCTCAGGAGGTAGAGGCTGTGTCTCAGGAGGTAGAGGCTGTGTCTCAGGACGTAGAGGCTGTGTCTCAGGAGGTAGAGGCTGTGTTTCAGGAGGTAGAGGCTGTGTCTCAGGAGGTAGAGGCTGTGGTTCAGGAGGTAGAGGCTGTGTCTCAGGAGGTAGAGGCTGTGTCTCAGGAGGTAGAGGCTGTGTCTCAGGAGGTAGAGGCTGTGTCTCAGGAGGTAGAGGCTGTGTCACAGGAGGTAGAGGCTGTGTCTCAGGAGGTAGAGGCTGTGTCTCAGGAGGTAGAGGCTGTGTCTCAGGAGGTAGAGGCTGTGTCTCAGGAGGTAGAGGCTGTGTCTCAGGAGGTAGAGGCTGTGTCTCAGGAGGTAGAGGCTGTGTCCCAGGAGGTAGAGGCTGGTGGAGGTAGAGGCTGGTGGAGGTAGAGGCTGTGTCTCAGGAGGTAGAGGCTATGTCTCAGGAGGTAGAGGCTGTGTCTCAGGAGGTAGAGGCTGTGGTTCAGGAGGTAGAGGCTGTGTCTCAGGAGGTAGAGGCTGTGTCTCAGGAGGTAGAGGCTGTGGTTCAGGAGGTAGAGGCTGTGTCTCAGGAGGTAGAGGCTGTGGTTCAGGAGGTAGAGGCTGTGGTTCAGGAGGTAGAGGCTGTGTATCAGGAGGTAGAGGCTGTGGTTCAGGAGGTAGAGGCTGTGTCTTGGGAGGTAGAGGTTGTGTCATAGGAGGTAGAGGCTGTGTCTCAGGAGGTAGAGGCTGGTGGAGGTAGAGGGTGTGTCTCAGGAGGTAGAGGGTGTGTCTCAGGAGGTAGAGGCTGTGGTTCAGGAGGTAGAGGTTGTGTCTCAGGAGGTAGAGGCTGTGTCTCAGGAGGTAGAGGCTGTGTCTCAGGAGGTAGAGGCTGTGGTTCAGGAGGTAGAGGCTGTGGTTCAGGAGTTAGAGGCTGTGTCTCAGGAGGTAGAGGCTGTGTCTCAGGAGGTAGAGGCTGTGTCTCAGGAGGTAGGGGCTGTGTCTCAGGAGGTAGGGGCTGCGTCTCAGGAGGTAGAGGCTGTGTCTCAGGAGGTAGAGGCTGTGTCACAGGAGGTAGAGGCTGTGTCTCAGGAGGTAGAGGCTGTGTCTCAGGAGGTATAGGCTGTGTCTCAGGAGGTAGAGGCTGTGGTTCAGGAGGTAGAGGCTGTGGTTCAGGAGGTAGAGGCTGTGGTTCAGGAGGTAGAGGCTGTGTATCAGGAGGTAGAGGCTGTGGTTCAGGAGGTAGAGGCTGTGTCTCGGGAGGTAGAGGTTGTGTCATAGGAGGTAGAGGCTGTGTCTCAGGAGGTAGAGGCTGGTGGAGGTAGAGGCTGGTGGAGGTAGAGGCTGTGTCTCAGGAGGTAGAGGCTGTGTCTCAGGAGGTAGAGGCTGTGGTTCAGGAGGTAGGGGCTGTGTCTCAGGAGGTAGAGACTGTGTCTCAGGAGGTAGAGGCTGTGTCTCAGGAGGTAGAGGCTGTGTCTCAGGAGGTAGAGGCTGTGTCTCAGGAGGTAGAGGCTGTGGTTCAGGAGGTAGAGACTGTGGTTCAGGAGGTAGAGGCTGTGTCTCAGGAGGTAGAGGCTGTGGTTCAGGAGGTAGAGGCTGTGGTTCAGGAGGTAGAGGCTGTGGTTCAGGAGGTAGAGGCTGTGTCTCAGGAGGTAGAGGCTGTGTCTCAGGAGGTAGAGGTTGTGTCTCAGGAGGTAGAGGCTGTGTCTCAGGAGGTAGAGGCTGTGTCTCAGGAGGTAGAGGCTGTGTCTCGGGAGGTAGAAGTTGTGTCATAGGAGGTAGAGGCTGTGTCTCAGGAGGTAGAGGCTAGTGGAGGTAGAGGGTGTGTCTCAGGAGGTAGAGGCTGTGTCTCAGGAGGTAGAGGCTGTGTCTCAGGAGGTAGAGGCTGTGTCTCAGGAGGTAGAGGCTGTGTCTCAGGAGGTAGAGGCTGTGTCCCAGGAGGTAGAGGCTGGTGGAGGTAGAGGCTGGTGGAGGTAGAGGCTGTGTCTCAGGAGGTAGAGGCTGTGTCTCAGGAGGTAGAGGCTGTGTCTCAGGAGGTAGAGGCTGTGGTTCAGGAGGTAGAGGCTGTGTCTCAGGAGGTAGAGGCTGTGTCTCAGGAGCAGTAACGCATTACTCTAATCGGAATACTTTTTTCAGTAACTAGTATTCTAACGCGATACTATTTCCAAATCAGTAATCGGATTAGAGTTACTTATTCAAGTGACTGTGCGTTACTATTGCGTTACTACCTCATAACTTAGGCTAAATGCAGTATTTCTTTGTAATGTTCGATAGTAAACAAACATTTGTTCGCTTTTCTTGCGTCTTGGGGAGTGACGTCAGTGCTCACGTTTTCAACACGAGGTTACTATGGAAGGCCATGCCCGCAAAAAACGGCTCTCGACTATCGGGAGATTGCAGCAGAATCGCTCACGTGTATCACCACGCTGATTGCACAGTGTAAACAGAAGCGTAGCCTACACAATGGAGCGAGAACAGAGATATGCGTTAAATAGCTGGAAATATAAGGATTATTTTGAGTTTGTGTCAGCAAAGGATGACAAGAACATAAATGTTGATCATTGATAAACTCAGACTCACCCAGTTTAGGATTAGGATTATATTAGGATCATATCTGAATGGTCAGCTTAGGTTTTAGGTTTTGTGAAACCACTCCTTGCTAGTGACTGTTAAATAAAGATTATATTTATTTTATTGTTTAAAAACAAGTATTTATGTTGGGTGAGGCAAAGAAAGACTCTTTATTTCGTTGTTTTAAGTTATTGTTTAAAGTTTAATTATGTAATTTAAGGTACTGTTAAAATAAAGTGAGTTTTGGCAAAACCAGTTTTCATTTTTATGTTGCGGGGGGGGGGGGGCGGTCGGGTGCCTAGGCAGCTGCCAATAGTAACTAAAAAAGTAACTAGTAATCTAACTTAGTTACTTTTTAAATCAAGTAATCAGTAAAGTAACTAGATTACTTTTTAAAGGAGTAATCAGTAATCAGTAATCAGAATACTTTTTCAAAGTAACTGTGGCAACACTGGATGCCGGTAATGTAAATGTCAAATAAAAAATATCCACAATGATGAAAGAAGCAACTGACATTGTATGACATTGTATGACACGTATAAACACACTTCTTAGTGTCCCCTGCTGGTA
Source organism: Nansenia antarctica (assembly GCF_963989245.1). Classification (NCBI taxonomy): domain Eukaryota; kingdom Metazoa; phylum Chordata; class Actinopteri; order Argentiniformes; family Microstomatidae; genus Nansenia; species Nansenia antarctica. Next base: position 2,448,965 of record NC_137692.1, on the reverse strand, counting down.
TTGAAGAGCATTGCAGCCATGGAAAAAAAAGACGGCGGCTGATACTAACGCAATCACACACAAACACACACAAATACTGCAAAATAACTTTATACTAGCTAGATTTGGAAAATGTAAGGATACTGGGGGGTAGAACGCACATATCTAGGAAAGGTCATGAAAGGAGGGTCCTGAAATTTGATCGAGTGCAAAGATTTATTTTTACTCACAGGGGTCAAAAGTCTTTATGCTTTGCGTCATTGACTGTCTTTTTGTAAATCATTGTCAACTATAAAATGTAAAATGAATTTTTTGATAACAAAAGTTTATTTTTAAAAAAAATGTTAAAGTCCATTAGAGGTGAGTAAATGTAATGCGTTGCTATCCGGTTGTTAAGCCTGACGTCAAACGTGACGTTTTGCAATTGCTAACCACAACACCAAAAGAGTTAACTCTCTTGGCGGAGCTGATTCATTCACTTCATACTCCTGCAGCGGAGAATTCCATCCATCCATGCGGGAGTCGAACCCCGATCTCCCGCATACCAAGCGGCCGCGCAACCACTACACCAAGAGAGTTAGCCCGCTTGGTGGAGCTGCAAAAGGCCTATTTAAAGTTTTTTTTTTTTTTTTTTTTTATGTACGTGCTTACGTTCCCTACGTAAGGGCTCTCGCACTTTACACTTCTGCGTAGGCCGCGCTGCAATTACACCGTCACATCGCTAGGTGACTCCAAGCTGCATATTCACACAGATGATATAAAAACTGAAAAAACTATATAAAACCTTTTTTTTAAATAAATATTTTTTATGATGATGATGATGATGATCATGATGATTATGATGAAGAAGAACATGATATTAAAAAACGTGATATAAGAACATGACAATGATAGTGAATAGCCTATGATGCCGGTAATGTAAATGTCAAATCAAAAATATCCACATTGTATGACACGTATAAACAAAACTGCTGGTATTGAAGAGCATTGCAGCCATGGAAAAAAAAGATGGCGGCTGATACTAACGCAATCACACACAAACACACACAAATACTGCAAAATAACTTTATACTAGCTAGATTTGGAAAATGTAAGGATACTGGGGGGTAGAACGCACATATCTAGGAAAGGTCATGAAAGGAGGGTCCTGAAATTTGATCGAGTGCAAAGATTTATTTTTACTCACAGGGGTCAAAAGTCTTTATGCTTTGCGTCATTGACTGTCTTTTTGTAAATCATTGTCAACTATAAAATGTAAAATGTCTTTTTTGATAACAAAAGTTTTTTTTTTTTTTTTTTTTTAAAAGTCCATTAGAGGTGAGTAAATGTAATGCGTTGCTATCCGGTTGTTAAGCCTGACGTCAAACGTGACGTTTTGCAATTGCTAACCACAACACCAAAAGAGTTAACTCTCTTGGCGGAGCTGATTCATTCACTTCATACTCCTGCAGCGGAGAATTCCATCCATCCATGCGGGAGTCGAACCCCGATCTCCCGCATAACAAGCGGCCGCGCAACCACTACACCAAGACAGTTAGCCCGCTTGGTGGAGCTGCAAAAGGCCTATTTAAAGTTTTTTTTTTTTTTTTTTTTTTTTTAATGTACGTGCTTACGTTCCCTACGTAAGGGCTCTCGCACTTTACACTTCTGCGTAGGCCGCGCTGCAATTACACCGTCACATCGCTAGGTGACTCCAAGCTGCATATTCACACAGATGATATAAAAACTGAAAAAACTATATAAAACCTTTTTTTTAAATAAATATTTTTTATGATGATGATGATGATGATGATCATGATGATTATGATGAAGAAGAACATGATATTAAAAAACGTGATATAAGAACATGACAATGATAGTGAATAGCCTATGATGCCGGTAATGTAAATGTCAAATCAAAAATATCCACAATGATGAAAGAAGCAACTGACATTGTATGACATTGTATGACACGTATAAACAAAACTGCTGGTATTGAAGAGCATTGCAGCCATGGAAAAAAAAGATGGCGGCTGATACTAACGCAATCACACACAAACACACACAAATACTGCAAAATAACTTTATACTAGCTAGATTTGGAAAATGTAAGGATACTGGGGGGTAGAACGCACATATCTAGGAAAGGTCATGAAAGGAGGGTCCTGAAATTTGATCGAGTGCAAAGATTTATTTTTACTCACAGGGGTCAAAAGTCTTTATGCTTTGCGTCATTGACTGTCTTTTTGTAAATCATTGTCAACTATAAAATGTAAAATGTATTTTTTGATAACAAAAGTTTATTTTTTTATTTTTTTTTAAAAGTCCATTAGAGGTGAGTAAATGTAATGCGTTGCTATCCGGTTGTTAAGCCTGACGTCAAACGTGACGTTTTGCAATTGCTAACCACAACACCAAAAGAGTTAACTCTCTTGGCGGAGCTGATTCATTCACTTCATACTCCTGCAGCGGAGAATTCCATCCATCCATGCGGGAGTCGAACCCCGATCTCCCGCATACCAAGCGGCCACGCAACCACTACACCAAGAGAGTTAGCCCGCTTGGTGGAGCTGCAAAAGGCCTATTTAAAGTTTTTTTTTTTTTTTTTTTAATGTACGTGCTTACGTTCCCTACGTAAGGGCTCTCGCACTTTACACTTCTGCGTAGGCCGCGCTGCAATTACACCGTCACATCGCTAGGTGACTCCAAGCTGCATATTCACACAGATGATATAAAAACTGAAAAAACTATATAAAACCTTTTTTTTAAATAAATATTTTTTATGATGATGATGATGATGATCATGATGATTATGATGAAGAAGAACATGATATTAAAAAACGTGATATAAGAACATGACAATGATAGTGAATAGCCTATGATGCCGGTAATGTAAATGTCAAATCAAAAATATCCACAATGATGAAAGAAGCAACTGACATTGTATGACATTGTATGACACGTATAAACAAAACTGCTGGTATTGAAGAGCATTGCAGCCATGGAAAAAAAAGATGGCGGCTGATACTAACGCAATCACACACAAACACACACAAATACTGCAAAATAACTTTATACTAGCTAGATTTGGAAAATGTAAGGATACTGGGGGGTAGAACGCACATATCTAGGAAAGGTCATGAAAGGAGGGTCCTGAAATTTGATCGAGTGCAAAGATTTATTTTTACTCACAGGGGTCAAAAGTCTTTATGCTTTGCGTCATTGACTGTCTTTTTGTAAATCATTGTCAACTATAAAATGTAAAATGTATTTTTTGATAACAAAAGTATTTTTTTTAATTTTTTTTTTAAAGTCCATTAGAGGTGAGTAAATGTAATGCGTTGCTATCCGGTTGTTAAGCCTGACGTCAAACGTGACGTTTTGCAATTGCTAACCACAACACCAAAAGAGTTAACTCTCTTGGCGGAGCTGATTCATTCACTTCATACTCCTGCAGCGGAGAATTCCATCCATCCATGCGGGAGTCGAACCCCGATCTCCCGCATACCAAGCGGCCGCGCAACCACTACACCAAGAGAGTTAGCCCGCTTGGTGGAGCTGCAAAAGGCCTATTTAAACTTTTTTTTTTTTTTTTTTTTTTTTTTTTTTTAATGTACGTGCTTACGTTCCCTACGTAAGGGCTCTCGCACTTTACACTTCTGCGTAGGCCGCGCTGCAATTACACCGTCACATCGCTAGGTGACTCCAAGCTGCATATTCACACAGATGATATAAAAACTGAAAAAACTATATAAAACCTTTTTTTTAAATAAATATTTTTTATGATGATGATGATGATCATGATGATTATGATGAAGAAGAACATGATATTAAAAAACGTGATATAAGAACATGACAATGATAGTGAATAGCCTATGATGCCGGTAATGTAAATGTCAAATCAAAAATATCCACAATGATGAAAGAAGCAACTGACATTGTATGACATTGTATGACACGTATAAACAAAACTGCTGGTATTGAAGAGCATTGCAGCCATGGAAAAAAAAGATGGCGGCTGATACTAACGCAATCACACACAAACACACACAAATACTGCAAAATAACTTTATACTAGCTAGATTTGGAAAATGTAAGGATACTGGGGGGTAGAACGCACATATCTAGGAAAGGTCATGAAAGGAGGGTCCTGAAATTTGATCGAGTGCAAAGATTTATTTTTACTCACAGGGGTCAAAAGTCTTTATGCTTTGCGTCATTGACTGTCTTTTTGTAAATCATTGTCAACTATAAAATGTAAAATGTATTTTTTGATAACAAAAGTATTTTTTTTAATTTTTTTTTTAAAGTCCATTAGAGGTGAGTAAATGTAATGCGTTGCTATCCGGTTGTTAAGCCTGACGTCAAACGTGACGTTTTGCAATTGCTAACCACAACACCAAAAGAGTTAACTCTCTTGGCGGAGCTGATTCATTCACTTCATACTCCTGCAGCGGAGAATTCCATCCATCCATGCGGGAGTCGAACCCCGATCTCCCGCATACCAAGCGGCCGCGCAACCACTACACCAAGAGAGTTAGCCCGCTTGGTGGAGCTGCAAAAGGCCTATTTAAACTTTTTTTTTTTTTTTTTTTTTTTTTTTTTAATGTACGTGCTTACGTTCCCTACGTAAGGGCTCTCGCACTTTACACTTCTGCGTAGGCCGCGCTGCAATTACACCGTCACATCGCTAGGTGACTCCAAGCTGCATATTCACACAGATGATATAAAAACTGAAAAAACTATATAAAACCTTTTTTTTAAATAAATATTTTTTATGATGATGATGATGATCATGATGATTATGATGAAGAAGAACATGATATTAAAAAACGTGATATAAGAACATGACAATGATAGTGAATAGCCTATGATGCCGGTAATGTAAATGTCAAATAAAAAATATCCACAATGATGAAAGAAGCAACTGACATTGTATGACATTGTATGACACGTATAAACAAAACTGCTGGTATTGAAGAGCATTGCAGCCATGGAAAAAAAAGATGGCGGCTGATACTAACGCAATCACACACAAACACACACAAATACTGCAAAATAACTTTATACTAGCTAGATTTGGAAAATGTAAGGATACTGGGGGGTAGAACGCACATATCTAGGAAAGGTCATGAAAGGAGGGTCCTGAAATTTGATCGAGTGCAAAGATTTATTTTTACTCACAGGGGTCAAAAGTCTTTATGCTTTGCGTCATTGACTGTCTTTTTGTAAATCATTGTCAACTATAAAATGTAAAATGTATTTTTTGATAACAAAAGTATTTTTTTTAATTTTTTTTTTAAAGTCCATTAGAGGTGAGTAAATGTAATGCGTTGCTATCCGGTTGTTAAGCCTGACGTCAAACGTGACGTTTTGCAATTGCTAACCACAACACCAAAAGAGTTAACTCTCTTGGCGGAGCTGATTCATTCACTTCATACTCCTGCAGCGGAGAATTCCATCCATCCATGCGGGAGTCGAACCCCGATCTCCCGCATACCAAGCGGCCGCGCAACCACTACACCAAGAGAGTTAGCCCGCTTGGTGGAGCTGCAAAAGGCCTATTTAAACTTTTTTTTTTTTTTTTTTTTTTTTTTTTATGTACGTGCTTACGTTCCCCTACGTAAGGGCTCTCGCACTTTACACTTCTGCGTAGGCCGCGCTGCAATTACACCGTCACATCGCTAGGTGACTCCAAGCTGCATATTCACACAGATGATATAAAAACTGAAAAAACTATATAAAACCTTTTTTTTAAATAAATATTTTTTATGATGATGATGATGATCATGATGATTATGATGAAGAAGAACATGATATTAAAAAACGTGATATAAGAACATGACAATGATAGTGAATAGCCTATGATGCCGGTAATGTAAATGTCAAATCAAAAATATCCACAATGATGAAAGAAGCAACTGACATTGTATGACATTGTATGACACGTATAAACAAAACTGCTGGTATTGAAGAGCATTGCAGCCATGGAAAAAAAAGATGGCGGCTGATACTAACGCAATCACACACAAACACACACAAATACTGCAAAATAACTTTATACTAGCTAGATTTGGAAAATGTAAGGATACTGGGGGGTAGAACGCACATATCTAGGAAAGGTCATGAAAGGAGGGTCCTGAAATTTGATCGAGTGCAAAGATTTATTTTTACTCACAGGGGTCAAAAGTCTTTATGCTTTGCGTCATTGACTGTCTTTTTGTAAATCATTGTCAACTATAAAATGTAAAATGTATTTTTTGATAACAAAAGTTTTTTATTTTATTTTTTTTTTTAAAGTCCATTAGAGGTGAGTAAATGTAATGCGTTGCTATCCGGTTGTTAAGCCTGACGTCAAACGTGACGTTTTGCAATTGCTAACCACAACACCAAAAGAGTTAACTCTCTTGGCGGAGCTGATTCATTCACTTCATACTCCTGCAGCGGAGAATTCCATCCATCCATGCGGGAGTCGAACCCCGATCTCCCGCATACCAAGCGGCCGCACAACCACTACACCAAGAGAGTTAGCCCGCTTGGTGGAGCTGCAAAAGGCCTATTTAAAGTTTTTTTTTTTTTTTTTTTTTTTTTTTTAATGTACGTGCTTACGTTCCCTACGTAAGGGCTCTCGCACTTTACACTTCTGCGTAGGCCGCGCTGCAATTACACCGTCACATCGCTAGGTGACTCCAAGCTGCATATTCACACAGATGATATAAAAACTGAAACGCGTTACCGGCATCAGAAATCGGAATACTTTTTTCAGTAACTAGTATTCTAACGCGATACTATTTCCAAATCAGTAATCGGATTAAAGTTACTTATTCAATTGACTGTGCGTTCATAACTTAGGCTAAATGCAGTATTTCTTTGTAATGTTCGATAGTAAACAAACATTTGTTCGCTTTTCTCGCGTCTTGGGGAGTGACGTCAGTGCTCATGTTTTCAACACGAGGTTACTATGGAAGGCCATGCCCGCAAAAAACGGCTCTCGACTATCGCGAGATTGCAGCAGAATCGCTCACGTGTATCACCACGCTGATTGCACAGTGTAAACAGAAGCGTAGCCTACACAATGGAGCGAGAACAGAGATATGCGTTAAATAGCTGGAAATATAAGGATTATTTTGAGTTTGTGTCAGCAAAGGATGACAAGAACATAAATGTTGATCATTGATAAACTCAGACTCACCCAGTTTAGGATTAGGATTATATTAGGACAGGGGAGGCTGGTTCATTAGGGGCAATTGGACAATGCCCCACCAAAGGGAGAAGAGAGAGATTTTTTTTCTATGACTTCTAGACAGTGTTGCTTCTGAATATCATAGTCCAATCAGCTAGTGTTCTGTGGAGTATATCATAGTCCAATCAGCTAGTGTTCTGTGGAGTATCTTCCAATCAGCTTCAAGTCCCGCCCCTTTCAGTGCAACTTTCCCTCGACTCGAAATTGCACTAGGCTGTTCTCGTAGACTTGCATGTAAAATCTATTTTGGTAACTTCAGGCCATTCGGTCATTTGTCTATGGGGTTTTGGGACATGCCCAAAGAATCGTACGTGCTTACGTCATGTCATACGGCTGCAGAAGAAGGACATTGACGCAGTCTTCATAAAACATGCCGTCCAAAGCTTCACAAGCAGCATGCAGGCCATACGGTAAGATCAACAAATATAGTTTGTACCTTCTCCGTAATATAGAACTTTGTAATAATCAAATGTATGCATGCTATTGTGACGATCCACACTGGTACCACCAGTGGGCGCCAATCATCTGTCGTCTTGTTGACCTTCTCTTTTGGTTCCAGATGGGCACAGGTGGGGGTGATCATCCTGATTGTCCTAGGAACTTTAAGAGGGGGTCAAATTGATAGACTCGCTCTCTTCCTTGTCGACCAGCAGCCTTTTTGTTTGTTGTTACTATTTACTTTATCATTATTTCCATTTAACATTTTATTCTTTAATAAATCTCCTATTATTGTTCTCCATGTGTCGTCTCCCTTTTTGTCACCTTGTCCTGAGCCAGGCAAGCGTAACAAATTGGGGGCTCGTCCGGGATTGAATTTGGTGAGAGCAATATTCTCTCCCTTTTCATAGTTGATATTCGGGATTGGATTGTTGGATTTGTCCAACTCTATATTGGGAGACCCGCATGGTTATTGTTTATAGTTATTGGGTTTTGGTTGGATTTGATGTAATGTATTGTTTCGTATATTTGGTACGTTGGTTTGGGTGCTGGTGACGAGGGGGAGCTGGCCGTCCGACTGTGCTGACAAGGACGTAACTCTTGGTATTGGCTGTGATCTTCGGCTGGAGTTTGGTGAGTGCTGTGTTCTATGCAAAGCAGAGAAGGATAGGTAGGGCGGGTGGTTTAGATACCATCAGAGCTATACGTGAACCCCCGTGCTAGGAGTAGAAGCGCTTAACGCTTGTTTATTGTTTTCGTTTGTTATTTTTGGTGTGTTGAACGCGGGGGCGCCACCAGGCATTTGCTTGGTGGAAGAGTTGCATGTGAACGCACTGAAGACTAGCTGAGTGGTTAGTCAGTCATTACTGAGTTAGATGCGGGGCAGCTCTTACGAAGTATGTTAGTTACTTTTCTGTTTTGTATGTGTGCACAGTTACTCGCTTTAAATGGGCTGAAGATTATGGCTGATATGGGAGTAGTTTATAGGAGGAGTTTGTAATAGGAGGGGAGATTCCCGTTTGTTAGGGTTGGTTAATATTGGTTATTTGATTATATTGAGTTATGGATGTTTTTGAGGAGTTTGTGGCAGCTCCGTCGGTCGATGGATTGTTACAGTTAACGAAAGAACAACTGTGGAAGGTTGCTGAACATTATGAGGTTAAGCTTGAGGTGGTGAAAGGCCGAGCAAAGAAACAGGACGTAGTGGAGGCTTTACAGAATACATTAATTCAAAGGGGCATACTAAAGGGTAAAATGTCTGTCCCTAAAATATCCGTTGGGGTTGCATCTGGGTCCACTGAGTTAACATTTGATCAACAGAAAGAATTGTTAGCATTACAGATGGAATTTCAGATGCAAGAGCGTGAATTTCAGACGCGAGAGCAGACGCGAGAGCGTGAGTTTCAGGCACAAGAGCGTGAGTTTCAGGCACAAGAGCGTGCGAGGGACAGGGAATTGCAGTTTGAAAAATTGGCTCATGAACGGGAGCGCCTTAAGTTGATTGCTGAGGGAAAGTTATCTGACGGTGGAGGTGGCGATTCGAGTAATTCTAAGAGGGATAATATGTCTGTCATGGTTAGACTGTTGCCAAAGTTTAATGAAAAAGATCCTGATATATTCTTTTCACTGTTTGAGAGTGTTGCCGACGATAGGGACTGGTCTACTTCAGACCGCACCGCATTACTACAGAGTGTGCTTATTGGCCGAGCTCAGGAAGCTTATATTGCTCTTAATGGTAGAGAGAGGAAAGATTATGATACAGTTAAGGCCGCTATCCTTAGGGCATATGAACTTGTTCCTGAAGCTTACAGACAGCGGTTTAGACAATGGAAGAAACATGACAAACAAACTCATGTTGAGGTTGTAAGAGAACTAACCAGCCATTTCAATCGTTGGTGCGTGGCGGTAGAGGTGAATACTCTGGAGGATCTGTCAAATTTGATTATTTTGGAACAGTTTAAAACCATTGTCCCTGATCGCATTGCCACTTACGTTAACGAACACAAGGTGAAAACAGCAGGTCAAGCCGCGGTGTTGGCAGATGAATTTGTACTGACTAATAAAAGTCAGTTTGGTGAACATCGTTTTCGTAGCGAGGGGAGCCGTAGACATAATCCGAACGTGACTGACCTATTGGTAAATCGTACACAATTCCCTAACGAAGGTCCTGGTTATTCTGTCCCCTTTTCAAAGTCGGAGCATGGCAGTCAGAGTAGAGTAGATCCTAACTCGACATGCAATTATTGCCTTGAGAAGGGTCACTGGAAACAGGAGTGTCCTGTCCTAAAAGGAAAGAAAACCTACAGTGGGAAGGGGGGCTCTGTTAGACCGTTGGCTCTTGCAGTGCATGCTTGTGGGGCAGGAGTAAGAGTGTCTGGGGTTGCCGAGGGGTCTCCCTTTAAACCAGGGGTGATGGCATCCTCAGTATCCAGCCCACCTGCGGCTACTGAGTTGGCGGGGGCACTACAGGGCTCTGCTTCCATACAGATTAGCGAGGAGGATCCTGATTTTGGCCCGTTTATTACTACAGGTTTCGTTTCTCTGGTGGGAAGCCCACAGAAAGTGCCTGTCCAGATACTTCGTGATACAGGGGCTTCAGAATCTTTTATATTGGAATCGGTTTTGACATTCTCTCAGGAGTCAAGTGTGGGGACCAGCGTTTTGATTAGAGGGATGGGGATGCAGACTTTGTCTGTCCCCTTGCATGAAATTGAGCTTTGCTCTGATCTGGTCCAGGGGGTAGTGACCATTGGTGTTCGACCCTCTCTGCCTGTGGTGGGTGTGGCAGTCATTTTAGGAAATAACCTGGCTGGAGGAAGAGTGTGGAGTGATGTGCCCCCACCTCTGGTAGTTAGTTCTGGGTTTACACGACCAACAGGACCCGACCTAAGTATGAAGGAGTTTCCTGAGGTTTTTACTGCCTGCGCCATGACTCGTGCTATGAGTTGCATGGACCCTAAAATTGATGATGGTAAAGAGTCTGATAAGTTCACTCCTGACAATTCTGTTTTTCAGTTACCAGATCTGCCGCCGTCTTTGTCTCGGAGTGAGTTGATTTTAGCCCAACAGGAGGATCCTGAGCTGAAGCTACTGCTCAGTGGGATTCAGCCTAAGGATGAGCTGGAGAGCTCTGACAGTGGTTGTTTTCTCTTGGAGGATGTGTTGGTTCGTCAATGGCTTCCTCATAATGATTGTTCTGTGAGTGACCCAGTTTTCCAGGAAAAATTTACTGGTCCTTACTCTGTTGTACGACAGGGGTCTCCATCTCCATCCACTCCTGTGGTGGCAGCAGGGTGGGAGGAGGATGTGAGTGGGCCTGGAGACGGTGTTTTGCGTCCTCGGTTTAAGACCATGAGACATTGGCTGATTTATGTGTTATTGTTTGAGTACTGTTTGGTTTCTGTTTGGCACTGGTTTGGGCTCTGCAGCACTTTGATGTATGTGGGAGGGGGGGGTCCCATCCAGTGGTCGTTTGTTCAGATCATAACCCCCTGACCTTTTTGCATACTTTGTAGAGTCCGAGCCAGCGCCTTACCAGGTGAATCAATGCTGCCGGTCTAAAACTCTTGTCCTTAATCTCTCTTTCTCTTGCTCCTCCCTCCTTAAATAGAGCTTTTCCAGGTACCAGGAATTGCTGGAGGGTGGGCAGGTTGTAGGGGAGGTTGGGATTTGACGATTAGGCTGTGTGGCAGAGATCACCGTTTTCTTTGCATTAAACTATTGTTATTATTTGTATTATTTGTAATCTGGGAAACAAATTTGCAGAGACCTTTTTAGTAGGCCTCTGTTTTAAGGGGGGGGATGTGACGATCCACACTGGTACCACCAGTGGGCGCCAATCATCTGTCGTCTTGTTGACCTTCTCTTTTGGTTCCAGATGGGCACAGGTGGGGGTGATCATCCTGATTGTCCTAGGAACTTTAAGAGGGGGTCAAATTGATGGACTCGCTCTCTTCCTTGTCGACCAGCAGCCTTTTTGTTTGTTGTTACTATTTACTTTATCATTATTTCCATTTAACATTTTATTCTTTAATAAATCTCCTATTATTGTTCTCCATGTGTCGTCTCCCTTTTTGTCACCTTGTCCTGAGCCAGGCAAGCGTAACACTATGATGAATGGGAAAGGCGCCGGTAAAACTAGTAGGCTTATATAACAATGAGTTGAATTAAAATTAGGGCTTGCCCGAGTAATTGGAGTAGGATATTCCACTATTCATTTGGTAGGTTGCTATGCGAAGCTTCTTTTTTGCAACAAAACTTTGCATTTAATTTATTATGTTACATTATATTAATATGTAGTTACTTAATGTAATGTAGTATATTACATTTATCAAACTATACAATACATTTTATTACATACATACACGAATTACAACTAAGCATTTTTTTTTAGATATATGTAATAGGCTAATATATAGAACATGTCTAAAAATGTCTGAGGTTTAATTTGTGAATAGATAGACCTACATATTTCTATTCAAGAATAAGCATATCTACCTAAATAGCTCCAAGATATCTAAGTGGTCGGGAGTGACTCATGTGCACAGCCTGTTAAAGCTAAAGTCAACTGTTATACTTAAAACAGATCCCTCTCTCCTGGAGACCTTAAATCATCAGTAGACTACATTTCAGAAATTACTGTAGATACAATTACAACTACAAGACAGCAGATTGTTCAGCCACATTTTCTTATTTGAAATCTTAACACTGTTGGTCTGTCTGCCTTCAGGGACCAAAGCTCATCTCAAGAGCAGCAGCAAGAAGCCACAGGAACCAGAACATCAAGGAGGGTCTTGGGAGAAGAAGAGAAGCAGAGGCTGTCTAAAGAGGTAGGTCCAAGTTTTGAAACACAGTGTTGGAAAATCACCACCAATCAGAGTTACATTCAGGGATGGGATGGTAGCAGTCTTTATTCAGTGTTGTACTTCCAAAGTGCTTATTTCCACATTTTCTTTCACACCCCATACTTTTGACAGATCTGCGACACAATCCTGGCCCACTCCAAAGAAAGGTTTTCTTTCACCAACCACCTTGTGAGTGCCACGCTGCTCCAAGGAGAGATGTTCCAACAGCACTGCCATGCATTCCCTGTTGAGGCTCTGAACACCACTGTCAAGGCATACCCCATGCTGAACCAGGTGAAGCTCAAGACTGAGCTGTCCCTTGTCTATGAGAGTGCTGAGTTCAAGGGCTGCTCTGGTGCACTGGCACTGTACCAGGTTCTACACAGGTACAACCTCCAGGAGACTTTCTCTGAGACTGTAGCTCTGTTGAACATCCTAATTACCACTCCCATGACAACAGCTGAAGCTGAGAGGTGTTTCTCGACCGTTAAGAGAATCAAGAACTTCCTGCGAAACACAATGGGCCAGGAGTGCCTGAATGCACTGGCCATGCTTTCAATGGAGAGGGAACTAGTCAGGAAGATGCCTGATTTTAATGAGAGGGTCATTGATTGTTTTGCTGCTTTGAAAGAGAGACGAGCTAAATTTCAATACAAGTGAGCAGTATGTATGCCGTCCATATTTTGTATTTTGTAGTATGTAAATAGTTTTATCCATCCATTGCACATTATCAGCCCCTGTGCCACTGCTCTTTATCCTGGATTTGCTGCACCTAAAATAAAATATGTGATAACTGAATACCAATGGCTGTGAGAGTCAATTTATTTAAGCCCGCTGATTTAGGTGAATTTACCCTTGAACGTGTCACCTTAACCATCAACGCAACAATTGCCCCCCCTGAGAGATTTGGCAGGAGCCGCCACTGTATTAGGATCATATCTGAATGGTCAGCTTAGGTTTTAGGTTTTGTGAAACCACTCCTTGCTAGTTACTGTTAAATAAAGATTATATTTATTTTATTGTTTAAAAACAAGTATTTATGTTGGGTGAGGCAAAGAAAGACTCTTTATTTTGTTGTTTTAAGTTATTGTTTAAAGTTTAATTATGTAATTTAAGTTACTGTTAAAATAAAGTGAGTTTTGGCAAAACCAGTTTTCATTTTTATGTTGCGGGGGGGGGGGGGGTCGGGTGCCTAGGCAGCTGCCAATAGTAACAAAAAAAGTAACTAGTAATCTAACTTAGTTACTTTTAAAATCAAGTAATCAGTAAAGTAACTAGATTACTTTTTAAAGGAGTAATCAGTAATCAGTAATCAGAATACTTTTTCAAAGTAACTGTGGCAACACTGCTCAGGAGGTAGAGGCTGTGGTTCAGGAGGTAGAGGTTGTGTCTCAGGAGGTAGAGGCTGTGTCTCAGGAGGTAGAGGCTGTGTCTCAGGAGGTAGAGGCTGTGTCTCAGGAGGTAGAGGCTGTGTCTCAGGAGGTAGAGGCTGTGGTTCAGGAGGTAGAGGTTGTGTCTCAGGTGGTAGAGGCTGTGTCTCAGGAGGTAGAGGCTGTGTCTCAGGAGGTAGAGGCTGTGTCTCAGGAGGTAGAGGCTGTGTCTCAGGAGGTAGAGCCGCCGTCTAATCATCGCAAGGTTGGCAGGTCGGCGGTTCGAGCCCCGGCTGGCCACATGTCGAAGTGTCCTTGAGTAAGACTCTGAACCCCAAAATTGCTCCCAGTGAGCGGGCCGGCCCCTTGCATGGTAGCTTGCCGCCATTGGTGTGTGAATGTGTGTGTGAATGGGTGAATGAGAGGCCGTTGTAAAGCAGCTTTGGAGGAGCAAAAAAGGCGCTATATAAGTGCAGTCCATTTACCATCCACAGAATACGTCACCAGCTGAACTATAGAGGCTTCACTGCAAAGTGCAAACCACTAATTATCCTCAAAAAGGATAGCCACTTAGAGTTGGCTTTAAAAGGATAGCCACTTAGGTGGCGTAGCGGGATAAGCGTTGACCATGTAACCACAGGGTCCCTGGTTCGATTCCGGCCGGGGACATATCCTGCACGTCATCCCTCCTCTCTCTCTCACCCATCCTTCCTGTCTAAATCTCTACTGTCTACTGTCAATAAAATGAAAAATATCAGTGGGACTGCCCCACTCAGAAAAAAATACTTTAAAAAAATAAATAAAGGATAGCCACTTAGAGTCAGCTTTAAAAGTACCTAAAAAGCCTACAGTGGTCTGGAAAAACGGTCTTGTGGACAAATGAAAATGAATATTATCATGTAGCAGAGTGGTTGTAAGTGGAAGGTTTGGAGAAAAAAGGATCTACCCAAGATGAACAGCTTTCACTCCCTAGGCTGATAGCAGCAGCAGAATGTATTCATATGTTCAAAAACATCTTGTCTGCTGGAGTACGAGCAAACGCCTCCTAATTCATTGGATGGCGCTTCATTATACAGTGAAACCCGAAACATAACAAGTTATTGACTGGAGAAGTCAATCTTCAGATTTAGATCTAATTTAACGTTCAAAAAGATCTGGAAATGAAAAGCAAAAAAAAAAGTTTTAAGTGATTTTATAGCCGAAAAAGACAGGAAATTCAATTGAAATTGCCCCTAGAAATCCATATCCTAAGAACCTTTCAGCGCACTCAGCTTTGCCTCATGATACAGTAGAGTACAGTGTGTTGGTCTACAAATCAAAATTGATTTGTACTTGATTAGTTGAATCAGGTGAGCTGGTGGTGGAACAGATCAAGTATGTCGAGTGGCTGGGGGTCCCAGAGGAGAGGTTTGAGAACCACTGCACTAAAGAACGTGCACTCACCACTGCGTGACGTTAGAATTATAAGGTTCTATCAAAATGTTTGTCAAAATGGAGTTTTTTACATAATCTGATCCATTAGGTGTTTATTAATGCCTGTGTGGTGTTATTTTTTAAATGTTGACATTTTTGAGTTAGTAATTCATAAAATACAAAGGTTCCATCTCACAAAACATAATGGAATGTAAAAATGTTGACGCTCAATATCTCTGAACTACCCTAAACTGAGATAGAACCTTCTCATTCTAAACGGAGATAGAACCTTATCATTCTAAACGGAGACAGAACCTTATCAATCTAAACGGAGATAGAACCTTATCATTCTAAACGGAGATAGAACCTTATCATTCTAAACGGAGACAGAACCTTATCATTCTAATGCGGAGGAATGCGGGTGTATTCCAGAGAGGAGCTCATTGCCTTTAGGAGTCGAGCCGCCGCCTCTCCCCCTACAGGAGTGCCCTGCGAAATAAGGACACGCAGACGGGGAACTAGGGCTGGCGCGTACGTGAGGGCGAGGAGAGACAGACAAGCAAATAGGACCTGCCTGCCGTCTGTTCTTATGGGGAACGTCAGGTCGCTGGTCAACAAGGCTGATGAGCTCTCTGCTCTGATGAAGGGACAGGGGGAATATGGGAAATGCAGCCTGCTATTCCTGACGGAATCCTGGCTGAATCCTGGTATTCCAGACGGGGCGATGGAACAAGATGGTTTCACAATGGTCCGCGCGGACAGAACGAGAAACAGCGGTAAGATAAAAGGAGGCGGGATCGCTGTGTTTGTTAATTCCAAATGGTGCAAGCCAGGTCATATCACTATCAAAGAGCAAGTCTGCACTCCAGACATAGAACTGTTGGCGCTAGGTTTGAGGCCAGATCTCTGTCCGAGAGAGTTTTCACATGTTGTGGCTGTGACTAGTTACATTCCACCAAGCGCGAACCCGGCGCGCGCAAATGACGTCATCCATTCCTGTATCGCGGGGATACAGACCGCTCACCCAAACGCATTTATCATTGTGAATGGGGACTTCAACCATGTAAATATGGAAAAGACACTGACGGATTTTACCCAGTATGTCACATGTAAAACAAGGGAGAACAAAATACTAGACAAACTATATGCCAATGTGAAGGGAGCCTACACATCCACTGCCCTCCCGCCACTAGGGGCATCCGATCACAATATGGTCTGGATGGAACCAACATACACCCCTATCATAAAAAGGCTGCCTATCACCACCAGGACTGTCCAGCAATGGTCAGAAGACGTGGAGGAGGAGCTGAGGGCGTGTTTTGAAACAACCGACTGGGGGATGTTCCAGAGAGTCCACGGGGAGGACATAGATGGTCTGCTAGACTGTGTCACAGACTATATCAAGTTCTGCGAGGAGAGCATCGTCCCCATTAAAAAGGTACGGTGCTTTCCTAACAACAAGCCGTGGATAAATGGGAACATCAAGAACCTTCTGAAAAGGAAGAGGAGGCTGTTTAAGGCAGGGGACACTGAGGGAGCCAGGGCCACTCAGAAGGAGGTGAAGAAGGAGCTGAGAGCAGCCAAAGAGGAATACAGGAGGAAATTGGAGGGCGGGCTAGAGGCCCACAGCTCCAAGGAGGTGTGGAAGGGCTTCAAGAAGATCACGGGCCACAAGCAGCCACATCCTGTGGTGGAGGGGACCCGAGAGCAGGCAGATGACCTGAACTGCTTCTTTAACAGGTTTGACCAACCATCCCCCTGCCACCCCCCACAGCCCCCGACCCTGTCACAGCCCCCGACCCTGTCACAGCCCCCGACCCAGCCCCCGACCCTGTCACAGCCCCCGACCCAGCCCCCGACCCTGTCACAGCCCCCGACCCAGCCCACGACCCTGTCACCCCCCCCATCCCCCTGTCACCCCCCACAGCCCCCGACCCTCTCCTCCCCTCTCCAATGTACCGCACCCCTGGCAACAGTAGCCCCCACTCCCCCTGACACCCCAGCAGCACCCCAGCAGCAACTGCCTCCCCTTACCAACACCAGGAGCCAGGGAGCATGCTTCACACCTGGAGACACCGGTACTCACAGCTTTATAACATCTGAGCAGGTGAGAAGGCAGCTTTCCAGGGTGAATGTGAACAAGTCCAGAGGTCCAGACAACATCAACCCCAGGGTTCTGAAGGTGTGTGCTGGAGAGCTGGCGGACACATTCCAACATCCCTTCAGTCTATCTCTAAGACTGAGGAGGGTGCCACAGCTCTGGAAGACCTCTTGCATCGTCCCAGTGCCAAAGAAGGGACGGCCCAGCACCCCAAACGACTACAGACCTGTCGCCCTGACACCACAGGTCATGAAGATCCTGGAGAGGCTAGTGCTGCAACACCTTAAGCCCCAGGTGAAGGACTTCCTGGACCCCCGGCAGTTTGCATACCAGGAGAGCATGGGGGTGGAGGACGCCATCATTTACATGCTGCACAGGGCCTACACACACCTGGAGAGGCCACAGAGCATGGTGAGGACCATGTTCTTCGACTTCTCCAGTGCATTTAACACTATCAAGCCATCACTGCTGGCTGACAAACTAGCAGTGATGTGTGTGGAGGACTCCCTGACGGCTTGGATCCACAACTACCTCACAGACAGGCGTCAGTATGTGAGACTGCAGGGCTGTCAGTCTGAGGTGGTGGTGTGCAACACCGGTGCCCCCCAGGGAACTGTTCTGTCACCCTTTCTCTTCACCCTCTATACCTCCGACTTCCAGTTTAGCTCCGACCAGTGCCACCTGCAGAAGTTTTCGGATGACTCCTCTATCGTCGGTTACATCACAGACGACAGGGATGAGGAGTACAGGGCCCTGGTGGAGAGCTTCGTGCAGTGGTGCGACACCAACTACCTTTTGCTTAACACCAGCAAAACAAAGGAGTTGGTGGTGGATTTTAGGAGGAAGAGAAGGACCCCAGCCCCCATCACCATCAAGGGGGTGGAAGTCGAGAGGGTGGACTCCTACAGGTACCTGGGAGTACAAATTAATAACAAACTGGACTGGACTGACAACACCGAGGCTCTTCTCAGGAAAGGGCAGAGCAGACTGTTTTTCCTGAGAAGGCTGAGGTCTTTCGGTGTCTGCAACAAGCTGCTGCAAATGTTTTATCAGTCGGTGGTTGCCAGCGTTCTGTTCTTCGCCGTGGCCTGCTGGGGTGGAAACATCTGTGCCAGGGATGCTGCGAAGCTAAACAAACTGGTGAAGAAGGCCAGCTCTGTGGTGGGGACCGGGCTGGACAGCCTAGAGGTGGTGGCAGAACAGAGGATGGGGAAAAAACTGGCGGCCATGCTGGCCAATCCCTCCCACCCGATGTACTGCGAGCTGGCAGGGATGAGGAGCAAGTTCAGCCACAGATTTGTTCTCCCCCGTCAAAGTACAAAAAGATTTGGTCAGTCCTTTATTCCAGCTGCACTCCGACTCTACAACCAGGCCCTGCAGGGTGGGGGAGACCTGGAGATGGAACTTTTGGAACTTTTTACTTATTGAGCCTGCACTGTTTTATGTTTTTTATTGAATGTTTTTCTGTTTTCTGTACTGAATGTTTTCTGCCCTAACTGAGCTGTTTGACAACAAAATTTCCCCATTGGGGACAATAAAGGTTTTCAATCAATCAAATTCAATCAATAAACTCACCTGGGCAGGTTGAATAAGACTAACACCATCTTTATCTTTCATATACTGTATGTAATATATATATATATCATTATTGCTTCAGATTTGTGTTCTGTTTTACTTGTTATCAAGGGGTGGCGCTTCACATTTGACCAGTTTATATTTGTACAGTTACTCCAATTAAGTCCATCAATCTATTATATTCAATATGTAATCTCTTTTAACTACAAAAATCATAAACATTGGTGGAGAGTCTGTTGTTTAGTAGACCAAGTTACTGTAGTGTAGTATAGTGTTCAGCAGGAGTCAAAACTAAGTGTGATAATTATCATAATTATCCTTCCTCATGATGCCATCCATTGTATGAAGTGCACCAGTCCCTCCTGCAGCAAAGCCCCCCCACAACATGATGTTGCCACCCCCCCCACACCCCCCCCGCCCCCCACAACATGATGTTGCCACCCCCCCCACCCCCCACAACATGATGTTGCCACCCCCCCCACCCACAACATGATGTTGCCACCCCCCCCACCCACAACATGATGTTGCCACCCCCCCCACCCACAACATGATGTTGCCACCCCCCCACCCACAACATGATGTTGCCACCCCCCCCACCCACAACATGATGTTGCCACCCCCACCCCCCACAACATGATGTTGCCACCCCCACCCCCCACAACATGATGTTGCCACCCCCCCCCCCCCCCCACACACACACACACACACACACACACACACGCAACAAGACGCTTCCTCCAGCATCTTCACAGGGTTTTTTGCTGTTGTTCTGGGGTTGGTTTGCCCTCTTGGCACCAAAGTGCTCATCTCTAGGAGACAGAATGCGTCTCCTTCCTGAGTGGTATGGCGTCTGCGTGGTCCCATGGTGTTTATACTAGACTACTATGGTTTGTACAGATGAACGTGGTACATTCAGGTGTTTGGAAATTGCTCCCAAGGTTAAACGAGACTTGTGGAGGTCCACCATTTACATTTTACATTTACATTTTTGGCATTTAGCAGACGCCTTATTCCAAAGCGACTTACAATCAATACATTTTGACTAGGCAAGTGAATCATCAATCCACCAGTCGTAGCAGGAAGAGTAATCTAGCTCAGGCCAGGGGCCATTGGCAGTCTCTGCGATAGAAGGAAAACATTCTAATTTCATTTAATCTTCCCATGATGTCAAGCAAAGAGGCACTGAGTTTGAGCCACTGGTGTATGATAGGCTTAAAATAGAAGCTTCTAAAGCCATGACATCATTTTCGGGAATTTTCTAAAAAGGCACAGTCAGCTTTATGTATGTACATTTCTGACCCACTGGAGTTGTGATAGTTTACATTAGAGATGCAACCTCAGCACATGTGTTCAAGTCAAGACTAAAACCTTCTTTTTAATATTGCCTTTAAATGACAAAATAATGATTGGAGCACTTTGAGCTGCAACGTTTGCAGGAAAAGTGCTATACAAATAAAGGTTATTATTATTATTATTATTATTATTATTATTATATAATGAATTATAAATTAAATAATTTGGTTGTAAAAATTGTTGGAAAAAGTACTTTGTGTCATGCACAAAGTAGATCAAGTCCTAACCGACTTGCCAAAACTATAGTTTGTGAACATAAAATCTGTGGCGTGGTTCAAAAAAAATAGTTTTAATGACTTCAAGCTAAATGTATATAAACCCCCACTTCAACTGCAGACTGGATTTGGGTTTATTCGTCTCAACTGGTGAGACTTGAATAATGGTGGATTATGTGGAATTGTAGAAGAAGTGAGCCTCCATTGTCTCTGTAATTATGACCAGAGAGAGCCTAATCTCTTTATTTGGTTTGGGATTGTGAATCTGAAATGTATCGACAGCTCTGAGCGATAACACAAGAGGAGCATGAGCAGAAACAATGAGGCAAATCAGTGCCAATATACAATATACCGTGTGTAAATGTACGCTTGCAATGTATTTTCATATGAGTGCAATTTTCTTCAAGCAGAAATGATCCCTCAACCATCAGTGCTGTGTGCGCAGAGACTAGAGAGAGAGAGAGAGAGAGAGAGAGAGAGAGAGAGAGAGAGAGAGAGAGAGAGAGAGAGAAGGAGAGAGAGAGAGAGAGAGACATTACATGCTTTGGCAATGTAAATGTATGTTTCCCATGCCAATAAAGCCCTTTGAAATTGATTTTTTTTTTGAGAGAGAGACAGAGACAGAGAGAGAGAGAGAGAGAGAGAGAGAGACAGAGACAGAGACAGAGAGAGAGAGAGAGAGAGAGAGAGAGAGAGAGAGAGAGAGAGAGAGAAGAGATCATAGATTTAGACGTGATATCTTGCTGTGCACAGAGTTGGAGGAAGTGCATGTGCTTTTCCCCCCAAAAAAGTGCACCATGGGGGGGCAGGGACACGGGGGGCGATGCATTGCAACTGCACTGACAATATGTTTTTGTTTATGAAAAACAAAAACCCACCTGTGGATGTGCCTGAGTTCTTGCATTTCCTGCCAGAAACCAAGCAGTCCTCTCTCATGTCCAATGCCCTGGTGTATTGGGAGAAATCCCTTCTAGTCACAGTGAAGCAGGCAGGGAGAAGGCAGCAACCCAATGCTATCCTTCAGACAGCCAGCCAGCTAAAGGGGAAAGCAGATAACAGGAGGAACATTAGCATCTCAGCTAAGGTTACGCTGCTGCAAGCAGTGGAGTCCAGCTCCAATCACCCTCCCTCCCCTGCTTAAAAAACCCCCTCAAATAAATCAAAATACTTCATCCAATATTTGAGTCCCTCTTTGTGTGTGTGTGTGTGTGTATGTGTGTGTGTGTGTGTGTGTGTGTGTGTGTGTGTGTGTGTGTGTGTGTGTGTGTGCGTGCGTGTGCCTGCACGTATGTGTGTGTGTGTGCGGTGCTAAACAGTGGAAATCGCCAAAGCTGTGTTGTTGGTTGTCTCTGTAGCAACTGGCAGTGTTTTGACTTCCAGGGGGCAGCTGTGAAGCCAGGAGAGAGAGTCAGGTCCTCAGCCCTCCATTAGCAGTCAGTGTGTAATAGCGCTTGTGGACATGTGTTCAGGGTAGATAACAGGGAGATGACTGAGGAGGGGGGGGGGGGGCTGACAGACAGGCCTAACAGACTGGTCCTGATGTTACCACCAGAGATCAGTCTGTCTGGTGAACCAGCCACCTGGATATACTTGAGAAAGAAAGAGAGAGAGAGAGAGGTTGGGGAGTTGAATGTGGAGCTATATTCGTCGTATTCTGGTCAAGGTGGAGAAGCCTAAGAGCTGATTTAAAGGATGTGTCCAGTTGTTAGATACTACCAATGAATTCCGGTGTGTCTGGGACAACTTTGGGTTACGTACAGTATATGTATACAGTGGGGGAAATAAGTATTTCACCCCCCTGCCGATTTTGTGAGTTTACCCCCTTACAAAGAAATTAACCGTCTATAATTGTAGTGGTATGTTCGTTTTAAAAGTGAGAGAGAGAATATTTTAAAAATCCCAGAAAATCAAATAATATGAATTTTGAAAAATGATTTGTAGTATTTTTTGTAGACTGTTCATTTCTTTGTAAGGGGGTAAACTCATAACATCAGCAGGGGGTGAAATACTTATTTTCTCCACTGTATCAACAATATATATATATATATATATACAGTATATACAGGTTCTCACGTCCTGGGGATTTTGAATTGTGTGTGTGGTGGGGGGGGGTTAGGAAGCCTCCGCTTTCTTCTTCCTGGATACAACCCTGGTCTGCATGCCGATCATGAGCAGTCGTGAGGAGTCAACAGGCCATCGAGGATATGTTTCCTCTCTCCTACTCTCCAATGATTTGGTTTTGTCGAGCCAGAGAGCCTCTCTGACAAGCCCCATTACTCTGCCAGCTAGCCTCAGCACTGGTCCGCTGGTCAGCAAGGAGGCAGAGAGCTCCATTACCCTGCCAGCTAGCTTCAGCACTGGTCCGCTGGTCAGCAAGCTCCATCAGTTCCTCACGCTCGACGCTGGTCCTGCATCCAGGGAGTCACACAGCTCCTTAGCCTGCAACGACACATAGACAGACGAGGGCTGTGGTGTTGATGGAGCGTGTTGCCAGTACTTACTGTGTAAACTCACTAGCGTGGTGAATGCTAGCGAGCCAGGCTAATCTCATGGTAGTGGGTGGAGTAGGAAGTGTAGGAACAGGTCGTGTAGCGTAGGCTAGCTAGACAAGCGATGCTACGACCGAGTGTTAACTAGTGTGGAAAACACGAGGGAGAGCGAAGCTATGGTCAATGTTTTCACTTCAGAATGAGCTAGGCTAGCATAGCACGAGAACCAGTCGACCCATGGCCTGTAACAAAACTCACAAGGCAGCTGAAGGTCGTGCGAGAAGGTAGCTAGACTGGTGAGTAATTCAATCTTGTGTTGTGTGAAGCCTGAATCAGCGGGATTCTTGTAAGGAAGAAAATAGGCAAGCGAATGCCCCGGGGGTAGAAACGTTGTGAACACTGCAGACAGGCTTGTATTGGGTGAGGAGCGTGACTAATTCTAAAATATGGAATACTGTGGAATGGGTGTCAGAAAGCAATAAGTAATTTAAAACGAATGTAAACATTGACTCTGTGTACAGCAAATAACCACAGTTTTTCAAACAAACAAACAAACAGACAGACAAACAAACAGTATTTTCCAACAAAACACATTATCTTTGATCAGTAGGGAGGATGCACATGTCGACACAAGATGTGTCATACTATCAGATTGTTTATTGACATGATGTTTGTTTGTGTTATTTATTTTCTAGCCCAGACACAGAACTTGAATACAGTAAATGTCGTGAGAAATGAAGAAACATTGGCTCACTATTCCAAAGTGTTGGTAGAAGAGTATGCATGCCTCCTGCTGTCTTGACAGATGAGGAGACCATTCCTGTGCATTAGAATGTGTTTTCTTTTTTTCCCCCAAATATATGTATTGTTTTCCTTGAGAGTAGAACAACACAACATCCAACAAGAAAGACAGACACACATTAATACCCACATCACAATCTCGAAAAAAACAACAACAACAAAAAAAAACGCAGAAAAAAACAAAAACAAAAAACACAGAGGTGCTACCAGAGGGCAAGACAAACAAAATACATGTTTACAATATTCTGATCAAGTAAAGATAGGGCATAGGTTGGTTGGGATATGTTACAAATAGAGCACCTTGTCAAAAGTATGAGTGTACATAGAGCTCTCTGTATCACCCATAGGGCTTACACACCGGCAGTTCCGAACGCCGGTTTGCGTTCGCGTTCGGAAACCTCCGAACGTTGGCGCTTTCTGGCGAACGATACACTGGTATGAACGCAGGCTCGTTCGCCAGACAGCGCCAACGTTCGGAGGTTTCCGGTGTGAAAGCCCTACCAGAGTTCCCCTCGTTAGCTAATAGAATGTAAACATGTAAAAAGAATGTATTTTCTAGTCCTGGATGAGTACCACTAAATGACACCTGTTACGTTTTATAAAGATGGCGTCACTAGTGGATAGCAAGTTGGCCTGGTGATCAGAAGGTCATGAGTTCAAATCCCACCTGGGAACACCACCACTAGTGTGCCGTTGAGTAAGACCTGGGAACACCACCAGTAGTGTGTCCTTGAGTAAGACCTGGGAACACCACCACTAGTGTGCCCTTGAGTAAGACCTGGGAACACCACCACTAGTGTGCCCCTTGAGTTAGACCTGGGAACACCACCACTAGTGTTCTCTTGAGTAAGACCTGGGAACACCACCACTAGTGTGTCCTTGGGAACACCACCACTAGTGTGCCCTTGAGTGAGACCTGGGAACACCACCACTAGTGTGTCCTTGAGTAAGACCTGGGAACACCACCACTAGTGTGTCCTTGAGTAAGACCTGGGAACACCACCACTAGTGTTCTCTTGAGTAAGACCTGGGAGCACCACCACTAGTGTGTCCTTGGGAACACAACCACTAGTGTGCCCCTGAGTAAGACCTGGGAACACTACCACTAGTGTGTCCTTGAGTAAGACCTGGGAACACCACCACTAGGGTGTCCTTGGGTAAGACCTGGGAACACTACCACTAGTGTGCCCCTTGAGTAAGACCTGGGAACACCACCACTAGTGTGTCCTTGAGTAAGACCTGGGAGCACCACCACTAGTGTGCCCTTGAGTAAGATCTGAGAACACCACCACTAGTGTGTCCTTGAGTAAGACCTGGGAACACCACCACTAGTGTGTCCTTGGGAACACCACCACTAGTGTGCCCCTTGAGTAAGACCTGGGAACACCACCACTAGTGTGCCCCTTGAGTAAGACCTGGGAACACCACCACTAGTGTGCCCCTTGAGTAAGACCTGGGAACACCACCACTAGTGTGTCCTTGAGTAAGACCTGGGAACA
The DNA here is from genome assembly GCF_963989245.1 of Nansenia antarctica. NCBI lineage: Eukaryota > Metazoa > Chordata > Actinopteri > Argentiniformes > Microstomatidae > Nansenia > Nansenia antarctica. The sequence continues at coordinate 2,423,666 of NC_137692.1, read as the reverse complement.
CCACCACTAGTGTGCCCTTGAGTAAGACCTGGGAACACCACCACTAGTGTGCCCCTTGAGTAAGACCTGAGAACACCACCACTAGTGTGCCCCTTGAGTAAGACCTGGGAACACCACCACTAGTGTGCCCTTGAGTAAGACCTGGGAACACCACCACTAGTGTGCCCCTTGAGTAAGACCTGGGAACACCACCACTAGTGTGCCCTTGAGTACGACCTGGGAACACCACCACTAGTGTGCCCCTTGAGTAAGACCTGGGAACACCACCACTAGTGTGCCCTTGAGTAAGACCTGAGAACACCACCACTAGTGTGCCCTTGAGTAAGGCCCTTAGCCCTCAGTTACTCCAGGGAGACCGTCCCTGTAATGCCTAATTGTTAGTCGTTTTGGATAAAAGCGTCTGCTAAATGGTCAAAAATGTCGATACTATCTCTTGAAATGTTTTATGGAATTCATTACTATACCCATCCAGTCAAGGGCTTTTATTGTTTTTCAGTGTAGATTACCTGCTGTATTTCCCACTCTGATGTTTTCCTCTGCATATTTAACTGCATCAGTCGGCCCTCCCAGGGCGGTGGAGCTCCAGATGTTTCCCCTGCAGCCATTCTCCTGCTGGAGGACAACTTCCTGTGAGCAGGATCTGTTCTGGCCCAGCAACATGACTTATTGCTATCCTAGATAGATTTACTGTTTTTTATTGCGCTTTTATTTGTCTGAGACTGTCTGTGTTGAATCTTTCACGTCCTCCTGTATTTTTTCTCTCTTTTTTGTCTCTTTTTCTCAGATGAGAAAGAGACGAAATGAAGAAGAAGAAAAAAAATGGTGCTCTACTTACATGATACAATATACCGAATATTTCTTTCAGGGAAAAGTCGTACCGGAATTAAAATTGTACAAGCGAGAAGTAGCCCAGATGTATCACTAAAATATTTATACATAGGGAAAACGAATATGTTCAACAAGAAACACAATGAAAAGAGCTAGTCACATGGGTTCGGGGACAAAGAGCTGATTCAGGCAGTTTTGGAGCAGAACATTACCAAAGGTTTGTTCTTGGGGTCTGATGTATGTACGGTAATGCAGTTGCTTATTTCTTAATCTTATACCACCAACCAGTTGAAACTATCTCCATCTCATTTTGACACTGAAATTCTCTTAGCAGAGAGCTGTACTTGAGTATCCTTTATTCATATTGATTTTCATAAGTGAGGAGAAGTGCATTCACTTTAAATTAGGTCAATAATATCACACACAGAATGTTCATGTACTCATGAATTGTAAATGATGTACCGACACAAAGCAGCCATACATCCCTCAGGTACGTGTAGATGAACTTAATGAACTTAACGAACTTAATAGGGAAGAGCAGAAGAGGTGAGAGGCGGTTCACAGTTTACAGTTTGTGAGCTTAGAATTATAAGGTTCTATCTCCGTTTAATATTAGGGCAGTTCAGAGATATTGAGCGTCAACGTTTTTACATTCCATTATGTTTTGTGAGATGGAACCTTTGTATTTTATTTATTACTAATTCAAAAATGTCAACATTTTAAAAAGAACACCACACAGGCATTAATAAACACCTAATGGATCAGATTATGTAAAAAACTAAATTTTTACAAAAATGGAGATAGAACCTTATAATTCTAACGTCACGAGTTCGCAGCTATTCCTCCATCCAGTAGTAGCAGGTCTGAGGTCACCTTAAGAAGTTTCTCCTGTGAAACACGACAACAGAGGTTTGGAGAGAACACAGGGGTATTGGTGTCACAGCCAGATAGATTAAATAGCAGGGACATTCATCACTAATTGAGGACAAAGTGTGTTTGGGTAATGAGAGTACAGTACTGTCTTGATTCACGTTGTAGTACAGTTTCTTCCTGCTGCATCTGGAGCATAGCTCCTCTACAGCAGGTTGTAATAATAATAAGAATAATTATAATTCATTGTATTTATATGTTTGCTTTTCCCGGGCCTCAAAGACGCTGACAATATGGGAAAAACACAGAAACAACAAGCAACAGATAACATGAGTACATAGAACACAGAGTTAACGAACAGGCACAGGGAACAATTAACACAGCAATGTCCAGGGGAGGGAGGGGAGGGGAGGGGGGTGGCAGGGTTAGGGGAGATGGTTAGGGGCAGGGAAGGTTGTATGCATGGGTAGGTTCTGAGGTGGGATTTAAAAGTGGAGAGTGAGGGTGAGTCTCTGAGGGGTTGAGGGAGAGAGCTCCAGAGGCGGGGTGCAGCTCGTGAAAAAGCACGGTCTCCGAAGCCTTGTATTGTACTTCCTGAAACAAACCAGCGACCCATAACATCATTCAAACACATTTCAAAGCTTTGCTAAACTGGGCCAATATCAAACATCCCCAAGACCTAAGCAATAACATTGTATTATATGATATTATATTACAACAGTGAAGAGTGGTGATGGGAACACTAGATTCCCTATATGCTGGAATGACCCCCCATCACACCCCTCAATTCAGGTTTGAAGCATTTCCGTTTCATTCTATTTTTAGTTCTATTTTTCCATATAATGTATTCATGTATGGGTATTAGATTATGCAAACTGCTAAGCTGCTACACTCACCCTTGATGTAATGTGGGAGGTTAGGTGGGTCTAAGGCGTCTGCTAAATGCCAAAAATGTAAAATGTAATGTAAATGTCTAGCTGGGTGTTCATGCGCCTATCAATCACCGCAGGGGTACACTGATTATATCCCTAAACTGATGTAGGCTACGCCTTCAGCTGCCTGCTGGAAACCTACACTGATGCAGCTAACTGTTAACCGCTAATCGCCGCTAAAGGGAGCAAAACATGTATCAAACACTGACTTTGATGTGTCCGTCAGAGGAGCTCTGCGTTTCCTTGTGGCGGGATAATCCATTGTTGCAGATGTGGTTGTTTAGCAGGAAGTGAGGTTTGAGCCAGGAGCTCCACACTTTACACATTATAAGGCGATAAGCAATACCTGAACCTATGCTGTATATACAATGTACACACCGACAACTGACAATTCAGAACGTTGGCCACTGTTAGTGTTTGTATGGGCAGTGTTTAAAGGAGCTTAAGTCTGAGTTTTTTTTAAACAAAATCAATTTAACAAGAAAGGATCCCATCAGAGGGAGATACCTTTGTTGTGTAGCGGCAATTAGATTTTCATGGTAATTTTTTTAGTCGGCTGTTAATAAGGAGGTTGAAAGGCAATATTTCAAAGTCAGATTTGAGGGATATTATCAGTTCCATCAGAGGCAGAGCAGAATTCATTTACCACGAGAGAAGAAGAACATTTTATATGTCTCACATCGACCGGTCCTCTCAAAGGGCTAGGATGAGTCTATTACAACAGAACAGTGGCACGGCTCTAATGCAATTCTCAACAATAATTCTACTAGAGGATCAAAGTGGGAGGAAAAGTTTAAACCAGGATTAATGGCCGTTGGCAGTGTGTTTCAGTGTTTTCATCATGGCTTTATTCCATTTATTTCAAAGTGTATTTAAGAAACGTTATTGTCCAATGAAAAGGGTTTATTAGGCTGGGCTGAGTTTACAGTTGTAATGTAATGTACCATTAACACTAGAACAGCCGTGTCTTTTTTAGCTACTAAAAGAGCCGCCCCTTTTTACAATGCCAAGTTGCTATTTACAAAAAAAGACCACTAGTTGGCCCCTGTAAATAGCCTACTTCCTACACAGAAAAACTGCAAAATAGCTTTATACTAGCTTATCCTGGTGTGATTAATCAAATGTTTTGAAAATGTAAGGCTAATGGGTGGTAGAACGCACATATCTAGGAAAAGTCATGAAAGGAGTCCCAGTAGCCTACACAGTACCTCATGACTGTTCTTGTGTTAAATAGACTCAGGCTCAGAGTTACCTTTTGTCTCCCAAAGGACATGGATTGAGTTGTTGAATAACGTCATCCCAAAGTCACTCTGAGCTGCCAATGTCACCCGTTGTAGAGGTAGAAACCTTCCTCGTCAAGGACACATCAAGCTCGTATGAGAGAGCAAACACTGTTGTCCAATCACGGTACAACGAAATCATCACGAAATCATCCCATCACGTCTGACCTTCAAGTGAAGCGATACTGACCAGGATTAGTGTGAAACCACAGCATACCCCAAGGACTCGGCCCACAGTGGAAAAAGAACCAAATAAATAAGAGAGAGATCAATTATATGAATAGTGAAATTATATACCAAGTTAACAGATTAATAGTAATATTTATAATGATATTTGGTGTTATTCGATCATACTATTCAATTAGGATAAAACACCTTATCGTAATGTTGAACAGTTCTGACATGGAGTGAAACACGTTAGAGAGAGGATCCAGCATTTACGTTGGATGAAGAGGAACGCTCTCAACGATCTTTTACTCCTCTAAATAATCTTATTAGACTCCAAATACATTCATCAGTCACGTCTTGTATTCACCAGAGACGCCGTGCACTAGCTCTGTGAACTCTCTCTTCAAAGTTTCAGCGGAGTTCTATCAAAGCCAAGCTGCATCAATGAGCATATTAAATCAGAGGACAAAAAGTCATTCAAAGAGAGGCGTCTTGTAAAGTCTTTTGAAAGGTATTACAAGTTACTACTGAAGATGTTATTCATTCTCATGTCTACTCTTATTTCAACCTGTCAGACTACCCCTTTTTATGTCGTTTCTTAGTTAATTACGGAACAGTACAGATGTTCACTTTTAAAGACGAAGAACAACAAAGGAGACATCAACACCAGTAGCGGTGGCACCCTTGGGTCCGACCAATAGGGGGTAACTAGAATTTTACTTTTTATCTCAGTCTCTTCATCTCTGGGTGCTCTATTTTCGGCTGGGCGTTGATTGTACCGCAATTTAAGTGTTGGAAATTTCAGCTTGTAAATTATAATTTTTTTAAATCATAATGCCAACCAAGATTGCCCAAATGACCAGTCTTACATCAGCTTGTTTGTGCTGGGAGGTGGGAGGGTTGCCGTTATTTTGAGGTGTGACATTTACCTCATGTAGGCTCGTGAAATGTCACAATAATTTAGGGCTGGGGAAATCAAAAGACATGAACGCCCCTGTGCGCTCCGTTTCATCACCTGTTGAATGACCAGACTGGACTCACAGCAAACTACTACCCATATATGAAATATCACCACGAAACCTGCAGCATTATGTCTAAACCCCCCCCCCCAAAGCAAAATGCTTATCCTGATGTGATTTTGAAAATGTAAGGATACTGGGTGGTAGAACGCACATATCTAGGAAGAGTCATGAAAGGAGGGTGCTGAAATGTTATCGAGTGCAAAGATATAACATTTTTCTTTACTCACAGGGGTCAAATGACCCCTCATAGCTGATTAAGACAGTCTGTGTTGATATTGAACCCTCACGCCTGGTTTCTCACACACAGATGAAACCCAGTAACTTAATCACACTTTCAATGGAAAAAAATCTCCATTCAAGTTGTTATTTTGCTCCTCTAGGATTTGGATTTATGTGTGTGTGCGTGAAACCACAGACAATGAAACGGGACTCTAGTCAACAACCAAATGATTGCATGCAGACACCTAACTCCCTTATCACTCCCAAAACACACACTGACACTGACAGGCCTTACAAGGCAGTGGAGCATATATAGAATGGACACACTCTGTTTAGCCGTTGGTTAAAACAATGCAGTCAGCGTGGCGTGATTCAAACACTGGGTGCTGGTCGACACGTTTGGCTCGTACATCACGGGCGTCACATCGCCAGGCCAGATGGAAGGATTAAGATACAGAATGAGGATGAAAGAGAACCAGGAAAAAAGAGGAATATGGTTTGGTTTTAGAGGAAGAGTGCTGTGGTGTGTAATTCTCTGGGAGGGACGAGGCCCTGGCCCAGAGGCCTGGTGAACAGGTGTGTGAGGATAGGAGGAGAGCAGGTGTGAACAGGTATGATTCATCTGGTGTGAGGTCATTCTCATCTGGACAAATGGAACTGCTGCTTTCGAAAAAATAACAAAAATAAAAATAAATCACCTTTAAGAGTAGCTCTTGTCTCAATACTGTAAGGTATTTGAAATACAACTTTTTTGCAATGTTTCATAGGGTGAAGTAAACTGTTTACTGGAATTTGCAGAGTTTAAAGGGATGGTTTAAGGCAGGCAGTGGTGTGCCGTCAGGGCCAGCAATGCCTTCTCTGCTGGCCTAAACATCATCAGAATATACATTTTATTTAAATATATTTTTTCCACAAATATGTATTAATGATTCCCCATAGTCTATACTCTTCATTTCATAGCTTTCCTCTTGGTTGCGCTGCTTCCAGTCTCCGATTGAGATTTGGAGGGCTGGCCTTTATGTTAGAGCTTTTATCCAATCAAAATGTGTTGCTAGGGGGCTCCAAAATCTGCCCGCCTGCACATTAAACGGTGCCGCGAATTCGACCTGTAACTTAACGTTGGAAGGAGAAAACCTGTGGCGTACCTAGTAAACCTACGTAGATGCGAGCAAAAGCAACAACGGCGCCTGCTGTAAGGCTCAATGATGTCAGCACCCAGCACGTCTTTTGATTGGATACGCACTATTGATACGCACTATTGATATTCACTATTGAGATGCGTAACTATGCCGGTAGATGTGAAACTTTTGAAAGTGCGCAGGGAAACGGAGCATCACAACGAAAGCTTTCGTTGACTGATCGATAATACTGATCGATTGTGTCCTGTTTTTGGGTAAACAATAACTTTCATTTAGGGGACACGAACAGAGGAAACTACGTTGAGCTTCTTTCTTTTCTGGCTGAAAACAACCCAGATTTACATTACCACCTGTCCACAAACAAAGTGTTTACTGGGACGTCAGGCAAAATACAAAACGACCTGATTTTTGCTATTGCTGAAGAGATCAAAATGGAGATTAAAAAGGCACCCTTTGTCGCTATTATGGTGGACGAGACGACAGACGTGGGTAATGTAGCGATCTTAAAGATGTTAGTTTAACACTCTTCATTGTAAATGCGGATTTATTGATTAAAAATGCTTCGGAAATATTAATATAACTCTGTTGTACTTGTCTGACTATGTTAAGGTGATGCAACGCCCGGTTATACTGTGTTTCTGTCTAGTTTCTAGAGCCATGGCGTCATAACGATGGTATTAAGAGGTAGAATAATTCAGGTAGGAATGTGTCGGACATCACTGAAGGCCTAGGTGTGAAATGCACCGCCCGCCACTGAAGGCAGGGGTGGGCAATTAATTTTCACAATGGGCCACATGAGAAACCAGGACTATTGTGGAGGGCCGGACCAGTAGGCTGAACCATTAGACAAACTTATAATATCAAGTACAGAAGATGTGTATCATATTACAATCCCAGTCACCCTTATTAAACTGTTTAAGCATATCCGATTCCCTTTGCAAGCCATTAAATCAATAACATTATTTATCAAACGTACATTCTGTTAAATGTAATTACGTCACACACATGCAGAGACTGAGGGACAACTTATGTTTATGTTTTAATAAGCCAGACAGCCAGTCTGCTACCTCACCATCTCCATTCTAAAGCTCTGGGACCTGGACTAGACTGATTATTAATGTGATCAATGGATCTGATCAATCCAAGTGAATGTAATTGTCTGAACATCCTCAATTTCACTCTGTACACACCCAGTATTCATTACACTCAAAATCCTCCAAATACCAAATACATAAAATAATAACTAGCTAATAATGAAAATACAGTATGTTGATAGCATCTGATTTATAATAATTTGAACACCCAGAGAAGTCAAACAGTCTCATGTATGTAAAGTCATACATACATAGAGTCATGTTCTTATGAGGCTGGAGAGGCTGGGCTGTATCTGACATTGCTGCTGCATATTCACCATCTAGCAGACACACTGAGAGCACAAACTATATGATAACAAACCATAACCAGATCAGAAATTACTCTGTGTGGGGAAATATACCATAATCTTTGTGAAAACAGATAAAGATTAATCTAAATGCTTATTTTACTGCTTGGTCAGTCAGCGTGATTGACAGGAGAGATGATTAGAGGGGCAGAATTCTTACCATCTTCATGGTAAAATGGCCAGGGTTGAAGTATGGATAGAGTTTCTCAGTGAAGGTGCAGCCAGTGAAAGAGTAGATCAGAGACCTGGCCTCCACATCATAAAAGGAGACCTGGCCCTCCTCATAATCCACAAACACCCCCACCTTCTGGGGCTTCTCTCTCAGGGACAGGGGGACAGGAGGGTCAGCAGCTGCCTGGTACTCATTTCCATTCCTCAACCCTACAGTCCAGTATCCATCCTCAGGGCTCAGTGTGATCATCCCCTTCCTGTTGATGGACTCTCTGGCCACTCCTACATACCAGCCAGTCTTCTCCTTCACCTCCACTTCATAGTAAACCCTCCCTGATGAGAAACCCTCCTTTCCTAAAACACAGAGACACAAGGAAAACCTCCCTATGTTATCAGGGAGATTCTTTCGTGTGTCTCCATTACTCACTTGTTTCCCGTCCTCAGACAGAATGAGACGGGGATGTGCTGTATCAGGGTCCAGAGTCACGTCCACTGCATACTGCTGAATCATCTTCAGCTCAGCATCACACAACCTTTTCACTTCACTTGTAAGTGTCTCCTCCAGCTGAGACACAGCTCTCCTCACAGTCCCCACATAGAGATCACTGTGAACCCTGACCTCAGACCAGTCCTTGGTGTGTGGAGGGGTGGACAGGGAAGGGAAGCTCTGGAGGAGGTGGAGGTGGTCCTCAGTGTGTGAGAGCTGCTCCAGCTCAGTGCTTCTCCTCTGTAGCTCAGTGATTTCCTGCTCCAGCTCTTTAATCAGCCCTTCAGCCCGCCTCTCTGCTGCTTTCTGCTTCTCCTCGATCACGTCAAGGAGTTCAGCCTGGCTTCTCTTCATGGAGTCCACCAGAGCAGTGAAGACCTGTACGCTGTCTGCTTTCTCTATCTGTGCATCTTTCTTACTAAGATCTACTGAGTGTTTGATCTCTGAAACCTTCTGCAGTCGCTCCTGGATCATCTGCTGAACATCTGCCTCTGTCTTCCCCAGCTGAGCCTTCCTCTCTCCATACTCCTCCTCTATGGGGACGGTGTCATGAGTCTTGTGGTCTGTTTTCATGCACAGCAAACACACACACATTTCATCACTCCTACAGAACAGCTCCAGGAGTCTGTCGTGCTTCTTACACGTCCTGTCTTCCAGGTTCTCCACAGGGTCGACCAGCTTGTGTCTCTTTAAGCCTGCGACTCTCTGATGAGGCTCCAGGTGAGTCTCACAGTAAGAGGTCAGACACACCAGGCAGGACTTCAGAGCCTTGAGCTTCGTCCCAGTGCAGACGTCACAAGGCACTTGTCCAGGTTCGACAGGGGACTCATCTTCAGCCCTGACTCTCATTGTCTTGAATTTCTCTACAACCTCTCTAAACGTTGTGTTGACGCGAAGCTCAGGTCTTCTATAGAACGTTTCCTTACACAACGGACACAGACACAATTCACTGGTGTCCCAGTATCCTCTGATACAGGCCATGCAGAAGTTGTATCCACATGGAGTAGAGACAGGGTCAGTGAACACATCCAGACAGACAGAACACAGGAACTGCTCCTCAGACAGGAGACTGCTGGAGGAAGCCATATCTACAGAGACCAAAGGTGACACCATAAAGCATTTCCTGGAATCAATCAGATCTCGATAGTTTCAGCTATGGAGCTGTCAAGACTGTCTTATGAGATTATTCAGCGACCAATAATGATGACATTATTCTACATCACATAGGAAATAGTCCTTCAACCAAATCAATATGTTTTACATACTGAACTGTCTATAAACCAAACTGGTAGAGACTACACAATAGTTTATCTTGACATTGTAAGTCTCTCAACTCACCTGTCTGTGATTCTGTGAGAGTGTGGATGCTGTCTCTGTCCTTTATACTGTATGTGTGATAGATGTCTGTTTGATATCTAACAAGTTTGAGAGAGTCTGCTCTCGTCCACGATACACTTTATGTCTCTAGACAGGTAAGTTTCATTTCAGCAAACTGACGTTGAGATGCTCCTCCCCTCCCAGTACAGCTCTCCTCCCTGCAACAGAGTTAACCCTTTACAGGCTGGTCTGTTTCTAACATGTGGTTTTACAGACATGCTCTTCTTACCTGTCATTACCAATCATCATATTGTTTCCAGTCAGTATAAACTGTAATCAGAATAATATTTGTGATCGGGGGCCTCATTTATAGAAAGTACTTCGGATACAATTTTGATCTTACCCATGTCGTACGTAGAAAACCACGTCAACGTAGTGATTTATACAATTTCAACTTGAGTCAATTTGACCGTGGAAACGATCGTAGCTCTACGTCGGGTATTGACCTTGCGTACGCACATTACCTACTGGTTATGCAGAGTTATTACAGGCATGTGAGCTGCACTGCCTAGTGTAATTCATGCAAAGTGAACGTGACTCGTAATAAAATTAACGATGTTGTTATCAGCCGAGAAAATTAGTTTAATTCAAGATTTAAAGGGAACTGATGTTTATGATTGTATTTCAGTCTTCCTTTATATTCCTACAGAGCTGTCAAGGCAACGCCATCTCCCCTTCAACATGCCTAATGCGCTAAATTATACTGGATTTTTCTCAATACCCGACGTAGAGCTACGATCGTTTCCACGGTCAAATTGACTCACGTTGAAATTGTATAAATCATTACGTTGACGTGGTTTTCTACGTACGACACAGGTAAGATCAAAATTTGATCCAAAGTACTTTCTATAAATGAGACCCCAGGTCTTGTTAAAAACCCTACACTCGGCATCAATCTTTCTCCTCAGCATCTCTCCAACTGCACATTACGATGAAGATGTATGTCTCGCACGCACATATGTAAATTGAAAATAAAAATTGTCGCGTTCAAAATAAAAGCAATGCAATTGTACTGGACGCATTGCCTACACTCATTTACATGTTATTTCTATTATTATGAAAAAAACGTCTTTTTTTTTTACCTCATGCAGGGCCGGCTAGGGACAGCCATAGGGCCGCACGCGGCCCGGGGGCCATACAATGCCCAGGTCTGGTTTAAAGGGGTGGTTTAAAGGGATGGTTTAAAGGGGTGGTTTAAAGGGATGGTTTAAAGGGATGGTTTAAAGGGGTGGTTTAAAGGGGTGGTTTAAAGGGATGGTTTAAAGGGATGGTTTAAAGGGATGGTTTAAAGGGGTGGTTTAAAGGGGTGGTTTAAAGGGATGGTTTAAAGGGGTGGTTTAAAGGGGTGGTTTAAAGCAGTGGTTTAAAAGTATGGTTTAAAAGAATGGTTTAAAGGGATGGTTTAAAGGGATGGTTTAAAGGGATGGTTTAAACGGGTGGTTTAAAGGGGTGGTTTAAAGGGGTGGTTTAAAGGGATGGTTTAAAGGGATGGTTTAAAGGGGTGGTTTAAAGGGATGGTTTAAAAGGGTGGTTTAAAGGGGTGGTTTAAAGGGGTGGTTTAAAAGGGTGGTTTAAAGGGATGGTTTAAAGGGGTGGTTTAAAGGGGTGGTTTAAAGGGATGGTTTAAAGGGGTGGTTTAAAGGGGTGGTTTAAAGGGATGGTTTAAAGGGATGGTTTAAAGGGGTGGTTTAAAGGGATGGTTTAAAGGGGTGGTTTAAAGGGATGTGTCAACCACTAAACATTGTGTGAAGTTTCTCTGAGGAGATTTTCAACAATGCTAACTTACGTGCCATGATAACTCAAATATCAACTCAGATGTCAATTTGACAACTCTGATGTTTCACCTAAACATGAACATAGGCTCAACCATCTCTTGAAGATGGATTTTTTTTTTTGGGGGGGGGTTCTCTAATCTTGAACAAAGAATATTCACACAATACAACACCATTCATACTCACATTCTCTGTCTGTCAAACTGTTTCCTTTTTTTGAGACAATAAAAGCTCTATTGAGAGTGATCCGAGCTATAATTACGGGCTATTGGTTTACCAGCACTTATGGCAGCCTGTTATTTACCGTCACTTATGCTGTCAACAACCATCGCTCCTGCCTCTCTGTCACTGCAGTGGTGGTTTTATATTGGACATAAATATTTTCAGTCAGTATTTATACTGTATATGACAGATCAAAACTCATATTCAGTATAGAGACTTTATTAGGCTCCAGTCCATGGTCATTCTGTGGAAAAGGTATTGATCCAAACAAATCATTGCAGCCATCTTTCATCTTAAAAATAAATAAATTAAAAGCTACATATTTTTGCATACACTGTTTACCAACAGGGGTCTGGTTAGATTCCAATACTAAAACCATAACAAAGTAAACCCAAAATGCAACTCGCTAATATCTGATGGTGAAAAGCTTCTAGACAAAATATTCTTGTCATCTTTAAAAAAAACATGTCTATTACTTGCTGTAGGTCCATTGGAGCGAAACCAAGATTTCACATCACATGCCCCAAATCTGTAAAATAATTTGACAGCTACTTTTATGACTCAGGAAGTGCTATCTACACACCAACACGGAATGTTAAGAAATATCCAACTGCAAAAGTCCTGTGGGATGTGTTGGGCTTTTGGTGCATTGGTTTAATACTTTATTGGCTGAATTTACAATCAGCAATTGGCAACACAATTTCAAATGGCTAATGAATATGCATGACATGCATGAACCAAGCGTTCCCCAGTGTAATTACCTCAGCAGTCTTTTCCCTTTTTTATTGCACTCTAAACAATACTGCCTAGAGCCTGGTTGGTGTTCTGGAGAATGTCGTTCTGTCCTGTATGTACTGTTGTCTTATTGTATTTCTGGTGCTGGTTCTTTAGGCCTTGTTCCAGGCTGGTACGGTGAAGCATTGATTGATTGATTGAAAACTTTATTAGAAGATTTGCAGAAGTAGGTACATGAAAGTACATATTACATACAAGGTCAACTAAAAGGATAAAAACCCAAGAAAGCCACTGGCTTATTTCAATTGGGGTCCTTGATTTTCAATTCATCGTTACATGTAAGACAGACAGGGGAAAAAAAAAACAACTAGTACTATCTACACGATAATACAGACAAATAACTATTACTATCTACAGGATAAAAAATACATCCATCATGGGAAGAACAATACTAGATATACAATACAACAAAACATCAGGTATGTACAGCGGGTAGGACAGGTGGGGACATACACCACAGGTGGGGGCGGGGGACAAAACATAAAGTATGTACAGTGGGTAGTTCGGGTCTTTTAATCTGATTTTTGATTTAGAGGGTCCAGTTACGGATTGCAGCCTCCTGTAAATGTTTTTTGAGAGTGGTTTTGAAGGTGGGCAGTGTTTTGCACTCCTTTAAGATTATAGGAAGGGCGTTCCACATTTTTACTGCATAGTTTGCAAACGAGTTTAACCCCTTGTTTGTGGTGCAACGCGGTTGAACGTGGTTCGTGGAGCTTCCTCTGGTGTTGTATGTGTGGACGTTGTTCACTTTTTGGAAGTATGTTGACAGGTACTTGGGTGTCTTTGTGGTGTAGCGTATCTTGAAGACCAGGCCCAGTGCAAGCTGCTGCACTCTGTCAACTACTCGTAGCCAATCAAGGGTCAAAAAATGAGCAGCGGTTAGATGTGTCCTAGGGTTGAGGCCTAGCAGAAGCCTAACCAGTTTATTTTGGGCTGTCTGGAGTCTTGTTTTATGGGCCTTTGTGGTTCTATAGTACCATGATGTTACGGCATAGTCGAAGTGACATTGAATGAGAGCTCCTGATAGGGTCCTCAGTGTGTTTTTACTGACAAGTGAGGATATCCTGTACAAGAATCTAGTTCTATGGTTCACTTTTTTGATTACTTTTGCTGCCATTTTATCTCCGGAAAGATTTGCCTCTAAGATGGAGCCCAGGTATGTAATATCCTCTTTTCTTGTGATATTAATGTTACCCACTTTTATTTTAAAATTTTCAGCCTTTCTGAGTTTAGATGGGGATCCGTATAGGATGGTTTCAGTTTTACCTAGGTGTATTGATAGTTTATTGTCAGCTAGCCAGATGCAGATTCTACTCAGTTCAGTGCTTAGCGCTTTTTCCACCTGCAATATGTCCCTGTCAGAGACCAGCAGAGCCGAGTCATCCGCGAACAGGAACAAATTGCAATCACATGCTGATGACATGTCATTCACATATATTAGGAACAGTAAAGGTCCCAATATGCTTCCTTGTGGAACGCCGCAGGTCACTGGGAGGGGGGGGGACAGTGTTCCGTTCACACTAACCACCTGTTCCCTCCCCTCTAAGTAGGATTGCATCCAGCCCACCGATGTTCTATCGAACCCAATTGCTTTCAGTTTATCTAACAGTATGTGGTGATCTACTGTGTCGAAGGCCTTCTGGAGGTCCAGCATGACCATGCCGCAGTACTTGCCCGAGTCCACCTCATGGTTGATGTGGTCGTTCAAATAGAGAAGGCATGTGTCAGTGGAATGGGATGTTCTGAATCCTGATTGAAATTCATACATCAGATTTTTTTCGGTAAGGTACCTATCAACCTGTTCATAAACTATTTTTTCCATAAGTTTCGAGATGGAATTAAGAATAGAAACAGGTCGGTAGTTGCCTGGGTCTAATTTGCTTCCTTTTTTATACAGTGGGGTTACCCTTGCTATTTTAAAGTCAAGGGGGACGTGTCCCTGTTTGATGGAGAGGTTTATTATGTGGGTGATGATTGGGGTAATGGAGGCAGCTGAGTCTTTTAGAAATCTGGCTGGAATATTGTCATGGCCCGTGGCCTTTTCTGAGTGTAGAGCGCCCAGCTTTTTAAACACCTCATCGTTTGACACCATGGAGAGTTTAAAATCATCTTTGCGTACACCCAGTTTATTGTAGAACGCACGCAGCATATAATATAGAACATATTAACTTATTATAGAGTCAGGCACTACCAAGGCTTCCCAACATAGACCATATTAACACTAGAACAGTCATGGGTGGGGTCATTTGACCTGTGAGTAAAGAAAAGTGTTATATCTTTGCACTCGATCAAATTTCAGCACCCTCCTTTCATAACTTTTCCTACATATGTGCGTTCTACCACCCAGTATCCTTACATTTTCAAAATCACATCAGGATAAGTGAGTATAAAGCTATTTTGCCGTTACTCTGTGTAGAAAGCAGGCTAATTTACAACTAGTGGTCGTTGTAAATAGCAGCTTGAGCATTGTAAAGAGGAGCATTTCACCCCCGAGGCGGCTCTTTTAGTTGTGTGTTAATGCTGTAAACACTACCAGTGCTAGTAAGAACATTGAGAGCCTTGTACAAGCTTACACACTGTAAACCTAAAGGAGTTTGTATGATTGTATCTCAAACTATCTTTTGTTCTATTTAGTTTACACATAATTTCTTCACAACAAACTTTGTGTCATCAACTTTGATCACTGTCGTCTTATTTGATATGATATCTGCAAAGCATATAGATCGTTTAATAAGCCTGAACTTTGACGCTACAGACAGCTTCACAGGGACCGGTTATTTACGACATGCAGACAGGCTAGTGTACTAATACTGTACGCAATTCTCTTCTCTCAGCTGTATCTGAAATCACGGCTTAGTTTTCATCTGGTGGTAGCCGTTGGTGTTAACACCAGAACGACAACCTTTTTTACCTACTAAAATAGCCTCTTTACAATGCTCAAGCTGCTACTTACACACAACGACCACTAGTTGGCCGCTTGTAAATTAGCCTGCTTCCTACACAGAAAAACGGCAAAATAGCTTCATACTAGCTTATGATGTGATTTTGAAAATGTAAGGATACTGGGTGGTAGAACACATATATCTAGGAAAAGTCCTGAAAGGAGGGTCTTGAAATGTGATCGTTTGCAAACATATAAATATGTATTTCACTCACGGCAGTTCTAGTGTTAATGAACTTGGCATTCTGTGTCCTGAGATTAGCTAGATAGGACAAGACACTGAGAAGGAGGCAGACGGTACTGTATCCTCACTGCAACGGTGTACTCACAGATAGATGTGGCCATATCCTATTAAACAGTTTAATATCCTATTACATTTGTTTTTATTTATTTTATCTTCTCTGTGTTAGCTGTTCTCATGTATTGTATGTATTTTTTTGTTGACACAGTGGTGTATTTCTGTTTATATGTTTGTTTTTATTCCCACTGGGGCCTCTTGGCCAGATCATCATAGGAAATTTGAATTTGTTCTCAACTGATTTTATCTGGTTAAATAAATGTCAAATAAAATAAGGATAGTTTATCTCTAATACAGATCCATGCTGAAGACAGCTGTCTCCCCTATGATGTCCCAATGAAGGAAATATGATGGACAGCTCAAGAAAATGTCAACGAACAGATCTTGTGAGATTGTAAGATCAAATCCGTCACCAAATCCGCCTTCTTCCAACTCAAAAACATTGCCACACTCTGATCGTCCCTCTCTGACTCCGTGGCCGAAACCCTCGTCCACGCCTTCGTCACCAATCGCCAGGACGACTGCAGTGGAGTCCTGTTCAGGTTCCCATCAAAGCCCTGGACAGGCTCCAGTATGTTCAGGTACCCAGCAAAGCCCTGGACAGGCTCCAGTATCTTCGGGGTTCCCAGCAAAGTCCTGGACAGGCTCCAGTATGTGCAGAACTCAGCTGCCAGGGTTCTCACCCACCCCTGGCAGCACATCACCCCCACCCTCCACTGGCTTCCGGTCAAGTCCTGCATCTTGTACAAAATCCTCCTTCTCACCTACCATGCTCGCGCCCCCCAGTACCTAACTGATCTTCTCTGCTAACATACCCCATCCCGGAACCTGTGGTCTTCAGACATGGGTCTGCTCTCCACCCCCCGCACCAACCTTCGGCCCTCCCCAGAGTGATTCGCAACGCCCCCACCCTGGACACCTTCAACACCCCTACCTACCCTGGACACCTTCAACACCCCTACCTACCCTGGACACCTTCAACACCCCTACCTACCCTGGACACCTTCAAATCAGCCCTCAAAACTAATCTGTTCACCAAGGCCTTTGGCCCCTAGTTTAGTTTTGTCGCTGTCTCTTTTCTTTTTCTTTTTTTTTTTCTGTTGTGTCTGTCTGACTTTCTGTCTGTAAAATCTGTACGGCGTCCTTGGGTTTGTGAAAGGCGCTATATAAAACTAAGCTACTATTATTATTATTGACAAAAAGTCAATATTTTTTAATTCTTATCTTTTATCCAGTGGGACTGAATGGGGTGACTCATTTGCCATACTCATGTTGAGAGAGTGTGAGAGTGTGTGTGAGAGACCAAAGTTCTAAAGTTGAACCTCTAATGGTTCACCACGCATCAGTGCCCAACCTGACAGCAAATCGTTTCTATATTATTCTATTATTCTATATTGTATTCTATATTATATTCTTTCTTGCTTTCTTCAATGTTCAACTCTTCAACATTTAACTTTCCACTTATTCTTTCTTGTCGTCATGCAGACGGTCTCTGCTAGGTAATGACTCTCCAAGTACAGACCGGTTATTTGTCACTGGATTTCCACTCAGGGTATTATGGGCGTGCGTGTGTGTGTGTGCGCGTGTGTGCGTGTGTATACATGTGCGTGCGTGCGTGCATGTTTGTGTGTGTCTGTGTGTGCGTGTGTGCGTGTGTGCATGCATGCGTGCGTGTGTGTGTGTGTGTACATGTGCGTGTGTGCGTGTTTGTGTGCGTGCATGCGTGTGTGTGTGCGTGCATGCGTGTGTGTGCGTGTGTGTGCCTGACACAATGCTGAACAGTAGTAAAAGTCTAAGCTGGGCTGATGGATGACGAGGCTGCAGGCCTCCCCGGGCCACAACACCCACACAGACACACTCACACACACACACACACACACACACACACACACACACCCTCTGAGGCTGCGACTCCCTTTAGCCCCGGGGCACAGACTGAGAGCGGGGCTTTTAGAGCACCCCTGAAGATGTCATGAGCTCATAACATCCACCCCCCCGCCCCCCCACCACACACACACACACACACACACATGCACATACACACACACACACACACACATGCACATACACACACACACACACATACACTCACACACACACACACACACATGCACATACACACACAAACACACACACACACACACACTGGCCTTTTTTAAATGGAGAGCAGGAGTGCAGGACTCAGTGGAGCTTTGCACAGAGCCTGAGTCAAGCCCCTGATCCTGGGTCCAGCCTGGTCACGCCTCAAGGCGTGAGGAAATGAGAACTAGTGACGTCATAACAACACTCAACCTAGACAGGAAGATCTTAGGAGGGGGGGCGCGGGGGGGACGGGACGACGACGACGACTACTAATTGAAACAAGGTCAACCTGTAATTCTCTCCTCTCCTCTAGATCCCCACCCTCAACTTCAAGTGAAACAAGTCAATCCCCCCTCCCTCCTCCCTCCTCCCTCCTCCCTCCTCCTCCCTCCTCCCTCCCTCCCTCCTCCAGCAAGCGAGCTGCCAAATGTGGTGCGCATGTCGGCAACCAATCAGAATGTTCAGACTTTTCTTTTGAAACACGGAACTACGTTTCAACGTTGTCGAGAATCGCAACACAAACTCGCTAGTTGAGCCAAAATACTGCAACAACGCAATGGATTGGGTGAGTAATCCCCCACTGCTACCTAGTTAACTAGAACACTAGTTACGTGGAAATGTATTCCCATTTTTCGAAAGAAATGTCTGATCATTACATCAGATCCCGACATGAGGACCAAAGCATTAGAACGTGTCCCAAATGTTTCCATCAGCAGACCTCAGTGGGAGGGAGGGTGTGAGCAATGATGGTGAACCAACACACGCAGAGGAACTTCAACTGAATTGGAAAATTATACACCTCAGAGATTCAAGATTCAAGATTCAAGATTCAAGATAGCTTTATTGTCTGTCACACTGTGACAGAAATTCTCCTTTCGACAGGCAGAAGTGCAGCTCAAGAATACAGTTTCCACATTAAAAACACACATAGGTCACATACATTAAATACATGCAATAAAAACAGACAGACATAGCAGTGTTTATAAAATGTAGTGCCTATTTAAAAAGTCCAGTCATTTAAAAATAATAGTAAAAAACAGTATTATAGTTTAAAAAGCTAAAATGTTGTGGTTTAAAAAGAAAAACAATGCGCTTCCTATTTTAAAATGTTCAGGGCGGTGGTTGCAGTTGGGATGAATCATTTTTTGGATGTGTTTTTCCAGGCCAGTGGACGTCACTACTTAAGAGAACTATCTGTTCATACACATGAATAAACAACACCGTTACATCGTTCCAAAGCACAAGTCTTTCCCGTACCAAAGTCTACAGACGCACTTCATTGGTGGGTCTCACAAGTCAGACTAGAGAGTCTGACGTCGACCCATAATGCAAGTGGTTTGTCTATCGAGAGGAGGTGCTTCAAATTGATTTCAAACGGAATGTTTTTTCGAACTGGAAATTTAATGCACACTGCTCACTGCCAAAACAGTGGCATCGAAACATCTTTAGCTAACTCCATGTTTTAATGAGCGAGCTAGGTTCTGTCCACTCTTGTCTTCACAGACCTGTCACATTAACACCCTCGCTGACACACACAGCATGTGACCCCCACCCAGTCACCTGCCCTCTGTCTGACCACTCCTGTTAATGACATCAACTCTGTCTATTATCTGTTATCACACTGGACCAACACAGCCACAGGCACTGACCTCTCTCTCTCTCTCTCTCTCTCTCTCTCTCTCTCTCTCTCTCTCTCTCTCTCTCTCTCTCTCTCTCTCTCTCTCTCTCTCTCTCTCTCTCTCTCTCTCTCTCTCTCTCTTCACTACAGGAAAGTCTCACATCCAGAAGCTAACGAACAGTCAGACAGATTTAATTAACACGCATGTTGCTTTGTGTATTGGGACCTTACATCTTCATAATGGAAGCACACTTAGGCTACAATGTTTTGTGACCCATAGTTCCAATCAGAATAGTGTCATGTAGCCATACCTCATAAACC